>NC_043702.1:36488236-36541543 GCF_006229205.1 Suricata suricatta | reverse complement strand
TAATAATAATAAAAAATAAAGTTACCACAAAAAAAAAAATCCAGTTTGACCCCAAAGTCAGCAAAGAATTGGCTTGGACGTCTACAAAAATTTAAAAGCAGAAAAGACAAATAAGGTGGCTATAAAATTCATTTTGGGAAATAAACTAATAAAAGGAGAAAAGTCACAAAGCCCTTCAAATTTCAAAAGAAAAAACATTTTATTTGACTCAGTATTATGCTAAGAAGGAAGGAAATTTGTTCCAGATATAAGAAACTTTGTAATGCTCCCTTTAAAATATCTTTTATTTATTTATTGCTAAGATGTTTTTAATGTTTTAAAATTCACATATATTGCCAGGACTATAATACAATTGTGTGTTGATGATCTTTTCACATATTTCATTACAATATATGAATAAACATTTCACTATGCTTTCTTCCAAACCTTTTTCTTTGTTTCCACAGGCTTCCTGAATATCATTTGGGATGTCTAAAAAATATTCCAACTGTGTTTGTCCATTATTGGCCAACTACATTCTTTCTTTCTAATTTTTCACTATCAGAAATAACAACATGGGCACCTAGGTGGCTCAGTCAGTTAAGCTTCCAACTCTTGATTTCGGCTCAGGTCATGATTTGTGAAATCAAGCCCCAGGCTGGGCTCTGCGCTGACTGCAAGGAGCCTGCTTGGGATTCTCTCTCCCCTGCCCTCAAAACAAATAAATAAACATTTTAAAAAAAGAAAGGAAGAAAGAACAACACAATAAATGTCTTTTTCTTATAGCCTTTTTTCCTTTGTTCAAAAGAAATTCCAAGGAGCTGGGTGCGTGGGTCAAAGGCTCTGATTTTCGGCACTCACCACAAATGTGCTTTTCAAAGAACTGAACTATTAACATTGCTGCCAGAAATGAAAGAATATACCCATTTTCTGAGGTCATATCAGCTTTGGTTTGCTTATATTTATATTAATTTAACAGCCATAAAATGATTTCTCATTTTTTTTTTTTGAACTCCATTTCTCTGATTTGGAGCAAAATGTTTCTCTACTGGTATCTTTGCAAGTATTTTCTCCTATGAAAAATCTGTTCCTATTCTTTGCCCATTAATCTTTCTGGGTCTTAGTGCTGTTGTGATTCACATATTTCAAAACAAAGTTGGCTTAATTTCATTTCTGCAAACTGAGTACAGACTAAATGACTGGTCCGTCTAGACTTACACTTGGGTGGACCCAAATTCCAGCTCATTTCCCAAACCTCCTAGATTTCAACAACTGGGGCATAAATGTCAATCTTAGCTATAAAAATGTGAACAAGAATGTTCTCACTGCTTAATTTTTTCCCCAAAATACACCTTATGATCACTATACCCCCATATTCTAGAGTAATACTAGCATTTACACATCAGTCCTTGTTTTCACAGTCAACTACACTCTGAAGACAAAGGATTATCCTTTCACAACGGCATACTAGCTATTATAAGATTTCTTTTGTGTTTTTATCCTGAAATTGCTAGGTAGGCACAAAATCAGAGAGGGAAAAATAATTTCTTTAGGTTTTGTTTTCTTTAAGTAGAGAGAAGAAAACTCCTCAAAACAACAATCACAAAAAAACTCTTCAATCTTTCAGTGAAAAGGAAAAGGCATAAGACACATTGTTAGACACACCTGTTTCAGATTCTGCCAGTCTGCCTCTCATCTCCTCTATTACCTAAATGTTTAGTTACAAACCAGAATCCCTATGAGGACCTTTTTAAAAAATAGACTCCTGAGACTCCTGCCACCCTCCACTCCAGGTCTAACAAGTCAAAATCTTTGGGGTGACAGCCTAATATCTGTACTTTTAAAATATTCCCCACATTTCCAAGTATTTTAGCTTCAAAATTCTCATTTTAAACTAAATCTTAACAAGAGGCTTAAGGTTTTATATTGATTTTTAAAAGCTGCTAAGCAAAAGATTTGTATTTACTGCCATAGTGCTTCGAAAAGAGCTCCTGAAAGACCATTTGCACTCTTACTGAAACTTTTACCTGAGAAAGAGCGGAGGCCAGAGACAAAGTTTGGACTTTCAGCTCTTTGCAGAGGCAAGGTAAGACAGGGTCATGGCCATGCCAGATCAATGCCCATGTCTCTCTCTCATCCTCTGGGTGCTCCCTGACGGGAGTGACTCCAGAGCCCTCAGTCCTATTACAAAGAGGTTTTTTGTATTGTTGTTCCCTTGCTCAGAAATAACCAAAAGCCTTTGTATGAGGGCGGTGTAACCATGAGTAACTTCATTTTTTCGAACTGCTGCTTAATGTTTTGGAGAAGTTATTTTCATCTTTCAGGAAACATTGAAAGGGGATTCCTAAAAAGCCCAGGTAGCATTCCCAATTTATCCACTGGTTGCTTTTAAATTCCCATTAGTTTCAGGCATGATAAGAATCCTATTTTAAGATGCCAATAAGCACAATGAAGAGTTTATTTAATGTATCCAATAATGTCAATATACACATTATTCTATGGCTATCTATTATCTACACACACAACCACACACATTCTATACATGTCAATAGACTCAGTGGGTAGTTTAATAAAGTCTTCAGTAATGCTAATTTCTGCATTATTCTATTAATGAGTTATTCTATATAAATATATATAGAGAGATTTATCTCACACATGGGTGGAACATTTATTTATTTACTTATTTACTCATTCATCCATTCATTCCACACATATGTGGAATATATAAAGAGACACTTGGATAAATTTGAAAATCAGAAGAATATTAACAGAGGTCCCTATAAAGCAATTCTTTACTATTTCTGTGATTTTTTTAAATCACAGAAAAGCACTTCAGCTGCGGCGGAGAGAAGGCCCTGTGGTTAGAGTTCTGTCTCCTCTCTGTAGCCCAGAAAAACAAAGTCACGCTATGTGAAGCGGGCTATGAGGAGACGTGGGTGGCTCTGGGTGGTCTCACAATCAACAAGAGTTAACTGTTTTCCAAGCACACTGTGGCCTCCAGAATTATCGAAATCTTGTTATTCAGCCTCCTTCTAGAAAAACACCACCAATCAGTCCAGGGTTCCTTGAAAGATCACATTAAAAGTTTCTTAGCTCGGCCACCCCAGCGGGAGTATTCGGTGCCCAATTCTAACATATGCAGGCAGCGAATCTTCTGGCCTCATTGAACTGAAATAGGAGAAAGCACTCACTAGTTTACTACATGGTTTCATATTAATCTCCCAACTCCAGCCTGCAATTGGCCAGAAATGTTGGTGTTTCCTCAACTATCCTACCAAAGTATTTCAACAACAGAGGAATGTGCCCCAAATACAAAATTAAACTATGTTTCCCTCATGGTTATCTTAAAAATTCTTTCATAAATTCTACCTCAGTTCCTATTTCATTTATACATTTGCTTTAATATCAAAATAATGTTTCTCCTAAAACTACAGGATGAACTGGATGCTCCAAGAGGAGGTACTAAGTGTATTATAGTATTTCATGTACCCAATGGGGTGCACACCTCTCAGATTGACTGCATTATTAAAAATGCTCCCCTGCCCACTGCAAAACACGACCACAAAGCAAGCTCCTAAGAGCCATCATGCAGTGTCCTGCCCCCAGGCCCTCATCATCATTAACTGAACCAGGGAAGGGCCTGGCCACTTCAGAGGGAGCAAAGACGTTCTCCCTCCAGGGAACGTGAGGAGATGAAGAGTGCAATGTAATCTCTCTGTGGATGGACCGATAGCCACTATGTACGTGGGCCAAGGAGTCAAGAAAGGTGGTCTTCAGGAAGGGAAGGAATGAGCAAGACACTCAGGGAGAAGCAATCATAAGAGGTAGAATGAAATGCTGCCCGGGTCCCTGCAACACTTCCTCCCCAGTCTGGGCTCCAGCTTCGGGGGGCTCAGCTCCCCAAGTAGTCCACCCAGGCGTACAGAGAACTCCAATTTAAGAAGCATGAGCAAAATGATGCAAAGGGATAATACAGCAACACAGGGCCCCATTTGTCATAAGGTGAATCACTTTTGCTATGGGCACAACCTTGCCCCCAAGAACTCTGAGATTAAAAAAAAAAATGATGCAAAGGACAGCAAAATCAAATTAACAACCATGCAAGCTCCTACCTGGATATAAACTAAGTATCGCTTCTTACATAGCAATAAGGACCCATTCTAACTTGCCTTCCCTTAAACTGGCCAAGTTCTGGAATTTAGAATCTGTGAATTAAAAGTTATGCTCCCTCCCCGCCAAGAGATGAACTGTAAGGCCGGTCTTCAGTAGGGCTGTGAACTTTCTTTTTCTCCAGGTTGTCACATGCTTTGCTGTTCTCATCACTGCAGTGTGGGAAGAGGCAGCCCCCACTCCAAGTTTGCCCAGGCGGATGATCCACCACAGACAACCCCACATTGACCGGGACAAGAAAGCCAGAGAAAGTGCTGCTGGAATCCTGACAAAGAGGTAATACACCTCTAGTCACATAATGAAAACCAGAGCAGGACACTGTTTGCACCAAATAAAGAAATGGTTAATAATCGGGCATCTGTGCTATACATCACACTAGACCTTTTAAAAGGTAGTTACTAAGTGCAGTTTAAAAATAGTAAGGAATCTTGATTGATCTGATAAGTCTAGAAAAATGATTGAGGGGATTCATAGAATATTCTGAATGTATATTTTCTTAAGGAAAGCTGTCTTTTGCATATGAGGTTTGAAAGAAAATGTATGGATGACCTATAAGTTGAACCCATTTTCAAAGCTAAGATATTATATCATTGAATTCATCCCATTTTCGCTTATTGCTCTGGATGGCAGAAAGCAAGACAAATGGGGAAAGAAATTTTAAAAGGGAGAGATTTCAGATGAAGAATGAGCATCTAGCAAATTCCAACAATAGACCAGGCTGGTTTCTAAATCACTAGATTTATGAACTTGAAAACAGTCAGAGATAGACCCCCAACTGTCAAGAGCAGTGGTAAAAAGGATTCCTGCCCTTCCATTGTGTGTCTTTGACTGAATGCCTTTAAAAGATCTTTTTTTTTTTTAAGGCTCCGAAGTTTAGATATTCTCCATATACTGTCACACTAACAGCTTTACAAAAAGCACTTGTAGGCCAGTAGAGCAAAAAGATAGCACAGTTTCAACACAAATATCTACATCAAAGTAACAAAACCAAAGTGCATTATAGTCATCACATCAGGAAATTAATCAACCTGGCGAAGATGAAGAAGAAATATATAAATGTATATCCTGAAGTTAAATATCTATTTTCAAACTCAAGTTTTAAAAAAAATACACTTGAAGATCCCTTCTGGAGAAGACATCATGTATATGCAACTACGTTAATCTCCTGTAGAACAGACGTAAAGCCCTAGGCGTTTCAGAAAATGGCGCAGGAGAAAAAGCAGGGAGAAGGGTCTATACATAATGGAAGTCAGAAGCCTGTATTCTAAGAAATTACCTCTTATGAAATTTGAACCAGACACATGACCCCAGTCCAAGGCTTTCCATATATCCCCAATAAACAGTAAACTGTGCTAAGAGTGGCTTCAACTTTCTCATAGATCACACACTGAAGAAGCCTGGACCAAGGAAGGAAGGAGGAAAAAACTAGATTCCTGCTGTGGGTGCCTCAGGAGGTGCAGAAAAGAGAACTCAGTAGATTCGCCAAACCTGTCAAAGCAACCCATCTTCATAAAAATGGAGGAATAGATGAGAACATGAATTCAACCCCTAAGAAGAGAGCAGACTGTTGGCACAGGTTTGGGATTTAAAATGCAGGTGCCTGTGCTGAAACGGATTCTAGGACTCCCTGGAGGCGGTCGCCATAACTAAACGGGTTTTCTTTATAGTCAAAGTGATCAGCTCTCTTTTAGGTTGTTTTGCAAAGGAAATCAAATAGGGTTGAATGTGGAAAACATGTAAACCCACTCAGGAAAGCAGTATTATCGCCCAGTTCAGTACAAGCTGACCCTAGTTTTAAGAAATAGTCTTAAAAAAACAAATCAGGGGTACCTAGGTGGCTCATTCAGTTAACATCTGTCTCTTAATTTCGGCTCAGGTCATGATCCCAGGGTTGTGGGATGGAGCCCCACATCAAGCTTCATGCTGAGTGCGGGGTCTGCTGTGGCGCTCTCTCTCGCTTGCTCTTGCTCTCTCTCTCTGCCCCCTTCCCTAGCTCATGCTCTCTCTCTAAAAAAATACTAGTAATTTTTAAATATATAAAAAACAAATTGAAGGCACAAATATTTTTGCACAAATTTTTTTATTGTGGCAAAATATTCATAATATATAGTTTGCCATTTTAACCATTTTCAAGTGTATGATTTAGTGGCACCAAATGCATTCACATTGGTATGCAAACATCACCACTGTCAATCTCCAGAACTTTTTCACTGTCGTATGTGGAAAATCTGAACATATTTAAGAATAACTCCCGGGGCGCCTGGTGGCTCAGTCGGTTAAGCGTCCAACTTCGGCTCAGGTCATGATCTCACGGTTCGTGGGGTCAAGCCTCACATTGGGCTCTGTGCTGACAGCTCAGAGCCTGGAGCCTGTCTTCAGATCCTGTGACTCCTCTCTCTGACCCTCTCGTGCTCATGCTCTCTCTCTCTCTCTTTCAAAAATAAATAAAAACATTAAAAAAATTAACAACTCCCTCTTACCTCCTCTCCCTAGATGCCAGTAACCACCATTTTACTTTGTTTCTATTAATTTGACTACTCCTGGTACCTGATCTAAGTGGGCCCTCACAATATTTGTCCTTTTGTGCCTGGCTTGTTTCACTTATCAGTATCTCCAAGATCCATCCGTGTGTGGCATAGATCAGAAATCCATTCCTTTTTAAGGCTGAGTAATCGTCTACAGTATGCATGTGCCACGTTCGTTTATCCCTTCATCTTCTCTGAGCTGTTTCCAGCTTTGGCTACTGTGAGTAACACTGCCACAATCATTGGTGTGCAAATACTTGTTCAGGAGTCTCTGCCTTCGGTTTCCTTGGATACATACCCAAGAACTAGAATTGTTGGATCAAATAATAGTTATATGTCTGATTTTTGAGGAACTGCCATACTGTTTTCCACAGCAGCTGCACCAGTTTACTTTTCTACCATAAATTTCTAAACTCCTGCAAATAATCTCTCTCGACCTTTACCATCTTATCTAAGCTAAACCAGTCCTCCTTAGGTTGCCTGTGGAAATTTTGCTTCCAAATCTTGTTCTTTTTCACTGTTCAACTGTCCTCCAATTCATCATTATTAACTCAACAGGTCACGAGCACATGCCGCAGACCCCTCTGGGCCGGGAGCGGGGTCTGGTGCTGGAGACACCACAATGCCATGGGGAGGCACTTGCCATGGAAGAAGTCTGCCTTCTCTGAGCTCTTACTTTATCTAAAGTCCCGAACCATCTCCTGGGGTTTATAACTATGCTTTGCTTATCTATAAGCAGAAGGTCACACGCTATAATTAATTAAAAATAATGTAGTCCTGGGGCGCCTGGGTGGCTCAGCTGGATAAGCGGCCAACTTCAGCTCAGGTCACAAACTCACAGTTTGTGGATCTGAGCCTCCTGTCTGGCTCTGTGCTGACACCTCAGAGCCTGGAGCCTGCTTAGGGTTCTGCATCTCCTCCTCTCTGCCTCTCCCACCCCCTCTCTCTCACTCAAAAATAAATATTTTTTAAAAAAAATTTTTTTAAATAATTAGTGCAATAAGGAGAAGAGGCCATCCTGCCTTATTTGATGCTCCTCTCAGGGGCTTCACCTCAAAACTGGTAATAATGCCTTTCCTGGGAGCAGAGACCTGAATCAAACAATCTTTTAAAGAGAAACCCAGGGGGCGCCTGGATGGCTCAATCGGTTATGCAACCATCTTCAGCTCTGGTCATGATCTCATGGTTCATGAGTTCGAGCCCTGAATCAGATTCTGTGCTCACAGCTCAGAGCCTGGAGCCTGCTTCAGATTCCATATCTCCATCTCTCTCTGCCCCTCCCCTACTTGCACTCTGTCTCTCTGTTTCTCTCAAAATTAATAAACAATTAAAAGATTTAATAAAGGGAAGCCCAAAGAAGGCCTTCTTGATAAAAAACAACAAAATAGACAATCTTTTCTAAAAAACTTTCACTTAAAGTCTCTATGCCAAAGGCAAAGCTTTGACTACAGCTGACCCCTACCTCTTCTGTACCCGTTGTGAGTACTGCTGAGTCTCCTGAAGAATGTTTCAGGTGGAGTGACAGTGAGCCCCTCCGGAGAATCTGAGACTCTTCATTGCCAAGAAAAGGACCAGAACAATGCTGGAGACACCACGGAGCCAGCGAGAATGCTGCCTCGTACCTAATGAGAGGTAGGGCCTCCTAACTCTTCCAAGGTGGTCAGAAGGGAGCCTGTAAGTCTAGTTCACCTTTGGGGGAAAAGAGGATCTGAAGAGGCTCAAATGTCAAAATCACCTTTGCCACGTGTAATGAAATAAGAGGAGAGCTGTGGGCAAAATGTAAACACACCAGTTAGATATCTCAACCAAAAGTCCACAAGGTCTGGGGTGCACTAGGCTTTACGACCAGAATCTGAGTATCAGGGGCAGCTCACTTCCTACCAACCAGAACAAAATAGCTACAAACAAACATCCCAGGCTATACAGTAGTTCCCTGCGAAAGAGCCGTCTGGGAAGAGGGCAATAAACAAAATTCAGACAGGAAGTAGTTGGAGAGAATAAATGGCAGAGCCTTCTGGCACTATCTCCTTGTAGAGAAACATGAGATACTGCTCTATTTTAATAAAATTATTGTAGAACCCAGACCCTGAAATTACTTATTAATATAGTTACTCATAGGGGGTAGGGAGAGTTCTCAATGAGTTCGTAATGTTTGGCTCCATTCCTAGAATCAACATCATAAAGTCAACCCTAATTACCAACCCCTGACAACTCCAGATCCAAATTCCCATCCAGAATGACATATTTTTACCTACTCCCTGGAGGTTGCCCTTTCTGAAGCATTTTCCCCTTTCGATACATACAGATTTGTGCTTACAGAAATTCCATGTAAAAATTCCAACCTGCTCAAACAAGTCCCTTCTTTCCACAAAAGAATATTTAAAAGAAAGTACAATCACTTTTAACTACAGAGTGATAACACATTCAAAATGCAGTTCCCTAACACCGCATTTGAGCAATACACTAAGACATATACATGTTCTGGTCCTGCTTGTGAATTTCAACTATGCCTCATTCCAAGGGACAGTGTCAAGTCAAGTCTGAATTTGCCTCCAAGCCACAGTAGTACAGCAACACTAGAAACATACTCTTGCTACTCTTTCTGTGTGGCAGAGGCTCCTACTTTTCTCCCCAGTGCCCGTTCTCCCTTACCTCTATAGAAAATAGAAGGCTTAATGGGGCACATGGCTGCCTCCCTAAAGATTACATTCCCTAACCTCCCTTGTAGGTAAGTTGTCATGTGACTGGTTCTGGGCAATGGATTTGAACCATATGATCTTTGCAACTTCTAGGTCATGCTTTTTTTTTTCTTTTTATTGTTTATTTATTTATTTTGAGAGAGAGAGAGAACAAGAACATGTGCTGGGGAGGGTCAGAGAGGGAGGGAAAGAGAGACTCCCAAGCAGACTCTATGCGTCAGCACAGGGTTAGATGCAGGGCTTGATCCCACAAACTGTGAAATCATGACTCGAGCTGAAATCCAGAGTCAGACGCCCAACCAACTGCGCCACCCAGGCGGTCCTAGGTCCTGCTTTTAAAAGGACAGGAGGCTATCTTCCCTTTTCTAACTCCCACAGTGACAGAAAGTAGAGCAATCACGTTAGCTGGAAGATGGAAGATGTGTAGTAGAGACGGCCCAGTAATGAGAGAGACAGAAACTTTATCCCCAACATCATGGAACTATCATCTCAGCCTGGGTCTGCTTATGCTCAAACCAGTATAGATGAGAGCAAAATCAACTTCTGTGTTGCGATTTTGACCAAAGCAGGATCCTAATTAATACATCTCTTGAAGTACTTTGAATTCAACAACTACCTTGTGATATCTGTTCCTTATTAAACAGAAAGTACTCTGGATTTCTTGAAGGAAATTTCCCACCATGTTTTTTGCATCCATTGTAAGTGTTTGATGTTAAAATCAATCTTTTTGTATTGTCAGTATCAATCTTCATAATCCCCCAAATTCAAGATATACAGTGAGTAACCCAGAACAAGAGGTGGCTCTCCCACCCTTTACTTGGGCATCTTTCAGAAGAGGAAAGTCTTTTCTTCTGGCCTAGCATCCACCGCCCCTACCTAACAAAGGTCTCATCATGCCTCCATCAAAAGGTAGGACCTATCCAGGGAGTGGAAGACTTCACATGATCTATAAAATGGGAACCTTATCTTAACCTCTTGCAGACCCCTGAGGGTAAAGAGAAAACTCACATTTTTATAGCTCAGGAAACTGAAATCCATGACTACAGGTAACTGGACAAAATACTTAGGATAAAGTTACCAGGTCAGAGTTCATAGGTTGTTTTTTTTCAAAAATTACAACATAATCTGTCAGTGTGGGAGCATCTGGCTGGTTCAGTCAGGAGAGCATGTAACTCTTGACCTTGGGGTCATGAGTCTAGTCTCATATTGGGTGTAGAGACAACTTAAATAAATAAAACAAAAAAATAATAATTGTGTCAGTGTGGATTCATCAACTGTATCAAATGTACGACCCCATCAGGGATGCTGATAATGGGTGTGGCTATGCCCATGTGGGGACAGGTGGTGTATGGGAAATCTCTGTATCTTCCTCTCTATTTTTGCTGTGAATTTACAGCTGCTCTTTAAAAAAGAAAGTATTTTTAAAAATAGAGTTATACAATCTGCTTTAAAAGATATAAAACTTTCTCTCAATTTTTTAATAGTCATTACCACTTATAGAATGAAGAGGATAACTGGCTGGAGGACAAAAACGGTGCAAGCGTCAGCAGCCAAAAACACTGAGAAAACCCAGTGAGCCTCCTGCAGAGCAGAGTCCTCACAGAGCTACTCTGGCCAACATCAACCCCGAGTTTCCTCTAGCCAAAACCCCGAGTAAGAGTAAACACATCATTAACCCATTCCACATGCTGGGTAGCTTTTTCTTATTTTAGTCACAGAAACACTAATGCACTTCCTGAAGTAAAAGCTTTCTTAAAATGAAAGCTTGAGCCGTCTCCCTCTCTGTCTCAATCTCTCTCTCTCTCTCTCCTTTACTACCTCTACTTTATCTTTTGAAAAATGACTGTTTTGTTTTGTGATTCAACTCCTGAGCACAGATTTCTCATACACAGAAGGCGTTATAATGGAGACCATTTATGAACAGAGCATATTAAGGCTGCCATGAGGATACTGCAAACCAATGGGCATCACTTTCCTTTAATACTTGAAGGAGCACTCAATTCCACGATATTAAAAAGAGAGACAAAAGAAAAGTTTCTGATAATATTTCACCCCTGTGGCTTTATCAGCAGTATAAGAGCTCTAATTCGAACGCTCTATGTTTTCACAAGCTGAGCTCCAGGAGCAAAAGTATCTTATCACATCTTCCAAAGACTAGGATTTAAAGCATATTTGATTTGAGAGAATTAAAAATGATCCCAGAATGCCAACCATATGACATATCCCCTTACAGAAATTACCTTCGGTAAAAAATAATAAATCAAATGCTCACTCTCCAAGCACAAAGTCAGAAGCTGAATAAAGGCAAGGGGAAAGCTCTGTGTAACTTTGGGCTTGGACGGCAAAGTGGCTGCTCAGGTGAGTGGAACCTATCTGACGGATGGTAGCTCTTGGCCAGATGAACTCACAGTCTTTCAGGGGACCAACCAGAGGTTGGTCTAAAGAATCCTCCACTGTGGGGCGCCTGGGTGGCTCAGTCAGTTTAGTGTCTGGCTCCTGGTTTCAGATCAGGTCATGATCTCACAGTTTGTGGGATCAAGCCCATATCAGGCTCTGTGCTGACAGTGCAGAGCCTGCTTGAAATTCTCTCTCTCTCTCTCTCTCTCTCTCTCTCTCTCAAAATAAATAAATAAACTTAAGAAAAATATAGAATTCTCCACCAAACACCACCCATTTTCAGTCTTTTCTGATTAGGGACCAAAATAAAAGCTGCAGTCGCTGTTTCATGTCATGATTTAGAAGGCCTCAGGTAACAGCTAAGAGCTTTCCGTAAGCATGCCAGAGGGAAGGGGGAGGGGACAAAATTACAGTTGAAACTACACCCTTAAGAGAGCCAGTTAAGCCACTAATATACAAGCAAGTCTCAAGTCTGCCATCTGACCCAGAAGCCATGGGTGAGGAATTCATTTTAGGACTGATTATACAAACAAATCACTCCTTTTGTTTTCATCTTTTATATTTAAAATGTAGACTTTTTCTTTATGCAAACTGAATGATGGTTCCAACCCAGGGACTTGAACTTGGGAGCGGGAAATCTTCTACTACAGGAATTGAAGTATGTCACTAGCTCCGGTACAACCTCAGGCAAGTCTTTATACTTCTGCATTCTACCATTTCTGCACTGGTAGAAAAACAAGCCACACCCCCTACTTCCTGTTGTGATGAAAAATGAAATTACTACAGTAAGTCAAGCTGCAAAGAGATTTTAAACGTGGCATGTGACATTCAGAGAGCCAATTTTAAAAGTCCTAGAAATAATCCCATCCATTTAATCTATTTGCAACATAGAAAAACTCCCTCTCTATAATCTATTAAAAATAATAAAAAGAAAAAACACTTGACCCTCTCAGGTCATGGAGAATTACTTGCTCTGGATAGCCTAGTCTTCTAGATTAATCTTTGAGAGGACAGGGATTTTGTATTTTGCTTTGTAATATAGCTTCAGCACCTAGAACAGTACCCGGCACATAACAGGTGCTCAATAAATATTAGATGGAGGAAAGAATACAGATTTAGCCCCTATAAGTGTGGGAATGCTTCTTATTTTAGCCATTTCAGGTGGAGATTTTCTTAAAATGTATAGTAGTACCATCTCTTACCTTCTTGAGAAGATTAGAAGGACTGTAGTAGCATATTTATTTCAAAGATCTTCTCAGTATGCTTTGAAATACCAAATCACTCCAGAATATTTTACAGAATTTTTGAGCTCTTTCATGCTTTTGTCACTTTTCCTACACTTCTCTTTCTGTTGCGTTGTCATTTCTTCCTATTGTAAACAACTCTAATTGACTGTTTCTAAATTTTTTTTAATTTTTTAATTTTTATTTTTGAGAGACAGAGAGAGAAGTGTGAGCAGGGGAGGGTCAGAGAGAGAGGGAGATACAGAATCTGAAGCAGGCTCCAGGCTCTGAGCTAGCCTGTCAGCACAGAGCCCAACATGGGGCTCAAACCCACGAACCATAAGAACATGGCCTTGTAAGGACACAGGTCTGAACCAAACTGACTCCATGACAGGTTTCAAGTTTCCCCTCTGACCTTAGATGCCTAAGTATTGGTTTCCCAGAATCATTAGACAATAAAAGGGCACAGATTGCTCAACCAGGGACCACCCTAGTAACACCCAATCAGAAGTGGCCAACTAAAATGCTTAACATTCCTAAGGGCAGGCCTAGAGATAGAAGCTATAGATAATCACTTATTGCTTAAGACTAGTTACACCCTACGTGAGGGTCCTGGGTCCACTCTGTAATTGGTTAATACTCTAAACGTTGTGACTGGGTCCCGCCAAAAGTAATGAACACTCTAAACAATGTGTATGGTTAAAGTTGCTGCCAATGATGTTATGTGATAATGATTGGATCACTGTACCTGTGTCTCAATTTCCTGTAGCTCCCCTTCCCAAAAGCCCATACAAACCCTGCTCAGCCCTTGTTGGGGGCTCTCTGCACGGATCCACTGCTCTGATGGCGTCTGTGAGACCAAGTTTAGGCCCAGCGAGCCTAAGCCCGTAATAAAGCCCTTTGCTTTTGCATGAGTGACTCAGTCTCCCTGGCGGTCTCTGGTTTTGGGGGACGATATTGTGAGCTGGGCATAACAACCTGAGCTGAAGCCGGACGCTTAACCAACTGAGCCATCTAGGCACCCCTCTAATTGACTGTTTCTAATTTACTGTGTGCTTAAAAGGCAGAGAGCCAAAGCAGTTTGTCTGAGGTCGGAGTACAAAACGCTAAGTGAGGGTCTGAGGTCTTCTCCTAGGAGTCAAGAATGTAATCCTTAGACCTTGTGACATCTAAGAATGGCTGATTACCAGCTCTGTTTTTCAGACTGCTTCCTGATTCTCCACCTAGTTCTGGATAGATAACAGGTCAGACAGCCAAGATCCAACCAAGAGGTACAAACGGAACTCACGCTATCTTAGTGTGGCATCTCCAGGGGCTAACAGATCGTTCCATGAGGCAGGGTACCTGAAATTAGGGCCCCAGATACCTAGCGGCTATCTCAGTAAGCAGCTGGTCTAGGGCTAGTGTAGGGATGTCTAAAACAAAACACCAGGAGTACGGAGAAGTCTGTAGGGAGTGGAAACCCTATTCTCAACACCGGGGTTCCAAGGGAGGAAGCCATTCTAGAGGAGCTGTGGGAAATTCAACAGGGGAGGAACTGAGAAAGAGTCAACAAATTAGGTATAAGGTAGAAATTATAACTTGGAAACAAAAACCAAAGCCCAATTTCCCAACATGGAACACAGAGGCAGAACGAGACTTGACTTCACACAGAGTCCCAGAGTTAAGGATAAAGCCCCTTAAATCCTCAAAGCCAAGATGGTACAGGACCTCCAGGTGTGATAGATCTCAAGGCTCAGAAACTCAGAAGGTTGTGACAAGAAAAAAGGGGCTTAGGGCTGCCAACTCTGCCCTTCTCTATGGCCCAAGGGCATTTACCTTCACCATGGCCAAAGGGCAAAGTGGCCTCTGTGTCTGAAATGCCCAAACGGCTGACCAATGAGAGGGCATTGCCACTAGGTGAGTGCAGAGGCAGGAAACCTCAGGGCTCACCAAAGAGACCAGTGACTGGGCTGGAGGAAGCTATCTCTGTCTCTGAAACATTTCTCTACATGCGTTGCAGTGTGGTCAACACACTTGTTTCCTGAAATAACACGATTCTTCAGATGTGGTAGTTACAGGTGACAGGCCAGAGGCTCTGGAGACCACCTACGAAGTCCTTCGACCCCAGGCTTTAGCATAAATGCCTTGAAAATCTATTTGTCTTTTTGAGAAAGACATCGTAAAGACAGAAATAATGGTTCAGGAAGACAGCCCTGGAGCGACAAGCACTGGAGATAAATTGGGTCAGGAGAGGAAGGAGGCAACGGGATCATGGAGTGGTGAGTTATCCAGGAAGGCTCTGACAGGCTTCAGCTTTGGGGAAGAAAAGAGAACAAACTATCATGTGTTGACTTTCTGTGAACCAAACACAATGCTGGTATTTCTCACATTCATTCTCTCATTTATTCTTCAATTTAATCCTGCAAAAGAAATATATTATCCCCATTTTACAGGTGAGGAAATGAAGACCCAGAGAGGTAAAAGCCATACATACTCGCACAGCATGGATGACAGATGGGATTCACTCTGGAATGATCTGACTCCAAAACCCCATTTGCACAAACAGATATACAAGGTGCTGTGATCTTAAAACAAACAAACAAACAAAAAAATCGTTTCTAATTAAAAAATTAAAAAATGGGAAAATGCATGCGGGGAGGCATCTATATGGCAGACCTTAGATTAAGATCGTTTTGGGAAAGAAAGTGTTTTTAGTTAAACTAAGAAATGCACATTAGAGAAAATATTCAACATTTCCGTTAAAGATCATTAAATTTGGGGTGCTGTTTCTTGACCTGGGTACTATTTACATGGGTGTGTCACAGAAATGCATACTTATTATATGTGCTCTCTCCTACACGTAGAGTATGGTTCAATAAAAGGTTTCAGAATTGCCAGAGCCGAGTAGTATCTTACCCTGGCCTATTCTCCTTGTAAACTGGCCTTTGATAAGCAATAAAGCAGGGAAAGTTTGCATACAGACATACAAGCCCTCAAACTCCTCTCTGCTAATGCAAATCCACTAAGAAAAGCATTCTACTCATAACCAGAAGGCTGTTGCCTTGGAAACAGGAGCTGTGACTACTGCAATCACACCTCGGGAGCAAAGATGGCCAAGATCTATTTCAATTCTTAGATGCCTCGAGGAACCACAGATGACTGTAGCTATGGAAGATAGCCAATCTGTAGTAATGAAGAAGCGCATGCCAGAGTTAGAAAGGCTGCAATTGAGAAAGGGAAAAAAAAAAAAAAGAGGCAGGGGAGGAAGAAGACAGAATTCAAGTGTCACAAGTAAAGCCCAATCCAAGAACGGTGTGGCTGCAAAGCTATGGTTTCACTTACCTCCGCCATTCCACCCTCTTTACCTAATTGCACACCCACTGCCTGCTGGCATCATGCTAGCTGCAGGGAGTACAAAGTGGAAGAAGACCAGCCCTTCTGCAAGGAAAGACACGCTCAAAGAAGGGCTCCACTGGAGGGCCAAGCACCCCGGAACAAAGTGCGGGAACTGATTCACTTTGGTGTGAAAGGGGGCGCAGGAGCCCTCATGAGTAGGTAGCATCACTCAACTGGAACTCAAAAACCACAGAGGTTTTGCAGGCAGAGGTCGACGTGGAGCATCTCAGGCCAAGGGAACGGCAGGTACAAAGGACGAAGCCTGAAACAGCACCATTCTGTTTCTCAACAGAGTGGCCTCCCGCAGTCCTGGGCGGGACAGTTTCCCACTTCAGAGACTGCCTCACACACTGCAGGGTATTTGCCATCTCTGACCTCACCCACTAATTGCTGGCAGCAACCTCCAATCATCATGATAACTAATGTAACGCCCCACACATTTCCAAACTTACCAGGGAATGAAGGGTGTGCTGTTGCTCACAACTGAGAAGCCCACGAACTTAGGGGAACAGATCTGTGACTAGAGCAGGGCTTGTTGAGTGGGGTAAGAGCTGAGGATGGGATGCACGTGAGGACCAAGGTGAAGGGCCTTATATGCCCTGCGCGGGAGTCAGACTCTGCCAGACTTGGAGAAGAGAAAACAGACTCAAAGCATTTATGTAGGAGGCCAAGCCGACAAGACTTGGCAGCTGGCGGGATATGAGGAGGTGGAAAACAAGGAAGAATGGAAGGATAAAGAATAACCCCCACAGTTTTGAGCTTGGCCAACTGAGTAAACAGTGGTGGCACTAACCAAAGCAATGAAAAAAGGAGTCAGAGCAGGTCTGGAGGGGGATGGAAAGGTGAGGTGGAAGATGAGTCGGAAGCACAAAAGGGACAGCCAGGTGTAATTTCTAAGAAGTAATAAACAGACTAATGCTGAAGAGAGAATTCCGGGTTAGAAGTAAGAGAAACCTTAGCATTTCATTGTAGGCTGTGTCCAAGCGGTTCCCCCAAGGGCCCATGGGAGGGGTGTTCCCCAGACTTGCTAAACAGTCCAGGGGGACGAACACCTAAAGATGACCAAGCTGAGATATGGGAGCCAGACATAACCAACTGGGCACCAACACAGCAGAAACTGGACCCAGGGTGGCAGGAACAAAGAAAGCTGCAAGGTGAAGGTGAGCAGATCAGAGAAGTGCCTGAATGCAAACAGGAAGAACCAACTACTCCACACTTGGAGTCCAGAGTGTTCCTTTTGCACGAATCTTGGCACACACTAGAACCAGTGGCTTTCAAATTTATTTGCCTGTGACTCATAGTAAGAAAATAGTTTACCCCTGAACCTAGTTCATAAACACCATGGCTTCATGGGTGTGCAAGCTGTGCAGCTGCACTGGGCCCCACACCCGGAAGGGCCCCACTTATGGTGAAGTGCTCTGTGGTCGCCATCTTGAAATTCCTAATAATTTTTTTTTTACATGGTTCCATTGTGAGGTCAGTCCTGCCACACACAAATATACATTTTTAAGTAAAATTTCACAAAATAATGTCTTACTGCCCATGATATAAAATCATATTTTCTGTTCTATTTTATTTTCTAAAATGCAATCACAGCCCATTACATTCACAACCCAGTAATGAATTGTAAATCTCAGCTTTAAAGTACTCTCTTGGGTTAAGGCAATTATCTTTTAAGTTTGTTTTGTTTAGCAAGTGTGGTAATGGGAGGGATGTACAGATTCTTTTGAAAATTTATATTCTTTTTCCTCTACAAAGGAGTAGAGGCAGTATACAGCAAATAGGGTAGTTGAAGAAAGGAATTGCTGAAATTAGCCAAGGAAGAAGAACCAACATTGAGTTGGAGGTGTAAGATCTAGGAGAAAGGGTCAGAAAAGTACAAGGAAAACTATGAGAAAATGGGCAAAACAAAGAAGCAGATGCATTTAGGTGGCTTAGTCAGTTCAGTATCAACTCTTAATTTTGGCTCAGATCATGATCTCATGGTTGGTGAGATCAAGCCCTGCATAGGGCTGGTGGCACAGAGCCTGCTTGGGATTCACTCTCTCTTTCTCCCTCTCTCCGCCTCCCCTGCTTGCATGCACTTGCTCTCTCCCTTACAATAAATAAACATTTTTTAAAAATCGAGGAAGCCAAAGAGCTTCCAAAAGGGAGTAATCAGTGAGGTCAATAGCCCCAGAGAATTCCACGCTAAGGTGACAGCTGGATCATGGGGCCATCAGAGAGTGAGCTAGATCAGTCCAGTGGCAGGGGGGCAGGGAGCAGAAGCCTGAGGGAAGACTTCCAAGTGACCAGGAGGTAATAACACAGAGAAATTAAAGACAGAACAAGAAAAGAAGAAATCAAGGAACCTTAGAGAAGAGTATAAAAGAGAATGTGGTCTTTTTAAGAATAGTGGGAGATATGAGGGTGGCTTAAAAATCTCAGAGGCCACAGACTATTTTTTCATTTAGAAGTCCTATCCCACACCGTATTAAAAATGTAAAAATATACCCACTTCCCACACCCAGTATACATTACTTTTATTTGAGTTATAAATAACTGTATATTGAGTTGAGTTGTGAATGACTAGTTGACCAAAGTTCTGTTTTATCAGCATTTGTTTAAATATCTACTACCTTCAATTTTACAATTTTGTTTTAGTATTTAAGAAACCAATAAAAACTGTATTTTCCTGATTTGAAGACATGTTTTTAGGCCTCTGAAAAGCCTTTGGTTCAGAATCCCTATGGATTAACAAGGACTGAATCTCTCTGATGCTGAAGGAAAAGAAGTCTCAGAAGCAGTAAGATGAAGAGGAAATACATCAGGACATATGAGGCTCTAGTAGACAAAGAGCACCTACACACTGGTCACAAGAGGCTAAAGAACCCAATTTCTCTGAATGGCAAAGTCACTGAATAAGCAATGAGTAAGTTAATGAATATGCCAATGAAGGAACCAAAATGTGAAGAGGTCAATAAACACAGAAAAAGCTGTCTAACTTCATTAACACTTAGGGAAATGTCCATTTTTCACATATAGGATGGCAAAATTTGGAAAAACTAATAGTACCGGGAGCTGAGGGAAGTGTGGGGAGACTGGCTTCTGGGGTTCTCTCCGGTGGAGCACGAATGGCTACAACAGTTGCAGAAGGTAGTCGGGCAAACTGTACTGCTGAGCGACCAGAGCACAAGAAAACAGCCTCCCTCCCCTGGACCCTCTTCCTGCAGGTACCCAAAGGGCCGTGTCTTCGATCCCAGGATCTCAGCTTCAACCTCCCTCCTGAAAGAGGTCCTTCTTCCAACAAAGCACCTTACTTCATTGTTCTCAGAGCCCTTACATCTAACTGCTCTTCCCTATTTTATGCATTGCTTTACCTATTTATACACAACCCCCTCTCATTACAAACCTCTAGAAAGCAGGGAGCGTCTCTGTCTTGTTCACCTCCCTATTCCCAGCCTCACGGTGCTTGCAGAAGCACTATTAAAACTAATGATGTTCAGTGGCGCCCGGGTGGCTCAGTAGGTTAAGCGTCCAACTCTAAGTGTCAGCTCAGGTCATGATCTCATGGTTCATGAGTTTGAGCCCTGCATCAGGCTCTGCACTAACAGAGGAGCCTGCTTGGGATTCTCTCTCTCCCTCTCTTTCTGCCTCTGCTGTGTGTGCTCTTTCTCTCTAAATAGAGAAATAAACTTAAAACCATTATAAAAACCTGAAAATTAAAAAAATAAAAAAAACTAATGGTGTTCATCAGCACTGTTTTTAATAATGAAAACTGAAAACAACCTAAAAGCCCATCAACAGAGAAAACAGTTGAATAAATCGCGATATAGCCACACATGGAATATTATGAAACTATGTACTGACCTGGGGAAGAGGTGTCCATAGATATTGTTTGTGAAAAAAGACATTTATGAGATACTTAGAATATTTTTACTGAAAAAGAAGGGGAAAATGTGTGGGTGAATATATTTCTACATATACACATAAGCACAGAGAAAAGCAAGGAGAGAAATGCTTACAGCCGTTAATACTGATGTCCTTAAGGGTAAGACAGCAACAGAGGAGACGGGAGATTTCACTGCTACAGTGAGTATATGTTTTGTAATTTTCTTTTAATTTTTTTAAATGTTTATTTATTTTTGAGAGAGACAGTATAAGCAGAGGAGGGGCAGAGAAAGACGGAGACACACAATCTGAAGCAGGCTCCAGGCTCCAAGCTGGCAGCACAGAGCCTGATGTGGGGCTGGAACTCACCAACCACTGAGATCATGACCTGAGCCGAAGTTGACCACTTAACCAACTGAGCCACTCAGGCACCCCTATCTTTTCTAATTTTTAAAAATTAAATTATTTTCAAAAGAATTCTAGCCTCAAAAACATTAAGGTCCTACTAACAGCTGGGCTCCTGTGTTATTCCACGTGTTGGAGTCAATAACGCTTCCGATCCAGTGGACTTGCCCAGGACCAGCCTCAAACCTAGCAGTCATCCTCATTCGATTTGTTAAGAGGCCAGTTACTCCAACGCACAGCAGCAGAAATGGCTTGCCTTTGAATAAAAACAGTAGTTCTCCCTGGGGGACCTGGAAATTATGTGACAGCCTCTCCAATGGGTCACTGAGAGCCCAGGGCCAAAGTTGCCCAACAACAGAGAGGAAGAGGAGGGGGGTCTGGGGTTCCTGGGGCGCACCTCAGATTCCCTAGGCACCTGCCAAACAGAGAGGCTCGCCCGGAGTGATATCTTAAAGGCCTAAGGCACTCTCTTTCAAGAGCCCCTAAATCAAATGTCCTTGTCTATGCCAGAAACAACCTGGAAGGAAAATCTCATCACAAAACAAGCAGCAGTCAGGCATGTCAAGGATTTTTAAAAATTAATTCCTTAAGCTGATCAAGTGATCAAATCGGGGAATTTAAAAGAACTCAGATATTTCTACCTCGCTGTGCTAATCTACCTGAAGTTAACCAACCACGGAAGACACAATATGAATGAGGTACGCTTTAGCAGCTCAGGCGTCCTACTCCAGCACGGGGCACAGCACTCCACACCTCCCGCAGGAGCCGCAGGAAGGGAGGGAGGAGCGTCCGGCCCCTGTGAACATCACGACGGAGGCCGGCGTTTGCAAGGCCGGGAATCCAGTCCTCACAGGGACACCAGTGAGGCGCTTACACACCAGGGAAGCGAATGGAAATTCGCTAAGCCTCCGTTTCCTCGTCTATGAAGTAGGAATGATAATTGTGCCAATCTCCTAGGGTTGCTGTGAGGTGGGCGCGCGCACGCGAACGCGCGCGCGCACACACACACACACACACACACACACACACACACCCTATGGAAACCAGAGGTTAGCTGCCATATCCCTCTGTGTGCCACCGCAGCTGCAGGGGTGCAGGCCTGCAGCTACCAGCTCCCTCAGGGTCCGCCTCAGCTGCCAGGAGCAGCTCTCCCGAGGTCACCCTTCATGCTTTCCTGCATGTGACAATCCCCATCTGGTGACAGAGGCCACCAATTCTGGTACAAAGAAGGCAGCATGACTGCAAACAGTCACTGCAGGGCCTCCCACTAGGTTGGCTGAGACCTTCGCAACCTCTTCCCCTGCCCAGTGGCGCTTCCTTCCCTTCTTAGATATTGCTTCCCAGTGAGCATCTTGCACCCCAAATTCCACGTCAGAATCTGCTTCCCGAGAACCAAAGATGCAATGAAGCTCTTTTGAAGTTTTAAGTACCCCAGCGTTTCTATAATGTGACTAAGAGCAGAGGCCAATGCTGATTTAGAAAAAAGAAACTTTACACCCATAAATTTTGTTGTTTTTTTGCTTTTGCTCAGTTTGTTGTTGTTATTGTTTTTGCATACATGCCATTTATCTCAAGTATTGAAAGTCTAGTAGCCCATTCCTACTTACCGAACACGTACAGAACACAATGTTCCAGGGGAACGTCCTGCTGGGGGTCACAGGACTCCTGTGCACCGAGAACGGCTAAGGTTTTTCCATCACTGTGGCTGTTATTCTACATGGTGGCTCAGTCACTCAGGGCTTTGGAACTGGGCAAGGGGCCTGGGTTGTTACAATGGTTGCAGGGCTCTGTTGGTCTGGGGAGGGGAGAGTAGGAATGCTAGACTCCTCCAGATACTCCAGAAGGTCCCTCTTGATCATGGATTATCCCGTGTCCTGTACAACTTTCATAAAGGTGAAAAAGCAAAGTTCATACAATTGAGTCTAGATCTTAACTATGCGTTTCAGAGAAATAAGTTGTCCAGTTCTAAATACACTAAATTTGTTAGGAATTTGATTATCCTATAAATCGAGAGAGGGTGTATTTATTCTATTCAGAACTTTACCAACAACTTTTTGTTATCTCCAAAAATGATGACAGTTTCAGGAATGTCACTCATGATTAATGAGTCACCTCTGTAACAAACCTATATTGGCCTACATTTATAGTTGTCTTATGCTTAGTGAGAAACAGAGAAAGACTTATTTAGCCCTTATTTCTAAGGTTTTATACATAAAATTATTGATAATATCCAGTTGAATATTTCTTAAGCCTATTTATTGGATTATTTCATTATGTCTTCTAATGTAGCTGTGTACATATTACAATATAAGGAATAAATTATTTTCATTTTTTTCTCCTTTATATCATAGTTGGAGTCTTATCTTTTTTTTAATATTGCGTGTATGTGAGGTCTATTATCTATGAGTTTCATTTCAGGAAGTAAAGAGGATGTTGCAAAACACATACCAGAGGATGTTGAATGTAACACAGTTGGAAACTACCGCCTTACAGAATTGGTTCTAAAACTGGGGTCTGAGGCCCACCTGCTGCAGAAACATCTGTGGCAATCATTAAAAATTCTAGGTTCCTAGAGGGAGCCTGAGCGGTTCAGTCAGTAGAGCACATGACTCTTGATCTCAGGGTTGTGAGTTCAAGCCCCACATGGGCAAAGAGATTACTTAAAATATAAATATATTACATTTTTAAAAACCTACATTCCTAAATTCCAACTCACCAAAATGTTCTCTGAAGCTAGAGCCCAGGAATCTGGATTTTTTTCAAAGTTCCCCAGGTGAATGTGATGCTCACCCAGGCTTGGTAGCCACAGCTACAGAGGAGAGAGGGTGCACCAAACCATCACCTAGCCTGGAGGTGCTCAAGGCCTAAAAAGGAAGTGCAAAATTATAACTATAACATCAGGCACATAACTGTCAAGTGCCAGAAAAAGAAACCAACTAAGTGCCTATTTTCATCCTAGAGAATCCAAGAAAGGGAGACATTGCTAGCCTAGAAGGGTGTCTAGAAGAGGGTTTACTGGAGTGGGGGTCTGGGAAACAATAAGAGAGGGAGCCTCAATCTCTGGGGAGCATTACTGCAGAAGCCCTCCACATACATTATCTCCATCAAAACTCCACGCTACCCCCTCTGGCCTAAATACCCTTCCTGCCCTGGTCTTTCAACAGAAAATACTGAGGCCTAGAGAAGTAACTCAACTCAAGATTTCAGACTCAGGTCTCACAGCCCAAAGGACAGGGCTTAACTATGCAGCTAATAATACTCAGAACCTGGCCCAAAAGAAGGGTGTAGGGAGTGAATATGGGGAAAGACCCAAGGAGTTTCAGCAAGTACGATTTCTAACCAAAAGCTACATTTTCATCTTGCTTTTTACCTGTCACCAGCATTCAGGACAACAAGAAACCACCATTATTAGGGACTCCCAATATTATTACTGTGTTATTTACATATGGCTGGAAAGGCCCTAGGATGAAAATGGGCATGCAGGAGTCACCAGTGCTAATGAGCCATGAATCACAGAAAAGCAACCTAATTGAGGCAATAGCAAAATGGAAGGAGGCTTGGACTGAGAGCTTTCTCTTTGCTTCCACTGACCTAGCAACAGAATAAAGCAGCTTCTGCTTAATCAATTCCTACCTAATCAGAGAGCCATCTTAACACTGTCTCCGGAGTAGCAAATTAGCCTAATAGTGAGTGCACGAATCAGGAGGGTATTGGTGGGGAAGGTGGGGATGCAAATATGCTTGGAGGAAAAGCAATTGGCTAGTGCTAAGGGGTTAAGTGGTGTTTAACTAGCTGTTAAATTGCAACGTGCTAAGCTTCTCCATTCTAATACAGAAATCGTCAACAATGAATAGAAATGAAGATGAAATGCATGAGATTCTGTTTTTATTCTACAACTTGGATGTACATCCATGTAGATAAAAAACTTATTTTTATCACTGGAAAGGGAAAGATCAAGGGTCTTCATAAGCCATTGTTTGTTAAGTGTTTCTTAAACACCTAGACTGGAGTCTGCCTCAGAATCACTGAGGAGGCTTGCTAAATCAGGAAGGCTGGGCCCACCCCCCAGAGTTTTCAATGCCTGTAGATTCTGAGTGGGGCCCTGAAATTTACATTTCAAACAATTTGCAGGGGTGCTGATTCTGAAGACCTGGGGACTACACTTTGAGAACCACTACTTAGACTATCTCCAGAGCCATTTGGAAAGGCGAGGGTAAGAGGGGTGGAAAGATGAAGGAGAGCAGCTGAGGGGGACCCGGGAGTAGGGCAATCACAGTAAGCAGTGGAACTCCCCCAACAACACAAGGAAAGTTTCATGTATGCTTTAAGTTAGTGATTTGTCACATCACTTAAGAATAGTCTATAACTATAAGCCATTGTGTAATGGCTACCAAATAACTGGAAAATAGGACTGAAATGACAAGGAAAACAGAGAAGACTTTCACTTTTCATGAATGTGAAATGAGATTGGCAAATCAAAGGGGAAGTCAGAATATGTCACAAGCGATAGGCAGAGACAGATGAATGGCCACTCCTCTGTCTACAGGACCCTAAGGAAATTTCACTGGCTTTACATTGCTCCTTCCCTCTGTCAATTTATGTTCTTGCCATGATGAAAACCCCAGGTCCACCGTTTGAAGAAGACCTAGCTTCGGCAATGAATAAAATCTTGGTTGGATCAGCCACATTCAACACCCAGGGGTAACCCATCAAAATCAGACTTCGGGTTTCTTTTGGATCAGCCTTATGCTGACCTGGCAAAGATAACACAAGTAAGACAGGACCAAACTACTTTGTGCATTATTGTGGGCAATGTGGATTTCTGCTAAGCTGGAGCAAGAGTAACCAACATATTATACCCCTTTCCCATGCATTGCCAGGAGACCAGACGCTTCTGGATGATTTCCAATCAAGGCACTCCTTTGTGGCCCTAGCTTTTATTAACCAAAAAGACCAGAAGTCCCTTCCACCCATCTTCTCTTCCCCTCCATCCTTTTCCCTTCCCTCAGGGATGACATGCGGGTCAGCAGCAAGCACGTGCCTCAAATCTCTGAGCAGAGACCTTTGTCCTTGGAAACATTTAGGCAGAAAGAGGTGGTGCAGTCTGGAGCAAACACTCAAAAGAAAACACCAAAAACTCTGAGAGGAGAATCTCTCCACATGGAATTCTCATTTGCATTTCACGCAGTCCCCAGTTTTTCCGTGTCTCTTCAAAGGTTAGGTTCTCATATGGTGTGCTGTGAGCAGGTCAGACTGCTCGAGGGCTTTTTCTTATGGTTTCAGGCTAGATAATATTTCATAACCACATGATTGCAGGGCTGAGCTTAGCAGTGCTGTATTTAAGAGACGATTGCATATCCATCATTCAGACCACATTTCAGAAACTGATAAAATATTGCTTCTGTGGATTTAAGAGAAGGTGATAAAGCATTTCCCTCTCCTAACTAACACGACTGTGAGGGTCACTTTCTAATACAATGCCAGGGGCCCTGCCTGTGCACAATGAAAATGCACTTCTAACTGAAAGACAGCTGAGAAACAGTAAACAGTCTAGGCAGTAAATAAGGCTCTCTACATCACGGTTAGAGTACTTGTCCTAAAACACAACTCTGCACAACCCACATCCCTGGTCAAGTCTTCCAGGGCTCTGCACAGAATTCAAACCTGCAAGCAGTCTTCCAGGGGGCGGCACTCACTGGCACGGTCCCTTCTCTCCAATCCACCCCCCACATCCTATGCAAACCCTCTGCTCCAGTCAAATCAGTCCTGGAAACCCTGCACAGAGACCCCCACCTCTTCTCGTCTCTCCCCCGCTCTTTGCTGAGCTCTACCCCAAATGCCCCCACCTTCTTTCATCCCAGTTTGTCAATCTCCTACCATGAGGCATTTAAAAACCAGTTTAGTGTGCTTGGGGGTGGGGGGTAGTCAGTTAAGCATCTGGCTTGGGCTAAGGTCATGATCTCACAGTTCGTGGGTTCAAGCCCCGCTTTGGTCTCTGTGCTGACAGCTCAGAGCCTGCAGTCTGCTTCGGATTTTCTGTCTACCCCTCCCCCGTTACCTCTCTCTTAAAAATAAACAAACACTGGAGCGCCCCAGCGGCCCAGTGGGTTAAGCTAGGCATCTTGACTTCAGCTCAGATCATGATCTCATGGTCCATGGGTTCAAGCCCCACATGGGGCTCTGTGCTGACAGCTCAGCTGCTTCTCATTCTGTGTCTCTCCCTCTCTTTGTCCCTCCCCCATTCACACATTTTCTTTCAAGTATAAGTAAACATTGAAAAAAATTTTACTTAATAAATAAACACTAAAATTAAAAAAAATAAAATCAAACAGCTCAAATCACATATCCTCCACAAAGTTACTCTTCAGGAAACATCCTTCCCTGGATGCTCTCTGCCCCGGCCCCCAGCCCCCGACTGCCATGAGAGTGACAGGCCGCCCAGTACACGGGCTGCCCTGCACGGTGGCCTCTCTGCTTCCACGTGCCCCTACTTTGCCGCAGCTGGACCGTGAAGCCTGTGGAGCGACGCCTCCTCCCCAGCATCTCCCCCTATCCCCTTGCACAGCGGACCTCACGAGAAGTTTGTTGCCATCATGTCAGCAATCACCATGCTAAGGACCTCCCTAAGACTTAGGGGTTTATGCTACACTTCTATCTCTAAACCATCTTATTTTACTTCCTTGCGGTCCAATCACTGCCCTCTCTTTTAGCACGAGTATGTCTGACAATCCACTGTCCCCAGGGCTGCTGAACAGCTTAATGAGTGTTAACAGGAGAATCATACGAGGTGATTGCTAGGTTGGGGGCGGGGGGAATCACCCTGGGTCCCAGGGGGCTACGTGCAGGCTACAGACAGGAAACCGGCAACAGGAGAAAAAGATGAGCGTGAAGAACCAGAGGGCCAGGCTCCCCTCCACCGCAGCAGCAGTGCCTCCAAGAAACAAAAAGCAAAGTATCTGGCTAGAATGTGACGGAGATGGCTGAGACGGGAAAACTGCACACACACAACAAAAGCACAAAGGTTTGCAAAAGGCCCATTTCGCTCCCCATCCCCCATCACCAAGAGCTCAACAGAAACGCTAGCCGTTTGCACTCAGCACATCTGTTTTCAGTTACCTGTGCCTGAACCACAAGCTCAACAGAGAAATGGAGAGATTTCAAGCTGACTCCATGGTTTAAGGTCTGTTGGGGCAAATTATGCGGAGGCAGAGGGTGGAGCGTGGAAGCCTTCAGCCGCTGCTATGCCATGTTTGTGGTCTTCACAGGCCACACCGATGACATTTCAGTGGGCCAGGAACCGTTCTTTCCTTTCCTTGATCGCTGAAAACCTGAGAGCTGCCAAGGAGTATCACTATCGCTTGATAAACACAGCTACGCACGTTAGTCAACCACTAATTAACAGGTTAACTTACCCTGAACCATTGCATGTTACCAATCCATTCCCAACATATTTATTCTTTCTTCTTCCATTAGTCTATCTTGCTCCTGTCTTCCTAAACCTCTCCAGCTAAGATTTTGGTTTTCTTTACTGAAAAACTCTTTGACTACTAGAATCTTCTCTACACTAATTCCTAAGCCCTGGTTCTGTTCACAATATGGGCTCTCCAGGCTCATAAAAATTCTTCCAGGAATAACGCTCCTTTCCTTTCAATGAATGGGGATACGGCATATTGTCCACAGACAGATGCAGCAAAGCGGGAAAGACAGTCATTAACAGTGTCCTTCCCGTCCATAAAACCCGCCACGTTTGGCGCCGGAGTGAAGTAAGACAATCCGGCTATCCCTGCACTGCTCTCTGGAAGAGTACAATATGGGAAGTCTCTCCATACCAAAATCCAAACGCCTCCCTTGTCAGACCTTGCCCTGACCCACGTAAGCCTGGTACAGTTGCCAAGCATTACATCCCCCGACCCACACTGGCACTGTATTGCTGTAAACACAGCTGCAAGAGAGAAATGTAATTTTAAATATCCACTTTGGTAACAGGGATCCCAACAACTTCATTGCTACTTTAAACATTTTTTGAGAAATTGCTGCCACAAATTATTAAAATATGTATTTTCTTAACAAGTATTGTCATCCAAGTACTTAATTTGTTGCACTGTCAATAGTTGAGTTCCTACTAAGAACACAATTC
Organism: Suricata suricatta; assembly: GCF_006229205.1. Classification (NCBI taxonomy): domain Eukaryota; kingdom Metazoa; phylum Chordata; class Mammalia; order Carnivora; family Herpestidae; genus Suricata; species Suricata suricatta. The sequence goes on along the minus strand of NC_043702.1, from coordinate 36,512,760 downwards.
TTTTGTAGGGAAACATTAAATATCTACTGTAATTAAAAAGGCACATCATGCTAGTAATTGTTTCACTATTGGTTTTTACTTGAACTGCTTTATATGGAAACAGAAAGATTAATACTGAAATTTCAGTAGAGATTGTATCTAGGGGCTCTGCCCAGAGACATGAAATTTACAGGACGCACTAAATATTTATTGAGTGGAAAAATGAATTGTATGCCATTCTGTTTGTTCCTAGGGGAATTCGTCATAATGGGCTTTTTAAATTGATTAGGCCTCACTGTGAGGACACTTAACCAGTACAGTTTGGCATCACCTGAGCTGTGTCAGAGAAGGGTAACCAAGTTCTGAGATAGGGGTCACCAACCTCTCCCACCAGTCCCCACATGACAGCGGAGAAATTAACATATCCCATGGTTGAGGGGGAATCTGAGTGATGCTTTGGAACTTACACAAAATATACTCTTCCATAAAAGTATTCCAATGATGTTTCCCTCTCTTTAAAAAAAAAAAAAAAAAGTCTACTGGGCCACCCAGATGGCTCAGTTGGTTAAGCGTCCAACTTCAGCTCAGGTCATGATCTCAGGGTTTGTGAGTTCGAGCCCCATATGAGGTTCTGGGCTGATAGCTCAGAGCCTGGAGTCTGTTTTGGATTCTGTGTCTCCCTCTCTGCCCCTCACATGCTCATGCTCTTTCTCTGGCTCTTAATAGTAAATAAATGTTAAAAAATTTTTTTAATCTGCTAAGAGAATTATAAAATAATTCAGATATAAAACTGATACAGAACACCACTAGTTAACTTGCCAAGTAATCATTTGGAAGCTGCTATATTTTTAATTCATAAAAGCAGAGGCCCATCGTGTGTTCTCTGCCTAGAAAAACAGGGGCTTCTATCACTAATCATCCATCTGGCTTCTCTTCTTGCTCAGAGAATTCACCCACTTCCACCATTTTACCCACCATCTATTTTAATTACTGCTCATTCCACTCCAACTGTTTCATCTTCACTCTCCCTCGATATAAAAAGAAAATAAAAAGCTGGCCTCAATCCCTCTCCTGCCAACCTACTAAAATCCCCAACATCATACCTCTCATCTTCCCAGGTGGCCTTGGATCTGCCGCACACACCCAGGGCTCACGGTGCCCCATCGGAACCACTGCGACATCCCTGCCTGGAACTCTCTGAACTGAACCACGTCTATCCAATGCTCACATACGACTGAGCTCAGTTTAACATTCCAAATACACACACAGCAGCAGCAACAGTCCCTCCCCACGCCCCTTCATCCTTTCTCCAATGTCTCCAAGTACAAACATTCCACTGGCAAACATGGTAGATGTTTTAGTTTCTACATTTGTATCAGAATCATTTTATACGGTTTTAGAAAGAACACTGACTTAGAATTAGCCCTGACCAACAAGTCTCTTGCTGCAGAAAGTTTATCGCAGATTTAAACAAGATCTAAATTTCCCTCCCGCTGCTGGGAAGAAAATGAGAGAAAGTTATAAGCAAGCAAGTAGCAGTTTCAGATTCTCAGGAGGCTTTTAGAGTAATATATACATTTTAAATTCCAAGGAAAAAGTTTGCCTACACTTCAATAGAGGAAATACCAGTCAAGCTACACCCCATCACGTTATCCCTCAAAATACAGTTAGCAAGTTAGCAACATCATTTCCTCACTTTCCAAACACATCTGCTCCTAGATTCAGCAAAAGACATACTTTACGTCCTATTGCTGGCTTTGGAAATTACCAGCCTCTAAAGAAATTTGATGTGAATTACCTGGGGGTTGGTGCTTTATACAAAAGCTGACAGTGGTTTTCCGGTTTTAATTAAGTGAAGTAACTCCCTTTTCGCCAAGAGGAAGAAAATGAGTTGACTGTAAGACAATTATCTCCAAAACATGTCCAGGAGGCTATCTCCTTGCTGGATTGAGGGGTACAGGCAACCTAAAACTACGATGCTTTCATATAATTTGTAATATTGAAATATCTACCCTTTTTTGGAGAAGATAAAGTAACCTCACATGAACAAATGTGTAACATGTTCATTTGCTGTAAGATCAACTCCCAAAGTACTTCCAAACATGGACAGACATCTATACCTAGTGACATTAAGAGATGGAACTCACTTTAGTGAAATGCATTTGCAAATAGCATCAAAGAACTGCATGAGGAGAATGACAAGGAGTCCCTTGGGCCTCCGGCAGGCCAGCAGGATTTCCCTGAGCTTTCCCTGCAATTTGGTCTAGGGGTTTCCAACTATCATTCCCCCAGCACATCTATATTCTATGACCAGGTCGAAATTGCCTTACCATGAAAACTGAAAAATGGAGTCCTTTTTCTAATTCTCAAAAGGATAATAAATAATAACAATATCATCATAAAATGATATATTGGCATTTGCTCTTTCATAACTTTCCCATTAATTTCCCTTAGCAACCCACCACCACATGATCTCACAAGAAATTAAGGCAACATGTAGTCAAAAACTACATGTATATTTAAACAAAATCCTATAAATGATTCCTTACACAATTTTACATTGTTAAATTTTTAAATATAAAGACCAGCAACACTCACAATAGCAATCTATTTTCTGCTAGCAAAGCAGGGCCTTTTTCATGAGACAGAAGTGGTGAAATTTCAGTTGAGTGGCACTCAAAGCAACCTGCGTCTCAAAGCCCACCCAGGAGCTTCACCTCCTGAGTGAGTTAGAGGATCACTCACTAGTCCCTAGCCAAATCCCTCAATCCAACTACAACACATTCTGCAGGAAGTGATGAAAAGTTAGAGTTTGAGTTACATAAGGTCTGTGGTGTGAGTCACATTGCAAAATGTCCACCAACAAGTTCCACAAACCCTCGTCCTGTGAGAATGTGGCTGAGACCAAGGAGGCCAAGAGTTCATCAATGGTGCAGGTTGAATGCCATAAAATGCTCCCTGAGGCCTGGAGCTCCAACCTGTTCCTCGTCTGGGTCAGGATCCATACGCAGCAGCCCTGCCTGCACTAGAGCAACTGGAGAAAGCAGGTGCAAAGTATGGAAGCCATGGGGTAAAGTGACTTGCTGAGCTACGGGAAAGATTCTAGCTGGACGTTGCACCTTTAACGCTTGGCTCTAATGGAGCAATGCCTCCTGCTCCTCTCCCATAAACATGCTAAGTAGATTTTTACTTTCTCAAGAACCTACACCCTTCTGTGCCTTTATGACTTACTTCCACCACCAAGAGTCTCTTACGCTATTAACAGCCCAGTGTCACAGCCCTAAATACTTGGACTGTTTGTTCGTCTTGGGCATGCCCCCATCACAAGTTCCTGCAAAATAAACACTGGTTAAATGGATTACAGAAACACGATAAAGGAGAGAAAACACAAAAACCCATTTATGACTGATATAGAACTTCTACAGAGCTTTTAAAAAATCAGTAAAATGATGGGGCACCTGGGTGGCTCAGTCAGTTAAGCACCGACTTGGCTCAGGTAATGATCTCATGGTTTGGTTCGTGGGTTCAAGTCCCACATTGGGCTCTATGCTGACAGCTCAGAGCCTGGAGCCTGCTTCGGATGCTGTGTCTCAATCTCATCCTCTCTCTCTCTCTCTCTCTCTCTCTCTCTCTGAGCCTCCCCTGCTCATGCTGTGTTCCTCTCTCTCAAAAATAAACATTTAAAAAATTTTTTTAATTCAATAAAATGACATAGTATCAGATTCTGAGAAAAAGGAGAGATTTCAGGGGCACTTGGGTGGCTCAGTCAGTTGAGCGTCCAACTTTGGCTCAGGTCATGATCTCACAGTTCATGGATTCGAGCCCCCACATCAGGCTCTGTGCTGACAGCTCAGGACCTGGAGCCTGCTTCGGATTCTGTGTCTCCTTCTCTCTCTGCCCCTCCTCCACTCATGCTCTGCCTATCCCTCAAAAATAAATAAAGCATTAAAAAAAGAAAAGAAAAAAGAGATTTCAGTGTCGTCACCTCTGGGAACCCTCTGCCAGCTTCATCACTGAGTACCAGTGCATGCAGTTCAACCAATCCATCTTCCACATAAAATGCCTGACCCACTGCTAGCTCTGGGGTAGTCCGATAGTGCTACCACTTTAACTTACAAAGTAAAATGGTAAGCAGACCAATTCTGCACAGGGAGAGAACACTTCTGTGTGACCACTGCACCTGGTCTACATTTGCTGCTCTACAAGAGTTCTCCAATGACACCATTAAAGCACATATCCTTTCTAAACATCTTTTGCCTCAATAGATTCCAGCTCCACCTTGCAATAAAATTGGCCCTATTTCTATTTAATACCAGTTCTCTTAATTTGAAAGCAATCCTTTTTATTTAATCCAAGATCTCCCAAAATGCTATCAAATGGCAACCACAGTTGACCTAAAGAATTTTTTAAGGAATTCCTAAGGACAGACAAAATGTCCTTCTACTTCCTCCACCTTGGTTTTTTTTAATGCTTCTCTTTACTTCTCCCAGAAATATCTAACCAGAGTTTTAAAATTTTTTTTAATGTTTTTATTTATTTTTGAGGGAGTGAGAGACAGGATGAGCAGAGGAGGGTCAGAGAAAGAAGGAGTCACAGGATCTAAAGACAAGCTCCAGGCTCTGAGCTAGCTGTCAGCACAGAGCCCTACGCAGGGCTCAAACCCACAAACCCTGAGATCATGACCTCAGCCAAAGTCCAAAGTCGGATGCTCAACTGACTGAGCCACCCAGGTGCCCCCTAACCCGACTTTAAACAATGCAAAAGTACTCTTTTTGCTTGTGAAGCGGAACATGTTGGCTTCCACTCAAACTGTTGGAAAATACTGAATTTCTATAAGCATGAAAAGGCCAAATAATAAACCTCTCTGAGATTCCTTAAAGTTCCCGAATTTTCTTATCCTATTATATCCCTTCTAAAAAGAATCCATCCAACTACATGACATTGTGGAAAAGGCAAAACTATGGTGACAATGGAAAGATCAGTGGCTTTCAGGAGTTAGAGGGGACAGAGGGTGAACAGGCAGAGCACAAAGAATTTTCAGGGCAGTGAAACTACTCTGTATGATATTATAATGGCAGGTATGTGTCATTAAATATATGTCAAAACCCACAGAATGTACACGACCAAGAGGGAACCCTAATATACACTATGGACTTTGGATGATAACGATGTGTCAGCACAGGTGCATGGATGTAACAAAGGCACCCCTCTGGTTTCAAATGTAAATAGTGTGGAGGGGGGCAGGCGGGGCAGCAAATGTAAGGGAACTCTATACCTTCTGCTCAATTTTTCTGTGACCCTAAACCTGCTGAACATAAGATCTATTTTTTTAAAAAGGATTATATACTACTAGATGTCCTATATAATATAATAGATATCCTCTAACTGAAAAAAAGGGACAGAAGAGTCAAGAAAGAGGTTAAATCTCCTGCAGCCTGAAAAGGAAAAGAGTAAGAAAAAGCCACAGTGCTGTAGGGCCTGCCTTGTGACGTCACAGAATACTTGGCAGAGAACGCATGTTTCTGTTTGGTCTGGAGCTGAGCAAGAGAGGAACCAGCAACACGAGTCATCAGACCCCAGCATTCTCTTCGAAGAACCATTCTCAATGCTGGTGAAGCACTGCACGGAAAAGCCAGACAGATCCATTCAACATACGCATGGCAAATGTGCATGTTTTTGTAAAATAACTGCCCAGTAGAGTATCAATTTTCAATTTACAAAATCAGTGGACACGTTAGCTGATTCAGGCATTAAACAAACCAAAGTTGCTGTCAGACATATTCCCGCAAACAACTGATTTGCCAAAAATCAGTTATAAAGCAGGATCTGGGTTTTTAAATATAAGAAGTTAGGGTTCCCGGGCACTTGGGTGGCTCAGTCAGCTAAGCGTCGGACTTCGGCTCAGGTAGTGATCTCGCCTTTCGCCATTCCCATTCATGAGTTCCAGCCCTGAGTTAGACTCTATGCTGACAGCTCAGAGCCTGGAGCCTGCTTCAAATTCTGTGACTCCCTCTCTCTTTCTGTCCCTCCCCTGCTCACACTCTGTCTCTCTCAAAAATAAAAGAAAATAAACATTAAATTAAAAAAAAAAAAAGAAGAAATTACCTTTCCAATACATCAAATTCTAATTAAATTCTGTAACAATCTAATGAGGAACATCATTACTGACATCCTGCTATTATTCAGTCAGTTGCAGAGAGTGGACCATAAGGAGGGCACGTAGAGACGGGATTCAACATGCCCAAGACGAAGTGCTCATGAACACCAAATCTAGGTTCAAATGTTGGAGAACAAGCTGCCCAAATATTCAAACACACAAAACCAACTTTTCATCAAGTATCTACATACTAGAGCTTCCTGCAGAAACACAGAGATCATGAAAGAAATGTTAATGAGTTAATGGCTAATTAATTGACAACATGTTTTAACTGAGAACATATATAAAGACCTCTACTAGCGCTCTACCTTACCTTCAAAAGTTAAAGTTTGAATACATATTAGTCTAATTTCTCAAAAGTGCAAGCACAGCCTTTCAAAAGTAATCTATTGCCTATGAGACTTGACTAATGTGTTGGTCATTCACACTTGAGGTGACCCAGTGACCCATACTTGGCCAACTGATGGGGACCGCAGGGGCAGGGGACTGCAGGCCACCAGCTGTGACGACATCAGCTCGTCCAAGGTTGCCCCTCTAGAGTAGTGAGCTTCACGCAGGCGGCCTTGGACCCCTGGACTCTATGCTGACAGCTCAGAGCCTTGAGCCTGCTTCAAATTCTGTGACTCTCTTTCTGTCCCTCCCCTGCTCACTCTCTGTCTCTCTCAAAAATAAAAAAAAGTCCCTGAAGGCCTTGTGAGAGGTTTGCAGGCACAGGTTATTTTGTGGCTATCACGTTCCACACCTCCACTTCCCTACGTCCAGCTTGTTAAAAGTCATGTGCCTATGGCTGAGGAGTCACTCTGCTGGTGTTTCCCACTTTTCTCTTCACAATCTTCCCTCAGAAGTAAGACTCACTTCTCACCCATTCTGCTTCAGACAAATGGAAGTGCCCCTATGGTGTCAAGTCCTGGTAGCAGAGAAAGGCATGTTCAAGTTCAAAATACGTGGGTCAGGAGAACTTCCTTTAGTTCACACCTCCCTTCTTTCCATTAAGTTCCTTTAGCAGCATTCCAGCAATAGGTTAGGGTATGCTGCCATGAACCGATTTAAAACAGGAAACAAAGCCTCATCAAGCAATCAAGAAACACATCTCAAATAAGAATGCTTAACGTTTGCATGTTTTACTAATAACTTATCAATCTTTGTGATATATTTGTGTTTTGATAAATGGCAATATAATAATTATTACAAGGAGAAAGTCAATCCAGAAATTTATATAACTCTTAGCACCTTAGGATCATATTTTTATTGCAAAGTACCACAGGATAATTGGAGCTTTTAAAATGTGCTATATTTGGATAAAATTCTGTGTGAAGAAGTGGAATGGAAGTATTGAGTTCAAGGAGAAAAAGGAACAACATAAAATTTCCAACTATTAAGGAAGAGCTTGCTTGTGTGTTTTGTAAGTGATAATGGGGCACATCAAATCACAACAGTGTTTAAATTCCATTCAATACAATCCCAACAGCACTATAACTTTTTCATATTAAAAGTCAATATTAACATTATGCCAAGAGTGATATATATATCCTTTGCACCTTTCTAACTTAATGATGAAAAACTTCAGATGTCAAGCTAAAAAATGTGCAAGGGGATACATAGTTTGCAAAAACCTTTTGGACGTGGAAGTTGGGGATAAAAACATTGCAGAAGTGCTCATAAGGATCAGTAGATGGCCTGGGGTGGCCCTCCCTTCTGCCTACCCAGGATCAGTGCTGGGAAGCATGTTCTGCCTCCCTTGGGCTCAACCAAACTAGAGACAAACCACTGGAGCGCCTGGGTGGCTCAGTCAGTTAAGCATCCAGCTCAGGTCATGATCTCATGGATCATGGGTTTGAGCTCCATGGCTCTGTGCTGACAGCTCAGAGGCTGGACCCTGCTTTGGACTCTGTGCCTCCCTCTCCCTCTCTTCTCTCCCCCTCCCTCCCCTGCTCATGTTCTGTCTCTGTCTCTCAAAAATAAACATTAAAATTTTTTTAAATAAAAAAAGAAGAACCCACATTAGCAGTCACTTCCTAGAACACCTGGGTGGTTCTGTAGGTTAAATACGGACTCTTGATTTCAGCTAAGCTCATGATCTCAAGTTCACAGTTAGTGAGTTCGAGCCCTGCATTGGGCTCCATCCTGACAGTGCAGAACCTGCTTGGGATTTTCTCTCTCCCTCTCTCTCTTATTCTCCCTCTCCCTCCCTCTCTCAAAATAAATAAACTTTAAAAAAAGAAGTCACTTCCTATGCAAGTCTTTAAACAGCTGTCGCAGTTAAAGCCAGTCTAACCTCTTGCAATAACAAAAAAAAACAAGATAAAATAATAAGCAAACATTTCTTTCTTTCTCTTCTCTTCACTGGAGAGAGGGAGGGAGCTGTTTCAGGTCTGTTCATGTCATGACACACTGAGATACCAGTCATACAATTCTTTTTTTTTTAAGTTTATTTATTTATTTTGAGAGAGAAAGGGCCAGAGAAACAGGGAGAGAGAAAATCCCAAACAGGATCCGTGCAGTCAGCACAGAGCCCGACCTGGGACTTGAACCAACAAACAGTGAGATCGTGACCTGAGCCAAAATCAAGAGTCAGACACTTAACCAACTGAGCTCCCCAGGCACTGCTCAAGCCACATAATTCTTGATTGGACATATTTAACAAGGTTCTAAAAAAAAAATCCACCAAAAACTCGGTAATATTTTCCACCACCAATCCTTACATTCTGGCTATTTATATAACAAAAAATTAATCATGTCCTATTCTTCCTGTCTTCGTGGCAGATTCTAGGATGAGCAAAGGAGGTAAACAGTAAGGAACTAAGAATGAAGGCGGAGAAGAAGGAAACACAGCAGCAGAAACTGGCACTCGATCATTCATTCAATATTCCTTGCTAACCTAAACTCGAGGGACCCACAGCCTTGCATACTAAAACTTAGAGGTGCAAACATTTTTCCCCAAAAGTGAACAGCAAATAAATGGCTTAGCTCCAACCTTCCCAAGCCACACATTAATCAAGGAGCTAAAAACGGATTAAAACCAGAAGTGAGAGGCTCAACGGAGAAACTCACCCCTTTCCACATAAGAAGGAAAATGAAAGTGCTCATTAGATACATCTGCATTTAGACACATCTAAAGATTAGGCAGTTCTGTGACAAACACTCCCTATAGATGGCAATTCCACATACTTCTTATAAACTTCTGAAAAAGAAAACCGAGTACATCGTGGAGGTACCGTGGGGTGAGAGTGTGGGAAAGCCTTAGTGTTTCTGCACAATTACCAGCTACGAGTGTTTTCAAACGAAGTTCCACGGCCGTCTGCATAGCAAAAAGTTTCTTCACCCAAAGGGGAACCAGGAGGCCAAACCCTTTTGGCCCTGTACACAATGGGCTCCCTCTTCTAGACCAACTTTGAGGTGGGTGATACATTCTAATCTAGATAATGGAAATGATATGATACTAGACCCACATAATAATGACCTAGGCAGCAGACTTCAGTATTCTATCACAGGGTGTTTATGCAGTCTTTCAGGCTATATCCTAAATATAACTATAGAAATGACATGTGATTTTACAAGTGCTGTTTAAGAATAGGATAGGCAAATGAAATGCATCTCAGACTGAGCAGAGAAAAACAAGATCTCTACTCCCACTAAGAGTAAGCAAGCCAAATAATAATGGCTGACCTCAGTTTTTCCCTCTAAAAAATGGGAATTTTGCCATTGTGATCACCTCCTGTCTCCTCCAGATTTTTATGATATTGCTCAGAAAATGTTGGAGGTCTTTAACTGGCTTAAAGTCACTGTCAACATTTTCTAAACTACACGAAGTTTCTTCACAAATCTCCTTTATCAGCAACTATCTCCAGTCTTAATTCCTTCTCTCTGAAGAATCAAAAGAGAAAACTAAGGCTAACTTTTAGATGAAATATCACATGTGCTAACTGACCTCCCTTCTGCCCTTTACTAACCAGTTCAAGGTGCCCATCTTCTTCTAAGATCAAAAGGAACTCCAGACCTAGTAGGAGTTTCGGAATAACTCAAATGACTTTGGAAGTATAAGAGTGAGAGACAAATTTTCTTTTAAATTATAATGATGTGAACACTGGACACACACACACACCTACTCACTGAAATCCATAATTCACAGAGAAATTACCAGACTGAGCTTCAGAGAGAACTTTCTAGAATAGTGGGAAATATTAGGCAGGTGGATATTATTGATATTTTTTTAATTTTATAATTTCCATTTGTAATAATTGAGTGTATCTTCAAAATGTATCCATTCAATTGCTATCATTGGCACTCCATGAGATTAAAGCCATTTCCATCCCCATATTGATCTAAAGAAACTAAAAATAGTATTTTTAGCATACAGTGGGAGATAGAAAATATTAAGTTGTGTTTCACTCTCAAATATAAGAAGTAAAGTTCTCCTCCCCCATTGCGCCTCTTTGAGAACATCAAAAGTACATTCTAACTGTTCCTGAATCCACATCTGGAGTTTAAAAATCCAGTTTAAAGGCAAATGCTTTAAAATAGAAACATACGGCTTCTTTCTCTACAGTGATTCCTAAAGAAAGAAAAAAAGTCTGAGTACAAACAAACTATTGTTTTAAAGGGGATTTTTCTTTTTAATTAAAAACATACCGAGAAAGCTAACTAAGCCTCTACTTTCTCCTGGGTAAAATAACAAAAGCAAGAATTATCATAATAATCTAATTAAATCTAGATCAAAGTACAGTATAGGTACTACGAAAATAACAGTGTAGCACTCGATTTCTGAAGAGTGTGGTCCCAAGTCTGAGCAGAGATTGGCAAATTTTTTCTGGAAAGGGCCAGACAGTAAATGTTTTCGGCTTTGCCAGCCATGCAGACTGTGGCGACTACCTAATTCCACTCTCAGGGTCCCAAAGCAGCCACAGACAACACATAAACAAATGAGGGAGGCTGTGTTCCAATACAATTTTATCAGGGACACTGAAATTTGAATTTCAAATAATCTTTATGTGTCTCAAAATATTATTCTTTTGATCTTCTTCAACCATTTAAAAACGTAGAACTATTCTCAGTTGACAGGTCGCATGCCAGGCCCCAAGCTGGATTCAGCCTGTAGGCAGCAGTCTGCCAACCACTGGGTTAGAGTCAAACACTGGAGCACCTAGCTGTTCGCTCATCTGACCAACATCCTCACTCCGTAGAGGAAACTGAGGCCCAGAGAGGGCGAATGGCTGCCAGGGTCTCAGCCAGTTCTGGCAGAAATGGAGGTAAGAATTAGCTCTCTGGGAAAGCTCACTGAAATGATAAAGTAGTGATAAGGAAATGTCCTTCTTGAGTTCAGTTCACAAAGACAAGCAGTAGGCACTTAAAACCAGAGATGTCACAGGAACCTAGTTACTAGTCCCAGGAGCCTCCGATACCTGCCTTCCCACTGTGTGAAATAATTTCTTATCTGCCAGTCACTACAGATGGATTCAAAAGGTTCAGTATCAGCAGCAAGAACCCACAGGATGGGGCAAATAACCATCAGCCTGATTTTTTCCAGCCTTCTGGGTACACAGCTCTGGTCATTTCTTCTGTAGCTAAAGTAACAACCTCCACTTTAGTTATTCCAGATCTAGAACTCCAAGAAATAAGTGTCAGTGTGGTTGAAAAGCAGTGACCAATCTTAAAAATTATGTTTAAAGCAGAGTATATAGCAGGTGACAACCAACTGAGTTTAAAGCTCAAAGGCACCTCTGACATTCACTTTGTAACATGGTCAGCCACGGTCAGCCTGCCTCCATTCTCACTTCCTTCCCTCTTTTTTTTTCTTTCTTTCTTTTTTTTTTTTTTTTTTTAATAAAAGAGAGAGAATGCGCGCAAGCCAGAGCAAGGGCCGGTCCCATGACCCTGAGATCACAACCTGAGCCGAAATCAAGAATTAGATGCTCAAATTACTGAGCCACCCAGGGGCCCCCTCCCCTCTTTTTTTAAAACATACTCCTCTGTAGGGCACTTGGGTGGCTCAGGCGGGGAAGCAGTCAACTGATCACAGCAGATCCTGGTCCCATATTGGGATTCTCTCTCCCTCTCCCTTGTCCCTCCCCTGCTTGTGCACTCACTCTCTCTCTCTTAAAATAAATAAATAAACTTAAAAAAAATACAAGGGGCACATGGCTGGCTCAGTCAGTAATGCATGAGACTCTTGATATCAGGGTTGTAAGTTCAAGTCCCACATTGGATAAAGAGATTACTTAAAAAAATAAAATCTTAAAAAAAAGAATTAAAACATACACATGTATCCAATGATGTTTCACTTAACATCTTTTGAAATAGCATTCTACAGCTTTCAAAGGAAAAAAAGACTCCAAATTAAAGTGACTTTTTACAAAGAATCCTTCTTCTGACTTTTATAATCACTTTTTTTCAGAGAAATGTATCATTTTCTTTCCTGTTGTATATTCACTCTAAACTTGAAATTTTACACCAATGTTTCTCAGAAATTCTCCATGATGATCTTTTATGAAGATTACTCTATCACCTATCAACTATTTTGTTCTTACACACTTCCTCAAAAATACATGGTTTGATACTTCTGTGAAGAGGAAGTGGCATTCTTAAAAGTGATTTTCAGTTCTTTTTGACAACTTAAATCAAGAATGATTGCAAACTCCTCGGAATATTTTCAACACACATTTATTCTCCTAGATCTATCTAAACATAAAATTCTTCAGTCAAGTAAACTAAATCAGTTCGTTCATTAAAACCAAAATTAAAGAAAAATGCACTTCCTAAAGTTGTAGGAACCAAAATGCTACAATTCAAAACTAAGTATGGAGATTTCACACGAAAATAAAACAGAAAATTTTCTACCAATGTTGTTTAAGTAAGCAATAAAAAAGACCAGATAAATGGTCACAAATTTAAAACAAAAAAAATAATAAAATTATGTTCTCATTGAACTGAAATTGACCCTGGAGAACTGGTCTTCAATTTGACAAATGAAGAACCCACCAGAAATTCAAGAGCTATGTAATGACTTTTCCTGCTGGACTGTCACAACTTCCATGTAAAGTAAGTATTATTATGCCCATTTTACGATCAGGGACAGTTGTGTCACAGTTGTGTCTGAGACACCTTGTCAGGAGAAGAAATGTTCCTATGGCCCACATCTGGGGACATCAACTTAGGTATTGTCTTAACTGTACGACTCCCATGTATTATCTCTGGAAATTGTTCAGTGAGATGTCCCATTTTAAAGTACTGTATATACAGTAATAGAGTGCCCTGGGACTTTGACAGAAGACTCTGCTAAAGAGCACAGCCTCTCAAAATAAAATTGTTTCTGCTAGGAATAGAAGCATTAGCAACTGAGTGTTCCATTCACCTCAGGCCCCAAGACTTAATTATACCGAGGCTCCAGAGCATCCAAAACTCAAGTCATCTGGCTTCTAAATTACACCTGACAATATCATTTACTCAAGTTGCGACCGGCCATTTCTCAAGCCTACGGTCTATTCTTAAATTTGCACTCCATTAAGACGGATATGGAAGGATCTTCACACTTGTAGAAATAAACACAGATATCGCGGCATGCCTAAAGCAACACTGAAATCCTTGGGGGCCATCACTCCCTGTTAAGGTAACAAAAGGGGCGTGGTAACAAGGGTCATTATTCTTTTTTTAATTCCCTACCCAACAAGGGTCATTATAACTGAGACCTTATTACTGCTTGGGGTCTTTTAAACCTACTCAGTTTAAATGGAAACATGGTTTTAAAGTAATGTAACATCGTGATAAGCAGCAGGTGGTGTACAGAAGTGTTAAATCACTATATTATACACCTGAAATTAATGTAGCACTGTATGTTAACTAGAATTTAAAAAGGAAAAAGTAATATAACAAAGCGATTTGGGACAACTCTAAAAACTAAATTCCTTTGGACATACCTCACACTGAAATAACTGTACTAGGAAAGCCAAACCAAGGTCTTCCTAAAACCACCCAAGACATGATTTTAAGGCAGATCCTCAAATATCTCATGTGGGTTATGAAGGCCACTTAATAAACTAAGTCAATAAATAGGTGAGCTTCACAACTAATTCAGAGTTAGCTGCCTATTTCTTTAGGCAACAAAACTGGCAGCATTGCTTTCTAACAATCAAGGATTCTAACAACTCTACTGAAGACATTCTATCAGGTGAGAGGGGAAAGCTTAGATGGCGCACAAAGAGAACAGGAAGAAGTAAACTGAAAGAAAAAAGAAAAAGCTTCCAAGAAGAGTGAGTCAGTAAAATATTTAGGCGCCCTGGACAAATGCTAAGGTTTTGTGGTTTTGTTTTCTTGTTTTGTAAGATACTTTCTTTTTAAATATAACCACAATACCATATTCATGCTTTAAATCTACAAATTACCAGGCAGTAGTCAAATGTGCCCAACTGTCTCACAGAAATGTGTTTTTTGAGTTTGTCCGAATCAGAATCCAAATCTATTCACTCCAATTGGTTTATATGGGCCTAAATTCTCAGTGATGTATATATTCCACCACCCCCTCCCTCTTTTTCTTTTTTTCTCACAATTGATTTTTTTTTAAAGATACAGAAACATTTTTTCTATAGATTTACAATAGTCTAGATTTTTAAGTAATGTTTAATAAAAATGTATAAGATTAACAACAGGCCTTCTCCAGACCCACTTCACGAATCTGCCAGTGTCTTGCCAGCCAATCTTTCAGTGAAGTGCAGTACTCCAGGACACATGTTTACCCACAAAATGTTGCCATAACAAGAATGTGCACAATAATCCCTTCAAGTAGGCAGTATGTAGAAACAGAAAGACCCATAAAGCAACACCTCACCTTATGCGTGAATACGTTTTAGCACAGGATGGCATACAAATTCATTGTTTAAATATCATGCCTGTACAACACATGGAAATAATGAGTTTTGTCCAGACACAATTTACGTGTCCAGGAGAGGACACGTAGTACCTATCAGAACCCAAGTAAAAAAGATTTGTTAATACATAAGCACTGCTTCTATCCAGTATGCATGTTGAATATTTCCTTCCTTTCCTCTTCGGCTTTCCTAGTATGAACCCTTGGCTTCAGTCAAGCCTGTCTTCAGTGTACCTGACAGGTGCATGGCGCATCACTCACCCGGCATGCCTTTCCCCCTCATATGCGGTCTAAACTCATTCCCTTCCTCGAGGATCGCTGGACTCCCTCCAGCTCCCTGATGCCTTTCTTAGTAACTATCACCACCTCCGGGTGTCTGGAGTTCCCAATAAGTACCCCCAGAATGTAGTCTAATCCTGCACCATACCTAGTTTGATAGCTGTTTCACATGCCACGTTGTATTCACTAAATATGTGATGTGGGCCTTCCGTGCAAAAGGCATGCAGTACCATCGCTAACACCACCATAAGCCCCATGAAGGAAAGAGCCTTGGGATACTACGCCTGGCTCAAGAGGCCAGAAGCATGGGCGACAAGCTTGCCCAGATGTGAACCCCAGCGTCATGTGACCCTAAAGAGACTACTTCGTCTCTCAGTTCTCATGTTCCTCATCTGTAAAGTGGAATGGTAACAGCCACTCTTTTGTAAAGATGTTGTCGGGATTAAATAACACAAAGCATGATTATTTTATCTCCTCCTTCCCAATTCGCTGTCTATTTCGTTGCATCTGTTCTTATCCTTTGTGGAAAGAGGGGGAGCAGAGGACTCTGTCAGAGCCACTACCTTGTAGATGGAGTTCATTAAACTGACTTTGATTGCTGGAATACATAAAAGAGGGTCCACTTTGCACGGGTCTGAGCGCCCTTTACCATGCTATTTAGGTTCTACATCTTCCTTTCCTCAATGTCACTCTGATACCTTCCCTACAAAGAAATGGAACCCCCTGAGAACTAACTACAGTGCTAACTCATCCCCACCACTCAAAGTTCAATTTAGAAAGCGGATACATATAACAGAAAAGAAGACAATATGTGATCTTTTATCACTTGATGGGAAAGAAAAATTTCTCTGAATGTTGTTTGAATGGCAATCCAATACCCCAGGGTACAGATGAGAGCTCTGTTTACGGTAGTATCTTTGTTTGTTTGTTTGAGCACCTTATAAGTAAAAACACTGAACATGCAGATATACACAAAGACACACATACATATTTATATCAATCACTTAACAAATATTCATGGAGCATTTACTTTGTGCCTTATGCTGTTTCTGAGTGCTAAAGTTAACAGCAGTGAATCAACCAAGCCAACAAAACAACAAAAAGCGCTGCCCTTTTATTTGTATCTCCTCTACATGTAAGTTTTTATTTTTATAAAAAGATAAAATATATGGTATAAGGGGTATGTTCTATAGAGAGGAAATAAAGAGACGGGAAATATGACGTAGGCAGTTGATACAGCACGGTCAGGAAAGGACTTGCTGAAAAGGTAACATCTGAGTAAAGATGGGAAAGAGGCGAGGGTGGGCACGTGTTTCTAGGGGAGATTGCACAGGCAGCAGGGACATCAAGGAAGGACGGGAGGAGGCACAGCCAGACAGGTGAGGTGAGGAGCCCTGAGGGGGCCACCCTGTGATTTCAGCTTTCCCTCCGTGTGTCGTGCGAGGGTTTGAGGATAGAAGTGATCTGAGCATCAGAATTCCCTCACCCTGATGGCTATGTTGAGAGTTAGATGTCAAGGCTGGATGAGCAAATCCAGTCAGAAGGCTGCCGGAATAGTCTATGTAGTGGTTTGGCCAGCTGGTAAAAAGTAGGAAACAGATCTAAGAGGGTTTTTATAGTACTGGGATCTAATATAGATTTTAAAAACACAAAAAGAAACATTTTGAAGGGTTTTAAAAGAAATATGAATTCTGATATTTTCTTTCCCAAACTCAGTAAGCCATGTTGCTCAGTCCTGGGGCAAAAGCACACCTGGCCTTGGGAGGTTACTGTTTTAACAGGAACGGGTTGGTTGATAGGCCCCAGCTTACCGGAACTTCCACCTGGCTTTCTGTTAGGACACTTCTCCTGTGCTCACTTCCTATCTTTCTCTTCATCTTGCCAGGCTTACATAGCAAAACAAGCTTTCTCCATTGACTGGGTATATCTACACATAGAGGCTGTTGACTGCATGTAGGAATTCCCTCCACGAGAAAGTCTGTGATCACTGTGTCAATTGAATCCACTATCTGGATCCAACAGTTGGGAAATGGACTTGTTAGCCCCAGATGTTATTATGGAGTTCAATGACACAGGATTATGGAAGAACCCAAGCCATTTGCTAAAGCAAATGAGAAAGGCCAAAGCAGGCAGGAGCTTGGCACAGCTCACAATAGACAAACACAGGGTTCTGTGCCCCTCCCTGAAACCTGGAGATGCTAAAAGATGCCATTCTTGGGGAAAGGACCCCTGACCTTTAGGCAGAATGCAGGGTGTATTTCTCAGACCTGATCAACTCTATTGGTCACCACCACCCTGGGAGGGTAGGGAGAAAGGTGTCAAACAGATACTTTTCAAACCAGATGCCCAGAGTTGAGAAGAGGTACCTGGGGCATTCTCTTAGAATGTTAGAGCTTGAAAAAATATAGAGGATTCTCCACCCATGCACTCCCATTTTACAGACAAAGAAGCTAAGGTCAAGATTTGCCCAAAGCCGTGTAAGTATTAGAAAAGGAACCATGAGAGGGCGCCAGGGCGGCTCAGCTGGTTAAGTGTCAGACGTCGGCTCAGGTTGGTGAGTTAGAGCCTGTGTCAGGCTCAGGCTCTGTACTGACACGCTGGAGCCTGGAGCCTGCTTCAGATGATGTGTCTCCCTCTCTCTCTGCCCCTCCTCCACTCATGCTCGCTCACACTCTCTCTCTCTGTCTCT
Organism: Suricata suricatta; assembly: GCF_006229205.1. NCBI lineage: Eukaryota > Metazoa > Chordata > Mammalia > Carnivora > Herpestidae > Suricata > Suricata suricatta. The sequence goes on along the minus strand of NC_043702.1, from coordinate 36,494,799 downwards.
CTCTCGGTCTCAAAATAAATAAACATTAAAAAGAAAAAAGAAAAGAACATGAGGAAAATCCAGGTCTTCTGTTCCCCAATCTAGTGTTAAATAAACAAAAACAATTTAACACAAAACCCTCCTTTTTTTTTTTTTTTTTAACATTGAAACCTTTGAGACAGATCGAAACTGTGAAAAAATTTTTTACGTCTAGGCCTCAGATGTTCCCACAAATCTCTTTAGTTTTACCAAGAGCTCTGGAGGCTCCCCTCGGGCAAAATGGTCTCCGGGTCTTAAAGGTCTCCTGGATAGGTCCCCTGGGATGCTGATGACTCACAAGGATGGGAGTGAGAGGATTACAGATCCACAGAGACCGAGGAGGACAAGCGCGCATTGGTTAGCAATGCCTGAAACAGCCCAAAGGTGGACTATATACTCTTACTTACTTGGTCCAATTAATAGGGTGCTAGATAAATTTTTGGTTTCAAAAGAGGAGACGATAAAAAGATTCTTAAAAATTATGAATATCATGGTTAACTTCAACCTCTTGAGCTACCAACTCTTTTATAGACTCGAACACTGATGAGAGAAAACACCTCTGAAGTCAAGTAGAAAGTACATATGTTGGTAAGAGGCTGCTGAAGGAATAATCAGGAAAAGTGATGCTCTAGAAAATAAACAACCTTGGACTATCTGTCAAACAGGGGAAGAGGGGAAAGTGGTCACAGGGCAGGAATCGGTGCCTAAACCACTGACATCAGTAAAACCTTCTTCTGGAATCTAACTTAACTTTTTTACTTTATTGCCTGGAAAGCTAAATTGGAGTTCATCTGCAAACACGTCTGCAAAGAAGACTAGAGCACAAACTGTGGGCAACAAAGGGACTGAGTCACAGAGAGGGTGGAAGGAGCCAAGGCACCTGAAAGGCATCCTGTCCAACCCCTTCATTTTACAAATAAGAACCTGGGGCCCACAGAGGTTAATCTGACCTGCCGCGGGTTGGCTAATGCACAACATAAGCCACCTCTCTCCCTTATTATATCCTAGCAAACACTGACAGTCAATCGTTACATTTGTCCCCATCCCCAGTGCAAGAGCCAGAGCGCTCCTGCAACCCCTCAACCAATTGGTCAGAACTGACATATGAAATGGAAGCCACTTTCCAACTCTGGACTTGCATAAGGGTATAAATCAATCTTTGTAATACCTGCTCCAGTATAAACCTGCCTGGAAAGAGAGTGACTGGTTTACTAGTCACAAATTCACTTACTGTCAAGCTTGAGGTGAGCAAACACAGCATCTATGTAGTGTGATCCTGCGTCCAGGCTTCCCTGGGACAGTCCTGGTTCACACCTATTTTCCCAGCTTAATATTTAAGAGTACCCTCATCATTCTCAGAGCTGTCCCAGAATGAATAAAAATGACACGGTCATCCAAATTCTATGTAACTCCTAATCCTCTACAAACAATTATAAACGTTTGTTTTCTGAGAACATGATGTCAGGGAAAGAACACTGAATCAGTTACCAGTAGTTTTTTATATAAGAGGGCTTTCAAATAATACTAAACCCAAATAATCTTTGAAAGGGCCTTAGGGATCACTACTGCCACCAATCTCTTATATATTAAGCTTCATTATGGAATCTTCTTTGAGGAAAACAAGCAGGAGAGCCAGAGGGGAACCCTGGCTGGCTCAGTCAGTAGAGCATGTGACTCTTGAGTTCAAAGAGTTTACTTTACAGGTTTTTAAAAAACTTTTTAATGTCTTTTTAGTTTTGAGAGACAGAGAGAGAATAAGGGAGGGGCAGAGACAGAGGGAGACGCAGAATCCAAAGCAGGCTCCAGTCTCTGAGCTGTCAGCACAGAGCCTGACACAGGCTTGAACTCACAAACCATGATATCATGACCTGAGCCAAAATTGGAGGCTTAACCAACTGAGCCAGCCAGACGCCCCTAAAGAGCTTATTTAAAAAAAAAAGAAAGAAAAAGGAGAGCCATAGCTTTACCAAGTTCTAAAACCACACAACTATCAGATCTCTCTAGTTCCTCCCTATTTTTTTAAATCATTCTATGTTATACTCCAGCCTATAAAAAATCATATTATATTGTTGAAATAGAAGTCTTTTTAAAGAATGGCTCAGTGCTGTTTCTGGCATAAACAATTGTGTTTTGTGAAGTTTATATTTACTCCCTGTTTATAGGGAAAGAGGAAGTAAAAGTTGAAATCTTCAGAAAAAAAAAAAAAGTATGTGCTGCCGGGTTATACCAGAGCAGCCAGTCATTTATTTAAGAGAAGCATAAATTCAGTTTATTTGGAAAAGTCACTGGTCTAGACAGCAGAATTGTTAGCTTTGTGGTCAAGAGAAAGATACTGATTTTATCATGCAGAAAGTTTAAAAGTATTATCGGGCTATTAGAAGACTGGAAGTTTCCTTCTATATCAAGATGTCAGTCTCTGAGTACAGAGACTACAGATGGTTTTAACTGTTTCTTTCTGCTCATCCAGCTTTCTGATATTTCTGCAAAGATCATAGTTCATTCGCTAATGACCAAGAAAAAAATCTCCAAGCTACCAATCACCAGGTCATCGGCCAGGGTGGAGAGGTGGAGAAGCTAACAGCGGAAGGCAGGTCCAAGGCTGCCGGGAGGAGAGGCCTCACAGCAGCTCCTAACTCGGATAGAACGGGCCCGGCCCAACAGCTAGGTGGAGTGCAGGCAGTGGGCCTGGCCCAGTGGCTTCCTAGTAAGAGTGGGCATCCCGGAGTCCTACGATTGCATGGACCTTCTGACGATTAGCAGTATAACCTTGTGGTTAGAGCCCCACCTGGGCCATCAGGCTGCCAGCACAGGACACAGCACTCAATCACTTAGTGGGTGCATGACCTTGAACAAGTCAATTAGCCTCTCTATTCCTGTTTTCTCATTTATAAAATAGGAATCACCCTGCTACCTCCCAGTATGGCCGTGAGGACCAAGAGGCGTGATTCATGGCAGGGCTCGGCATACAAGAAGACCACAATAAATGTAAGCGATTATTAGGTCTCCGCCAGGAAACACCAGCCTTCAAGTGCACTCCCCAAATCATGTGACTGGATCCCAAAACAACTAGAGAAGGGTCCAAAGAATAAAGCCCTTCTGTTCCCTTCATCTCTGCTGAGGGCAAGGCCGCAGCACAGTGTCTGCTCTGGACCCAGTGCTCTAAGCAGTGACGGAAAGATGCGAGCAGCCTATAAAATACATAACGTGTCCCAAGGCCCCATACTATGAGCTAGAAATCAACGTTACAGGATTTCTAGTTTCTTGCCTCTGCCACGGCTGCCAGCCGCTGCCTTTGGCAAGGATGTGGGTGACTCAAGTGTGAGTTAGGACTTGGCAAGGGGACACCTTGCCAGAAGGCCTCCAGGCAGGAAGCTCCAAAAAGGGCCACCTGCTGAAACAGTTTGTCTACAGGCAGCCCTCAAGATGGAGGTGACATTCTGCTGTCACTAGCAAATTCAGGTAAGAATAGTGAACATTTCAAAGGTCCAAATCAGCTTACCATTCTGGCTTCATAATTTTGAAAAATGGGGTTTTTTTGGGAGGGGGAGGGGGGTTAAAAGCAGACTGAAGGTCACGGGGGTACCTTAACTAGACATAAAGAGCAGCTCCCAAAAGTTCAAGAGCAAATCAAACTGCCAAGAGTTTTATGGCTATCTTCAGCTAAAAGGCACTACATTTGTATGAAATAGAACTTTCTTTCCCAAACTTAAAATTACCTCACTTTATCAAAGATATAAAAAAAAACCTTCTAATGTCCTTTTAGGAAGAAATAATTACATTAGAATATTAATTACATAGGTGAATATATTCTATGCTGCTCATCCTGGCTTGCCTAGAATTTTCCCAGTGTTTTAGCACCGGAAGTCCTGCACCCTGGGAAACCCCTCCGTTATTGGTGAACCAGGATCATGGGTCCCCCAACACTGCGAGAAAAACAATGTGTGCTGCGTGAAGAGGAAAAGAGAAGAGACACCGTTACGAATGCAGAAGTGCTAAATGTTAAGTTTGTTTGTAGCAACAGCTCTCTGTTCCTTCTCATAGTAAAAAAAAAAAAAAAAGTAATTTAAATTAAAAAAAAAAAATCTAAAAACCACACTTGCCTCTCCCCTTTCTAAACTCTCGCAAAACAGAGTTCAGAAAAGATGCCTCCGCCTGGTGCATGACTGAGGTGCCAGTGCGGGGCTGCCAGCAACCTGGCTCCTCCACCGCTCGCCAGCAGGACAGGAAATGTCATCTTCTTACAGGTTTTCCTTTAGGCACATTTGAAAACAAACCAAGACAACTTGTGATTCAGGTTATCAACAATAGGAATGTGTCAGGGAAATCAGGATATCAAGCTAAAAATCCAAGAGCCATGGCAAAAATCAAGAATCACCACACAAATAGGGCATTCAAAGGTGAGGGGAGAATGGAGAGGTGATGGTTTTACCAGGAGCCGAGTGCAGAGTTAGGCACTCTTCTACAAACTCCAAGGCACAGACTCGAAGCAGGCAGCCCCCTTCCCAAAATGATGGAGCAAAACTCTTGTAGTAAGTATTTAAGCAAAGGGTTTTTAAGCCTTGGTGAGGTTAGGAACCAGCATCAAAAAATTTAGTTTCAAACTGAAAGCTAAGACTATATAAGGCAAGAAAGACCACACACTTCCTGGACTTGAAGTCACACAGAAACCTTCAGTGCTCACGACTCCACCCAGCCCGGACCACCTCCTCACCCAGCCTTCTTCTGGCCTTGTTCCAAGATAGGTTGGCAGTTCTTAGATGCTCCTGAATCTCAGAACTCCTTAGATCCCTTTGATGCATTTGGAGATGGAATCAAATCCAGAGTATATGACTTTTTTTCTCCATAGCAGTATTAGTTTCTTTGCGGAAGGGAGGAGATGTATTTAAGAGACAAACATCTTTGAAAGTCCTACTCTGATATGTCCTGAAGAATAACTTCCTTTCTTTCTAAGACCAAGAAATACACCTTCCCCTAGGGTTGATCTTGATTTAGGAGCGAATGACTTCTTGTAACACTTTTAACACACCCAATGAAAAGACAGAGGTGTCTTACAACCTCTAGCAAAAAGCACAGAAGCCTGGAAGGCAGGAGACCGGAGTTAGTTTCAGCAATGCAGTCCAACAGCTGTGGTCTTTCAGGACCCCAGGCTTCACTTCTTCAGATCTCAGTTTCTTCATTTAAAAAAATGAAGGGCTGTCTTTAGCATCTCTTCCAAGTCTAAAGTTCTATGTGAAATTCTGCTGTGTATGTGATAATAACAATAATGTCCATTAGACTCATTTTTTGTACTTTGAAGATTTAGAACTTAACAGACAAGTTTAATAACTTGGACCAGCAAAGATGACATGACCAAGGCAAACTAAAACTGGAAGATTTAAAAAAAAAAAAAAAAGCCAGTGTGTAACAGTTGTCAAAGTAAGTGACCAAAAGATGGAGAGAATCCTAATATCAACTTACAAACACTTTTAAACGCTCTGGAACCAATGGGAACAAGTAGATTCATCACAATCGCCAGCTGTTCTTCCTGCTAAATTTAAGGCTAACATGAATTTTAATTCAGTGCTCTCTCCTCCACAAAAAGAAAAAATGCCTGTAAATACTTAGGGAAAAACAAACTAGAAATGTGAATCTAAAAGATATGAGAGCAAATCATTCTGGTGACTGATACCATCTAAATCGCAGGATGTCCTGGCTGGATTCTAAATGGGGACAGCAAGGCAACAAATGCAACCCATTCAAGATGTGAGATGTTAAATCTCAAGAAATGGCATGTTTGATAGAGTGTCAGAGTCAAGATTGCCTCTGCACCAACCAGGACCCCTAAACAGTGTTCATTTCCCTATCCATGAATAAATGGGAGGGGGGACAAGCTGTCTCCTTTTTTCGTGAAAGGAGCTGCAGAGTTCTATCATGCAACTTGGCTGGGCACTTATGAGTGTCAATATCCTAAGAGCAGCAAAGTCTGCAGAGGTGGGGTGTTTCCATTCTCCAGACCTGCAGCAAGGACGATCAACCGAGTCAGCAAATAACCCCACTTCTCTAAACCAGCACTCCAGAGCCACCCTGTGCGGTGTCTCAGCCAGGAAAGCAACAAAACTGATACACACAGGCACAGAGAGGGTGGTTCACCGCTGTGAGCGGAGCCCCGGGACTTCAGCTCCTCCTGGGACAGGCCCGCCAGAACCAAAAGCGCCGTCTCCAAGGGTCCCCATCGCGCACCGCGCACCCACAGCCTCTGGGCTACTAAAGAGGAAGTCAGGATGTCTTGTCAGCCGGGTAAAGGCAGCTCTACCACACAAGAGCCGCGGTCTGGGCCGGTCTCCGGCTTGGCTCAGGGAGCGTCCCAGAATGCGATCCTTTCTCCCTCTCCATCCACCGTCCTCCTCCTCGCGGCGCGGACGAGCCTCCCAGCCGCCGGCAGCGACTGGCGGAGCCCAGGCTGCACAGCACGGCAGGCGCCGGAGGAGCACCTCCAGCCTCCCCTCCCCCTGCCCAGCCCGGGCCCGCGGACAGCGCACACCCGCGTTCATCTACGCACACCCGCA
>NC_043702.1:36118441-36133724 GCF_006229205.1 Suricata suricatta | reverse complement strand
CGGGAGCCGGTCCGCGCCGAGGCGCCCCGCGCGGGAGGGGTGGGCGCCGCGTGGCTTGCCCGGAGCGGCGGTGGCGGCTGAGCGCCTCGGGGTAGCCTTTGAAAGAGGACTTTAAAAAATATCTGTGAAAGGTAGATGCGAGATATCGCCACAAGAATACATAATGTAATGTTAGACACACACACATATGATATATGGTATATCATTTGTAATATATAATAAATAATATATGATATGTAGGTGATATATATAATATGTAATCAAGTTGTAAATAACTACAACTAAGTAAACTTGTGTAATAATTCTGATGATTATTACACCTACCATTTATCAAGGGCTCATTTTGTGGTAGGCACAGTGCTTTATAACAGTATCATTTAATTGTTCTCACAGAAACCCTTCAAACACATACTCCTGTTATCTTCTTATTACAGGTGAGGAAATGGAGATTAAGTTAATTTGGTCCAGAGCTAAAACTATGAGATTTAACTGGGATCTCTATGACAATTCATGAGCTTAACCATTTTGACATGTGTTTTTAAAAAGTTAGCAATAGCAACTGTTAAAAGTTAATTAATAATAACTTTTGTACTTTCTGTTATAAAAGAAAGTTTTTTAATTTTACTTTAAAGATAAAGGTTTAAAAATATGCAGTATGACTTTAATTTTTATCTGTTCAGAGATTAGCACTTCATATTATTTACCAAAATAAAATGGGAAGCATAATTTTTTTCACTGAATAGAGTTCAGCTAAAGCATCTAAAAGTCGTTATTTTTGCATGCAATGTAAACTCATTTCAGGTTTTAGTTTCTGTGGAAACAGAGAATACAAACCTATTTAAATTAATACTTATATTCTAGAGCAAAATGATTTTGCTGCTCAATAACATTAAAACTGATTTTGATTTTTTAATAGTAATATGGATATGAGTAGTTATTACTATCCCTTCTTTTGCCCAAGTCTTTTTGTTTTTTAACTGAAAACCCTTACTTCACTGTAATAGGTGTTTAGTGTGTGACACAAATTATTCAACCTCATTTAGGGGATATTAACTGTATTTCAAGGCCCCTGTTAGGTACTAGGGGGATGTACTCTATTTACAGTAGATAATTATCTATTCTGCTTCTCATTCTTAAAGCAAAAGGAATTTTTGTTTCAAAATTTGGATAAATCATGTAAAAGTATGCAATTCAATTAGTAGACATGGAGTTCCTGTTGTGGGTAGTACCTAATGCTGTATGATATGGGAGATAGGATGAACAAGATCAAATCCTCATTTTGAGTTTTTCAGTCTAGAAGGGGAAAGGGGACTAATTGCTCAAAATAATAAGTATACCTAAATACACAAGCAGAATAGGATAAGTTATGAATGAACTGCGATCAAAGATCTGCAGGAGCACAGAGGACCACACTGTGGAGCACAATGGTCAGGGCTGGGTAAGAGCACCATCAGAACAGAAGGTGTGGGTGGAAAGAAAGATACTGGGCCCCTGTCACCGACTCAGCACCAGGCTAGGCTAGGCACATTTCTTTTTCAGTCTTTTTAGTTACCATTCTCATCCCCCACGCTTTTTGGAAATCTGAGCTTTAGAAGGGTAAAAGTGGCTCGGGTAGTTAACATCGTTAGTGACTGGTAGATGCAGTTTTCAAAACGTGGTTCTATTTGACTCAATTTGCCCATGCAGAGTGTACCCTGCCATGTTATTTATACTGTGGTAATGACTTAGAATTTTATTCTGGAGACTTTGCAGTTAAAAGGCCATTGAAGGTTATTGAATCAGGAAGTTACAAAATCAAAGCCAAAATTTAGATATTCTCAGATTAGAGAACAGTTTCTAAAAGACTGGAAACAGAGAATTGAGTTTGGATCGTACTACTCTAGGGAAAAATAATGGGGATCCAAACAAAAGTAGCAGCTATGAGAATAAAATACTGGGAAAGGGTTAAGGAGAAACCAGAGAAGAACTGAAACTTGGATCTAGTGATAATGGGGAGGGATTGGTGAGGATGGTTCAGAAGTCTCAAGTTTCAAATCCTGGAGATGTCATTGACAAAGATAAATATAAAAGTGCAACACAACAAGTTGCAAACCTAATATCCCATTTGCTTATATTTTATGCTAGCATCCCAATGTCTCTCATCTTTTTCCTTCACACAATATGTTAAGAGTATAGCTCTTGTTTCAGAGATTTACCCAAAGCTCCCTTCCCTCTTACTTGTCTTCCCTTACTGGCAGATCTCCTATTACTGCCTCTTGAGTTTTCTAGCCACATATACCAACTCCTAATATCTATTTTAGGTAGTCCTTTTCTCAATAACCCTTTCGATGCGTGCTCTAGCTTATAGACCTAGATAACCATTTATGGGCCTCCTATGGACCAGAGTTTACTTTAAGGCAGGGTATATGACAACGATTAAGACGTGGTTCTTGGGGCACCTGGGTGGCTCAGTCAGTTAGGCCTCCTACTTCGGCTCAGTTCATGATCTCACATTTGTGGGTTTGAGCCCCGCGTCGGGCTCTGCGCTGACAGTGCAGAGCCTGGAGCCTGCTTCCTATTCTGTGTCTCCCTCTCTCTCTGCCCCTCCCTGCTCATGCTCTGTCTGTCTCTGTCACAAAAATAAATAAAACATTAAAAAAAAAAAGATGTGGTTCTTGCTCTCCAGAAGCCTGTGGTCTAGTGCAAGAAGGAGCTAAGTAAATAGAAAGTTCATACATTCAGTGTGCAAAGTGTAGCAGTGTATTTCTGGTGCAGAGATAGACCAGACCAGGACTGACTTGGTAAATAAAACAACATGAAAAGTCATGTTTAGAAGATGCTTCCGCTTCCATTTTATTTATTTTGAGTTCCCAAGTCTATTAACCTATTGTTGTATTTTGGAGGATGATTAAGTGCTTTCTTTTTCTCTATGATGGATGGGTATTTGAAATGGGAGAGGTGAGGGATAGTATTTTTTTTTTTGAGGGTTAGGATTTTAAAAATCTGTCTTAAGGAAGCAAAGAGTCCAGTGCAGATCTCCTTTTTCTTTACAGAGTGTAATACTTACATTTAGAAAGGGTGTTACAGAGCTAGTCTAGACTGGAACAATAACTGATTTATTGGAAAATTTCATATAAAATTATTTTATTTGGTTATGCTGTTTACTTTGAGCAACTACTTAGAAGAGTATACACTATAGAACTGACTGTGCAGCATAAGGTAGGAACTCAGTAAATATTTATAAGATAAGAGATTAAATGAATGAGCAACCCTCACTCCACTTTCCATTTTTATCCTCACCCTTTACCATTTTACTCTTATTTCTGAAATAAGAGTAAAAAACAATCATCATCAGAGAATCTTTTTCTTGATTTACTTATACAAATATGGTTTAATAATTATGCACATTATCAGTTACTTTTTAGGGGACCTTGTGGTTGGAACATCCCACCTGCAAAATCCTTTGAACATTCACAAATATTTCCTTAAAAGCAAATGATACCACCATGTACAAAAATAAGACTTGTGCAGTACGACTTCCGTGTAAGAATGATTGCCCTGAACATATTGTCCACTTGTAGATTCAAGCCTGCAATATTTGCCTTGGCTTGCCCCTTTATTTTACTTTTACCTGCTCTCACCTTCTGACCACCGACTGCTTTTTTTTTTTTTTTAACCTCTTTCCATTCTTATTTCATCTTTCGATTTTATCTGTCTGCGAGGAAAATGTTTTCCTCAACCCTTTTAGGGTCCTTGTCTGGGTCTGAAAATTATACTGACAATGATTAACAGGAGAAAAGCCTACAAATTTAACAGAGTTTTTACATGTACATGGGGGCCTACACAAGGAAATGAAGACCTAAGAACTGGCCAGAGTAGGAAGCTTTTATATCTTTTGGACAAAGAAACAATAAATTTATGAGTAATTGACAAGACAAGGAGTTTAGGCTAGAGATAGCAAATGGTGAAGAAGTAACTAGGAAGATAAGGGTTAGTTTATCCAGGTTAGTTTGCAGATTCCTCTAGTGTCCTGTCTCTGTGCTGATAAGTCTGTCTTCAGTAAAAGAATTTATTTCTTGCCTGTAGGCAGAAAAGGGGGAACGTTTTCTGTGTTTACAGCTTCTTAATTGCCTTCAACCCAAAACAATTAGTATGTCAAAGAGGCATAATTTTGGGTGACATATTCTGGCTTCCTTCATATAATGAGGTGTTTTCACAGATACTATTATGACATCTCTTAATTCATTTTTCTCCTGCCTATAGGCATCTTGGCAACACATCACGTCCCTAGTGTCCTCCTATTCATGACATTTCAAAAATCTTTGTGTAAACATTTGTTTGTCACTTGTCTACTCCTCCAGCAACTGTGTTGTTTTTGAGTAGTGAGCAATTGTTGCCTTGGTGCACTCTTACCTTTTGAATCTAAGAAAGGCCACCATGTACTGGTGCATTGATTATTCAGTACATAAGGGTGTCTGGCCTTAGGAGCTAGTAGGCTGAGATCCAGCTCTTGCTGCTCCACTCACAGAACCATGTAGCCACAGGCCCCTCCATTCAATGGGAGTGCCTTTTTCTAATTCATAAAAATATGCTGAATGTGCTGGTGGCAGTCCTACCTAATTATAGCTCCCACACCATAAGATGGTGTCAAGAAACAATGGTTTATATTCATCATGTTTTACTATCATATTCTCAGACATTAGTGACTCCTTGACATTTGGAAAAACCTTTCATCTTGGTAAATGCTGCAAGTGGGTTCCACAGGAAACAGACTCTTGAGACTTGCATGCAGAAGTTTTGGGGAATCTTGAACTTGGGAACAATACCTGAGAAAAATGAGACCTAGAGACCAGGGTTCCCGCCCTGTACCCCACACCCCATGTACCCACCCATAGACATTGGATGCAGGCTGCTCTCAGAGAGGAGTCAGGACTTTGGACAAGACTCTTTGGCTGAGGACAATTTTTGGAGAGGGACTCAGCTGAGAATGGCCCATGTTCCCAGCATCTGGTAGAACAATGGCTCCGTCCTCCAGGGGGATTTGGGAAAATGATAGTTTATACAAAAGTGAGTTCATAACCATCAAATGACTTTCTCTACAATAGGGTTAACAGTTTATTAACACTTGCTTTTGGTTGAAGGAAAGTATGGCAAAAACAGAATAACTCAAGGAAAAATTCAAACTTGTTTTTTCTTAGAGAGGGTGACTCTGAAAGTTTAGGTTGCACATTGTGTTTAATGATTGCAGGCTAAAAAACAACCTTCCATGAATTTGCTTTCTGTTGTTGCTGTGCTCAAGAAAATATCCATATTGGTCATCATTGGGGAAATATAATTAAAACACAAAGTCATTTCCCAATTCCGAAAACCTCTCCACAAAGGTAACAGAGACAGAAACCGGTTTCATCATTAAATAAGCATGAAATCTGTGGTGCACATCTCAGGCAATCCACTAAGAAATTGCAAAGACACAACAAAGAAAGGGCTCTCACCCATCTATATTGCTAAGCAGACATAATCCATTGCATCACACGTAGTTCATCCTAACCTTACCTAGTGATTGGGGTCACCATCTTATTGGATTTAACCAGAGGAAATACAAATTCCTCATATCTTTATAACAGGAGGTAATTTTGCGAACTGGAGCAAGACAAACACCAATGTTAGGCTCTTAACTTCTTAATGAAACTGGGACATAGAGCTATCTCTCTTAATGTTTGCATTTCAAAAAGATGGTTTTTGAGGAAACCTTCTTGAGTTGTGATACTGGCAATCAGATGCCTAGTTAGCCATTATAAAGGTTTATATAAATTTAAAAAAGACAGAGAAAGAAATTCTAGGAAAAAAAAGGAGGGGTGGGGGAAATGGGAGAAGTCTTTTTCTTTATTTCTACCAGGGAAAATTAAGCCTATTTTTTAAAGAAACCTCTACAGCCAACATGAAGCTCAAACTCATAACCCCAAGATGAAGAGTTTCACGCTCCACCGATTGAGCCAGCTAGGCACCCCAAGTCTATTATTTTTAATCTGTATTTGCCCTTACATTATATACTGGATCATTTTGAGGTTAGATCTCCCTGAAGAACTGAAAAATTTTAGAAGCAACCAAAATTCAAAGCTATTATTTGAACATCTGGAGTAGGAAGAGAAGTGGAGTAGCCAGAAGAGTCATGGCCACATGTGCCAACAAGCCTGGACCCTATTCTACTGGTACTAGGAGTCCAATAAAACTTTGCAGTGGGGAGTCAGGCTTGTATTTTAGGTAAATCCCTCTAGCCACAATGTGGAAGGAGTATGGATATTAGGACATGCTACAAGGTCACGCTAATCAAATTAATGTGGTATTAAATGGGAATCAGAACAGATAACCTGGAAGTAGATTGAAGTACATGTGAGAATTTAACATATGACAAGAGGGATAATTCAATTCAGTGAAAAGAGAGACATATTGGATTATATGAAATTAATATAATGTACATACCATAAACAAAGTCAATAAACAATAGTACTGGAAAAAACATTAAGCTAATGACATAATAAGGATAGCATCTATAGTATGCTGGCTGGGTTCTCTGAGAAGCATTTGGATTTAGAGGCGAAAGATTTTTTGGAAAGTAACACATGTGGAGGGACAATGGAGGAGCAGGATTGGGCACAAAGAGTTCAGAGACAGACATAACAAAATCTCAACCAGCCCAAGGGGCGGCTGGAACAATGATTGTCTATTGGAGGAATCCTGCCATGTTGGAAATGGCTAGAGTCCATTGGTTGGAGATTGCCCAGAGAAGAGGAGTTTGCTCTCTGCTATGAACCTCAGTAATTCACTGGCAAGGGGCCACCCCAGAAGAACATGACCTCAGTTCAAAAGTTGAGGTGAACCCTGAGTAATTGAACAGCTGAAGGTTGTCAGTGAACTATATGCTTTGAAGCTGGAGAGTGAGCCCTTTACTGAGGCAAGATCTGACTGTGATATCTCTGTGTTTGCAATAGAACTCTTAGAAACTAAGAAGAAAAAGGCATTCACTCAAATGGAAAAATTAAGCAAAGCACATGTGCAGACTGTTTACTGAAGACTGAGTCCAAATGGCCAAAAAACATTTGAAATGATGCTTAGTAATCTGAAAAGTGAAATTAAAGTAACAATGGAATCTATTTTTATACTTATAAGATAGACAAATTAAAAAGTTATAATACCTATTAAGATGAAATATAAAGCATTGTGATTCTTTGAGATATCTATCCAGCATTACTATTAAAATTAAAAATATATACATCCTTAGACCCAAAAATACTACTCTTGGGAATTTATCTGATGGAAATTAAACAATTGGTTTATAAAAATGTGTATAGAAATAATTACAATGTTGTTAGTAGTGGTGAAAAACTAGAAATAAGTTGAATATCCCCAATAGAACAATGTCTAAATGAATTATGCTATATTGATACCATGGAATATTTGCATTTATTTAGAAGAATGAATGAGTGGATGTTGCAGGTGGGGTAGTGGGATTCTTACCAGGTATTGTTGAATGAGCAAAGGAAGATGCAAAAGAGTATGTATATGTCTTCCTGCCTCTTCTTTTTTTTTTTTTTTTTTAGTAAATCTGATGATAACAAACACACACACTTTCTCTCTCTCCCTCCACACACACACACACACACACACACACACACACAGACACACACATACGAAAGTACACTAAAGCTGAAAAGATGTGTTAACTTGGCAACTCAGGTTATTAATTTGAGTTTCTTGCGAGGACTGGAAGAGTTGATGTAGGTGGAGGAGGAGAGAAATGTTCAAGACAGGTAAAAGAAAAAAATTATACCAGAAGAAATAGGCATATCATCATGTTTATGCTGTCATTTCTAAACCTATTAAGAAAGGCAGAATCAGGGGCTTACATAATTTATATGAAAGAAATAAATAGAAAAATATGTCATAGAAATAGAACTAACTATGCACAATTTTTGGATATTCAAAATTTTTAGCTTTTACTAGTTTAATAGATGCCAGGAATATTTATTTGGTATATAAATCAAATAGTATTTGGTCATATGAACTAATGGCATTGTTGTAGAAAACAGGGCTTTCAGTATATGTATCAGTCAGGAGAAACTCAGTAATACTACAGTAATAGAGCATACCAATCTGAGCGGCTTATCACAGAGGTTAAGCCTTCTTGTTCATATTACACATCCATTGTAGACTGGCTTGAGCTCTGTCCCATGCCATTTTCACGTAGGATCTGACTAATCTTGTGGCAGAGGAAAATGAGATCATGGTCAAGCATTCCCTGGCTCTTGAAGCTTCTGTTCAGAAGGGGCTCTTTCGCCCATCTTTTATTGGCTAAAGCAAATCACATGGCTGAGCCTGCTGTCAATGAGATGAGGAGGCATAAACTCTTCCACAGGTAGAATTAGTGAACATCTCCCTGAGTTTGAAAATTGTCTTTAAAACAAAGAGTAGTAACAGGAGAACAGGAGAAACCTAATGGAGGACCAGGGGGAGGGGAAGAGGGAAAGAGAGTTGGGGAGAGAGAGCGATGCAAAACCTGAGAGACTATTGAATACTGAGAAGGAACTGAGGGCTGAAGAGGCAGCAGGGAAAGAGGTGGTGGTGATGGAGGCGGGCACTTGTGGGGAAGAGCACTGGGCATTGTATGGAAACTAATTTGACAGTAAACTATTTAAAAAAAATTAAATAAAACAAAGAGTATTAATGAAATATTTCCATGTGAATCATACCTAATCGATTTTATTAATGATTGGTGAGTAAGGAGAATTAAGATGAGAAGTAAGAGAAAATTCCTTTTTTTCTAATTAAATAAATGCTATTTTTCTCATCTACTGGGTGTACAGGTAAGAAGTAATCCTTTTGACTTTAATTTAGTTTCAATCACAGATCACATACCATTCTTTACATTTTCAGAAAACAAAGTAAAACCGGTGTAATCTGTATGTTGAAGACAAGAAAAATTAATGTAGATGGAAGGGGTAAGATTTGATTATATACACATATTTTATTTTTCTGAAATTCAGAATTTATAGCAGTATGTTGATGAGAAATATAACATTTATCAAAATCAGCAGCAATTTTAGATAATTCTTGCAACATGCTCCCCCCTCCATCTTTCAGAAACAATTGTGACATCATCTGAACAGTTTCGGCAGTACATTCTATATAGAACAGAGAATGGCAAACATCCCAAGTGCAGTTCAGCAGCTGTCGTTTCTCCACTGTGGGTAAGGGAAGAAGCAGTTGTATCCATGGTGACCTATGAGAGTCAGTGAGGGTGGGAACCGGGGGATTCTCACAGGGGTTAATGACCGAGCAAATGTTAGTAATCCAGCTTTCACTAGACATTTGGCCTCAAATGGAATTTTTTTTTAAGGACTCATATTCTATGACTTTTCATTTTGCAAAGCAGATAAACTTACATTATGCTTAGTAAAAGAGCTATGCACCTGAAAACTTACTGGGAACTAAAAATGCCTTACAGAAGAGACCATACTTTATTCCTGTCTTCTATTTTAATTTACGGCATGCATTAAAATTTTGTGTTTATTTATATACTCCACTCTGCTTCTTCCTCTTAAAAGATTTGAGATAGAATGCAACAAAGGCATATCAATAAGCTTAACCAAATAGGTATAAGGTTGATTATAGATATATCATGACCAAAGGGAGTGTATTAGGGAAAGATGATTCTTCATTCTCTTCCAAAGGGTCCTAAGATGCTAAAAAACATGAGTAAACATTATATCTTGACATAAATTGGAAGAAAACTCGCTATTATATGCAAATGAATTAGATTTGGAGTATGTACCTGGATGGGGAAAGGAGGAGGAACCAAGCCTGTATTTACTCCTGCATCCCAAGGGCTAGACATTGGGAATGTGTTTCATTTGAAGAGGTTTCTAGTATAACATCACAGGTGGAAAAGACCCAAGTTGTCAAATAAAATAGAAAAAGAAGAGAAACAAGTTTTCATGTGGGCCTCATTGGTGCCATTCCAGTGGTAGTTTTCATAAATACCTGTGTTTTCTGCATTAGTGGGGAACATAATGATGACATGAGTTCCATCTCCAGGCTCTATGTCAAAGTCAGTTAACACACAGAAAATAAGTCAACACTGACTTCCTATTTTATTTTATTTTATTACTATTTTTAACACCACCTATCTTAAAAAGACATTTGCCTTGCACATACAGACTGTTCCCAGATGATTGGGCTGGGGCTCCTAAAACTGCATCTTCACCTCATTGTCCACATGATTTAGAGAGGGCAGTGGTAATGGACAGACACCCAGGCATCCTACTTTCCTGAAGGTAGTACAGGTTTCCCAACAAAGGAAAAAAAACAGCAGCCATCTGATATTGAAGAATATTGGCTATAATGAAAGATTTCTTAAACATATTGCTTTTCAGTACTTTGAAGATTTATTAACCTGGGGAATCTAGATTTATTCTAAATAATTTGTAACTTCTCATTTTTATAGAGCCATTATCATGGCATGGATTACTTGTACTTTTAAATAAAATTAGTTGACTTTTATGTTTTAGTTACTGAAGTTTCCTACTTAATTGCTAGCATAAGGGAGAAAAGAATACCTTTGAAGAAGAAAAAAACGCAAAATTTTAAGAGGACATATTGTCTATATATTTACTCCACTATTATATTTATATTACAAATTACCCTGCAAATTGTTTTCTTGAGCTAGCGAATTGAAGTGATTACGGTGTGTATTGGAAAGTGTTATGACTGAATATAAAGATATATGACTCTGTTGAAAATACCCCATACTCATGTTCAGTGCACCTTTGAACTTATCAGGAGAATTGGCTTTTAATGTCAAAATATTCTTTCTTACACATATGTGAAAAAGAGAATAAGTGTATTTCCTCACACACTGATGAATCAGTCAGCCTCACCCTCCGTCAAGAGAGAGGTAATGTTGATGTTAGGAAGAAAAGTCGTCATACCTAATGTGATCTACAGGAGTGGCTCATAAGAACACGTGAAGTCTCTGGACTTCCCTGGACTTGCACCCTACGGGAGCCTCATGTAGCAGGTAGAGCACAAGCTGTGAAGTCCTTGACTGGGACTCAAATCCTGGTTCCATCACTTACTGTTGGCTCTGATACTGAGCAAGCTAGTTGACCTTTTTGATTCTTAGTTTCCTTATCTGTAAAGTGGAGATCAAAATACCTCATAGAGGATTATTGGTATATAGAAAGCAGTTGTCAGGGCACCTGGGTGTCTCAGTCGGTTAAGTGTCTGACTTCAGCTCAGGTCATGATCTCATGGTTCGTGGGTTCTAGCCCCTTGTCAGGCTCTGTGCTGACAGCTAGCTCAGAGCCTGGAGCCTGTCTTCAGATTCTGTCTCCCTTTCTCTCTGACCCTCCCCTGCTTGCGCTCTCTCTGTCTCTCAAAAATAAAGAAAAAAAACCCATTAAAAAATTAAAAAAAAATAGAATGCAGTTGTCAGTTCTCTTCCCCAGCTGTGATTTCCTGGTAGTGTATGGAAAGTCTTAATATTCTCACAGGATTGCTCTTAGGCCCAGGGTTCTGGGGTGACTTCCCTGGGCTGGAAAAACTATATTGGCATAGCTGGTCATTGATTCTGGGCTAGGTATTTTCAGGTTTACTGAACTTGGTTAGGTTCCTATCAATCATCTTTCAGACTAATTCTAGATTTCAAGTTATTCTAATTTATAAGCATCCTTCTACTTTTGCAACTGCTTACTTTGAGTATGCTCTGATTTCTGCCCTAGGATGGAATTCTAGGATCCCAGAGGATGAGAAGTCCTATAGTATGGGCAGTGACAGAGGCTTTCGAAAAAGAATCAGGGGCTTCTGGGTGGTTAAGTGTCGGACTGTTGGTTTTGGCTCAGGTCACGATCTCACGATTCGTGAGTTCAAGCCCCACATTGGGCTATGTGCTGACAGTGTGGAGCCTGCTTGGGATTCGCTCTCCCATTCTCTACCCCTTCCCCAATGTCTTTGTGTCTGTCTCTCTCAAAATATATAAACTTAAAAAAAATTTAAAAATTAAAAAAAGCGAGATTGCTTTTTTGTTCAGTTAGAGGATCGCAAAGATGAAGATTCTGTCCAGAAATATTTATTGAGTACCTCCTCTGTGCCAGGCATGGTGCTGGGGGCTGGAGATAAAGCAATGAACAAGGTCTTTTGCACCTGAAGATTACAGTCTCTCTCTGTTTTAGTGGGGCAGCGACAGGAGGTCAGTATGACAAAATATATAAGTAAACAATTCCATGGACAGGACAGTTTATTCACAGTGATAAAATCCTACCAGAAGCAAAACAGAAAATAAGAAATAACATGGTATGTATGTGGGGTTGAAGGAGCAACTTGAGATTTGTGATCAGAGAAGACCTTTCTGAGGTAGTGACTTTAAATTGCTAATTAATTACTCTTATTTATATCCCTTCCCCCATCCCAACCCAACCTGACTCCACCTTCCAATTTGCCAAATAAGTGATTGCTGCCTTATTTGGTGAAACGTTGAGAGGCAAGAATTGTGGGTGATATTAATTTGGATAAGGGGGGTTATGAAATGTGAGGGAAAATTGTGCCCATGGCTACAGACTTAACTAAAACTGACTAAACTTTTCTCTCAGTTTTGGGAGTGAGGCCACAGAATTGAATCTGCTCCAAGTAGGAGCAGATTTGGTGGAGGTTTTTTTTTTTTTTTTTTAACTGCAAATATGAGTATCAGGAGAAGCCTATTGAGCTTATGCTAGAAGACAATAGTCTGAAAGACTTGTTAGATTAGGGTCCAACTAGTTTCTCAAAGCAGAATGAATTACATAAAGAAACAGTCTTTATGAACAGATGCTCAGAGCAAAAGATTCAGTTAAGAGGCGTGTGTGTGTGTGTGTGTGTGTGTGTGTGTGTGTGCGCCTTCACATGAGGGTCAGAGAGAAGGCTGCTAAGGGAGGGAAGAGGTAACAGTTCACCTAGATAGTATCTAGTCGAAACAAAACATTTTGTATTCTTATATGCTATCTTTTTTGGCAGCTGCTTCTGCTCCTCCTCCTCCTTCTTTGAAGATCACTGACCTTAAATGTTAGTAAGTTGACACTAATTTTAATATTTAAAAAACAAATTCTTGGGGCACGTGGGTAGCTCAGTTGATTGGGCATCCGACTTCGGCTCAGGACATGATCTCAGGGCTCATGAGTTTAAGTCCTGTGTCGGGCTCTGTGCTGGCAGCTCAGAGCCTGGAGCTTGCTTTGGATTCTGTCTCCCTCTCTCTCTGCCTCTCCCCTGCTTGCTCTCTCTCTCTAAATAAATAAATAAACATTAAAAAAATTAAAAAACAAATTCTTATCGGAATGGTATATAAATCTGTCGGATGGGAAATCTTTGTAAATGATATTAATATTGTAGAACTAGATAATAAGTAAGATAATGGCCATTTACATTTCCTGCAGGACAATTCAAGAATGGAATTTTTGTTAGGGTAATAAGAAAAAATGAAGCTCTGAAAGTAACTACATAAGATAAAAATAAAACATAGTAATAGTTGAATATCAAATAAAAAACTGACAGCCTAAAATAGGTTATATTTGTAAGGATAGTGGGCAAAATTATTTCCTGTACAAGAGAGGTAGGAATTCCCTGAACTAATGGAGATGAAGGATAGGTATGGTTGTTTTAAACATGGGGACCCTTTTACTTTCTGAGTAATAAAGGCAGGTCACTTGAAAAGGAAACTTTGAGTTTCCCTTCCTGTCTTTTACATATGAGAAAGCAAGACAAAAGCATTTGCCATTCGAGATGCAGTTCTTAGAATCTCACTAGAGGGTGGTGTTGGTTCTAAAACCAGAGGTTGCTAATCTACAATGCTTTCACTACTGGGCTGCATTTGTATTTAAAGAAAAGGTAAACTAGAGCTTTCTCAGTCTTACCTAAAAGTTGACAAATGTCAAGTCTGAAATCTCCTAGGGGCCTTATCCAGTTCTGGCTGCTGCAAGCAGTCCCAGAGGAGCCAGATAAAGTAGCTGAGATTAAGGGAGGAGTTAAGTGGCAGATTCTAATTTCAGCTCCTGCACTAAGTAGTAGACAAGAAACTAAAGCTTCCCAGGCCTTTGTCTCATCTGTAAAACAAAAAGTCTGCCCTAGATAATCCCTTAATCTCCTTGCATCTCTAAAATTCTGAAATTCTAATAAATTCTGGGTCCAAAAGCCTGAAGAATTTCTCATGTTCTTGGCCAGACAAAGGAACAAGTATCTCAAATTATCAAATTATTAATAATTAAAATATAATTTAATGTTATACATGAGGTTTAATATAGAAAAGCCTTTAAATCAAATTGTCATCTCTGTCCTACCAGGGAAGCTCAGAGCCATCTTTTACATCTACCTGAGCATTCTGTGGTAAAATTCAGTAACAATGTGTCATCCAAAATGTCTCTCTTCTCGTTTGCTAACTTGCTGGAGATGAGCAAAATGTGTTTATACAGGATTACCTAGAGAGAGAAGGTTGAACCATAATCAAATAAGGATGTTTCAGGACAGAGACTAAATCCACCATCTCATCTTGTACTTAGCCAACTTCCATCATATCTATGGCTTTGGTAGGAGTCACTCTCCAAAGGGATTTAGTTGGTTAAGTTCCTATTACCCTCACCTCTTTTATTCCTATTTCCCTCACCTCTTTTATCTGATTCCCTTTCCTAGTTAATGTTTATTCACATTGCAGAGTGAACTGAAGATCATTTTATGGAACCTGAAGCAAACTGTTCAACTCCAAAGTCTCAGTAAACCCTAGTTTATCTCTGCGGGATTTGACTTCAAAGGGTTGGCGTAAATCCCTGATGGTGCGAAGCTGCGCTCTGTCACTTCGAACACTTTGACATTAGGGCTCAACACCTCCTTTTCTCCAAATTGCTTTGCTTCTCCAAGGCTTCCTTTCCCCACCCCCTCCCCTAGCCCCGGATTCTGGTGCATCTTCAGGCTCTTTTCGAACATCTCAACTTCCTAAAATGTACACGGAGCGCCTGCGGGTGCGCACACGCGCGCGCGCTCACCCCTTCGCTAGAGTACTCGAGCTCGGCTGGGCCGGCTCCCAGTTACGGAACACATTCTTCCATTCTTCGCGCTCGGGCACACCCCTTCGCAGTGGGGATTGGTCGGGCGGACCCCTCCTCGGCGACGCTAGGCTCCTAAGAGGCCCAGACGCCTGCCAATCCCCACGGGCTGTCAAAACAAGTCTTTCCCTCCCTGTCACAACAGAGCGGAGTGGAGGCCGCCGCCGCACTTCCTGGGGCCGCTG
>NC_043702.1:36033458-36118341 GCF_006229205.1 Suricata suricatta | reverse complement strand
ACATTCCGGACACCTCCCTCTCCTCTTCGCCTCTCCTTCTCCCTGCCGCTCGCATCTCCTTCCCCATTCCCGCAGCCGTACCCCAGCAGACTGCCGGCCTCCTGGACCAAAGCCCGCGGACGTCTTGCCCAAGCGATGTCTCCTCTCCAGAAAGTTGCCGCCGCCGCCCCCGGGCGGTGAAACAAAGTGTGGCGGGGCCGCCTCCGGGTGCTGGAGCGCACTCGTGCCCAGAGGCTGGACTCCGCTGCCGGGCGTGCCGTCTCCCCCGGAGAGCCCGGAACGCCGGCCATGGCCGAGGGCGCGGCGGGCAGGGAGGCACCCCCGCAGCCGGACTCAGCCGGGTGCGAAGACGACCCCCGAGTGGGCCCGGACGCCCCCTCCGGGGACGGAGCGGCTGTGGCCCCCGGGGGCCGGTGGAGGGACCGTCGCAGCGGGGTCGTGCTGCCGGGCGCTGCAGGGGCCCCGGCTGACAGCGAGGCTGGCCTCCTGGAGGCGGCGCGGGCGACCCCCCGGCGCAGCAGCATCATCAAGGTGAGCGAGGCCGCGCCGCTCGGGGAGCGTGGGTGTGGGTGGCGGGTGGGTCGGGGATCCAGGCAGGACGTACGTACGGTGTCCGGAGGCATCGCAGGCTCGGCATTGTTTTCTCCCACCTCCCTCGTTACCGAACGCTCCTTCCTCGTCCGGAGATTCCCAGACTCAGCTCTTGGCCGTGAGAGGCAGAAGTGACTTTTTCCCCTCCCCTGGCAGCAGAGGAAAAGTTCCGCTCTGCGTCTTTGCGTTTTGATGCATTCTTTCCCTCACACTCTCTGAAAGCTTCACTAAGCCGTTGATAGAAAGAGGAAGGGAGGATTCAAAATAAATGCAAACCACAGGATGGTTGTGCACTGCTCTCCAGAGAAAGGTTGGCTTAACCCGCCACCCCCAACCTTTCACCGCCCGCACAGTAAAGGAAATGCAGTTAACCCCCAAGTGAAACCAAAAAAACAAAACCAAAAACAAACAGCTTCCTCCCCAACCCAGAAACAACCCTCCAGACTCAAACGGTCCCCAAATCCTAAGAAGCGTGAACTTTCCTGGTAGACAGGCAGAGTTTTGAGTGGACCCTGTGGCCAAGTGAAGCGCGATGGTGGAGCCCAGAGTTTCTGCACTGCAGGAAGGGCGAGCAGAAAGCAGCCAATGCCCCAAGCATCACCTCAGGTCTTTGCGGTTACCACCGCAGGCAGGGAAAATGCTTCCTGACCGCTGGACCTCCAGACAGGATTTCTCTTCTTCTATTTGGCAAGAAATATGTAAGCTTTCCCCCTCCTTTATCTCTTTCTGTCTTCCTTCCGCCTGGGGCTTGGTTCCTGTTTGAGATTTCATCTTTTGGGTGCATGACATGTGGTTAGGTATCCTGGAAGTCAGAACTCTCCCTTAGGCTTTGGAAAAGGGCCTCTTAGCATAAACGAATGTGAGTAATCATGTGCATGTGAGATTAAAATTGATTTTGGTTGAGTCAGTATGAAACAGTGTGTGTGTGTATTGCCAAAGATGAGGCTGAAAGATGGACTCGGAACTACTTACTATTCAATTTACTTGGTGTGCTAATACATTCAAGACCCTTGCTCAGGGCTGAGCTGTGTAACTAGCTCCTAATTCCCAAGCTCCAGCTCCCTTGCCAGTGTGGAGACATTGTACCTGCAGTACATCCATCTAGCTCCTAGTATTGTCTTGGCTGTTCCCCAACACTGACACACGGAAGTTTAAAACCAGGAAGATTTCTATATAAAAAGAAGAGTGGGTGGTAGTTGCAAATGACTTGTAGTAGTTTCTGTTATTCTGTGCCTTTTGGATGATGTGAAAAGGAGTGTTCCATTCTGGGTGTGAATTTGGATAAAAAGGAAATGATCACTTCTTTTTTTCTTTTAACCCACAGGTCCGAAAACATATTATTCTGAAACTTAAAAAACAGCACAATTAGGAAACAATTACATTTTGGATTCTAAGATACTGATACTACATGTGGTCCCATGTGTGTGAAAACAAACACCACAAGTTAGTTTAAAATATACCATCATAAAAAGCAGTGGGGTCTATAGTATTGTAAGAAATAAAAGTAACAGAGTGTAAGGAATATACAAATGCTTGCAACTAAATTTGCAATTTTTAAATTGTATTATGTGCTGGTTTATATTCTCAGAAGGGCCCTTGCTGAGTAATTGTTCCTTTTTGGCTTTAAAGTTTATTTTTGTGGCAAAAAAGAGGGAGGCAACAGAATATCAACTTGATCTTTTCCTATTTAATAGTAAAATAAGCATTTAATAAATAGCCTTTATAATTAAAGGTACTAGAAAATGAAGTAAATTGTTATTTTAAATTAGGTCTTATTGAAAAAATAATATAAGCAGATGATAAAAAATCAAATGTTGCAAAGGAGCAGGAAGGGAAGACTCCCAGCCACTCCACACTCCCACTTACAGAGTCCGCCCCCATAGCTGTTAACACTTTCTTAAGTATCCTTCCAGAAATATCCCATGCATATGTATGCATATGTACTGTATATATCTGTGGTAAACTATTGGCGTCCCTGATTTATATAATAAAATTTAACTAAAGTTTATAGGCCTCATATTTTCAAATTTGCTTCAAATGCTTTTGATTCCTAGTGGGTTGTCCAAAATCATTCAGTTAATTTTCAAGAATAACCTGGTAGATCATTGGTGGGCATGGGTCCTTGGGGTCTGTTCCCAGAGGCCTTCAGTCCCTTCCAGTGGGGAAAGGAGCAGGTGGTGGGCTTCTGTTCCACACCATCTCTGAGGTTCAGGAAGGACCTTTCTGTTGACACCTTGAATCTGCCGCTCCATGGTTTGTTCACTTTAGCAAAGTAAAAAGGATAGTCTCTAAAAATAGTCTAGATCATATAAGAAATATGTAGCACATAGTCTAGATTGAGAGAAAAATGGATCCTCAGAGTTTGGCCAAGTGTTCTTTTTATTTAGCATCAAAACATACATAAAAAAGAAAGGCTATAGTACATTTTATGTTAATCAAACTATTAAAGGTGGTTCCAAATAGCCTTAGTATAGTGATAATTGATATTCGTGGCTCATAACTCTGAGCTACTGAAAGGTTGTAAATGATCAAATATTAAGTTATTTTCAGCTCAACTTAGAATATTCTCTATTAACTTGAATACTACACAAATCAGAATAGTGCATACTTGTATCATACCAGGAAAAACACTGCCTTGTATATTAATAAAAGGAATGTTTTCAGTTAATTTGTCTTCTCTAATTTGTGAAAACATGATTTTAGTTGAAAAAAACAGTTTCCTTCTGAGCTGATGAAAACAATAATAACATTTATCTTTACACATCCTTGTAGTGTCTACTATCGTTGAGTTTCTTCCCTTATATGCCAAGTCCTAAGCTTTAAAAAATTTAATGGGAGACTTAAACTTGGTTTTCTTTAATCCATCCATTTTTTCCCTGTGTTTTTCTGTGTGATTATTTTCGACAGCATTGACATTGATAAACCCTTCATGTTTTTGGTAAGTGCATTGTTGTGTACCACAGTATTGCAATAGACTCCATCTTCACTGCTTCTTGATGACTTGTGGTTTAAAATCAAAGTTATTTACATGAAAGGTCGATAATATAAAACAATTATGTGCTATTCTGCATGTGAATATATTTCTATTTAAGATATTAGGCCATTTTTCTATCTAATTTTTGATACCAAACTTATAAGTTTAACATATTTAATACTTTAGATTATAGTATAACTCTTCAACTCTGTAAAGTTTCAGAAATAGAAAGCAGCATAGCTCATTCCTTATAGTAATGATGGGAACTAAGATACATACATGTTTTCTAAATAGTTAAGTTTTCTTCCCTTATATGTAACACATTGAAGGGTTCTAGGTTTTTCCTTTCAATTCTACTTAAATATAAATTCTCTAGAAGAAATCATCATTTGGATCTCATGGACATAGGTGTGTGGGATGAAGATAGAGCTGAGATTGAGGTGCTGATACCTGAACTGAAATCGTGAAAGTAATTGCTTTGGTGTTTTTTGTGTCTCATTATTCTACGTCATGGTCAGTTTCATTCTGCCATGTTCATTTTGGGGCTAGTGTGGTGGGTTTCTGAGTTGTAGCCTAAAAGATGCACCCTGGGTACCTGTTGATGCATATCAAAATTATAGCTCTCTTCAGTGAGGCAAAAGGAAATTTTATTTTATTATGAAGTACCACCTACTGTGAGTCAGGTACTGTAAACGAGGAGCTTTCGTATATTATGTCACTTAATCCTCACAGCAAACCCTCTGAAGTAGAGAAGAGGGGCGCTTGGGTAGCTCAGCTGGTTAAGCATCTGACTTTGGTTCAGGTCATAATCTTGTGGTTTGTGAGTTCAAGCCCATGTTGGGCTCTTTGTTGACAGCTCAGAGCCTGTAGCTTTCTTTAGATTCTGTGTCTCCCTCTCTCTCTGGCCCTCTACCACTTGTGCACAGTCTCTCTCTTTTTCAGAAATAATAAAGGAATAAACGTTATAAAAAAAATAAAGTAGGGAAGAGAGGCACACAAGGCTATGGATACAGTGTGGAGTTAGGATCCATACCCATGTCTGCTTAACTCTAGAGCTTGTGTTCTGATGCTGACTCTCAGAGGCACAATCTATGAATACTTTCAAGATTAGAAACAATATGAACCTATTAAGAGAGTGGCAGAAAAGTCTGAACCTTGGGCCCAATGGCTTGTGGTGGAAATTTTCCTTACTCTGCTCCCCCACTTTCCAACCTGGAACACCTGCAGATGGATGGCTCTAGAAAGGGATTGCAAACCTTCCAGTCTTTACTCATTTTGTGAGATTTGCACTGTATTTTAAAAGCATAGCAATTTGGCAAGTGTCCTCCATGTCATCAGTGCACAACTGTTGTTTTACACCAGGCCACTTCTCCCAGGCCCCTACATACAGTTGACTTTGTGAAGGGTTGTATTCTCTTTCAGATTGATATAGAAAGGAAACAAGTACTTGGGGCATAGGAATATGTATCATTCTAGGAGACTGATGAAATAGGGACTCTTAAGTTAGAGCTCTGAAAGCATTTTGATTACAGTTATTAAAGATAACTAAATATGATTGAAAAATAAAAATTTTAGGCACACTATAAGTTAAACAGGCTTCTGTGGATTGGCTTGGGAATAAATAAGCATTTGTAGACTTTCTTTCTCTTTCCTTCCTTTCTTTCTTTCTTTCTTTCTTTCTTTCTTTCTTTCTTTCTTTCTTTCTTTCTTTCTTTCCTTCTTCCTTCCCATAGAAATATGTGTTAAAAGTTCCAAATAACCAATTTATGAATAAATTTTGGAAAAACAACCTGCTTGTAGAGTGGAGCTGGTCAGCCTTTACTATAAGATGCACTGTGAGCATGCCCTGGTGGCTTTAGTTGGGGATGCCTCTCCTAAAGTCTGATTCAGCTAAGCGTTGAACTTCTTAGGTTGGTCTGGTTTATTATCCCAGCAACTTCAGTCGCAGTGTTTACTTCTGAAATTGCCATAGAAACATGGACACATTTCACCTTAGAAGTGTTTGTCTGTCACTGTGGTGTCTTTCTGATGTGATTGCTTATAATACCTCTTAAGAGTATTAGGAATAAAATTTAGACAAAGAGCTTTGTCCTATTTTAATGAAAGGTTTTAGACGTGCCTATGAATTAGTATTTGCTATTTCTATGAGAATTTACACTATTTGTTTTCCTTCTTAGAAAATATTTTAAGATTCGAAAAGTATAAGTTAATTACATAGTCATTGAGAGATTAAATATATATTCCAATTTAGACTAAATAGTTTTTTTCTCAGCCTTTTCCTTTTTATAGTAGAGAAAACAAATAATTAAATTTTCTACTATAAAATTTCAATTAAATATATATTGCCAAGTAACACCTAAGGCACAGCAGAGTGCTATGAAGAGACATTAGGAGACAGCCAGCTTTATGTTAAATGCGATTGACCAAAGATCCATTACTGGTTTTAGGTAATGCCAGAGCAACTGGTGGGTCTGCCCTACTCCTCCATCACTTTTGTTCCGCTTGAATAATAGTTAAATATAATCTTATTTTCAGGAGCAATGTCCAACCTGAGATGTATAAGATTGTACATTTAAAAAAGCTGCCCAATGGGGGCACCTCGTGACTTAGTTGGTTGAGTGTCAGACTTTCGATTTTGGCTTGGGTCATGATCTCACCGGCTTGTGAGTTTGAGTCCTATGTGGGCTCTGTGCTGACAGAATGGGGGGCCTGCTTGGGATTATCTGTCTTCCTCCCTCTTCCCCTGCCCTGCTCTCTCTCTCTCTCTGAAAAATAAACATAAAAAAAGAAGAATAAAACAATTGTCAAACTTAAAATGACATAACAACAGTATGAGGGAGGAGC
Organism: Suricata suricatta; assembly: GCF_006229205.1. NCBI lineage: Eukaryota > Metazoa > Chordata > Mammalia > Carnivora > Herpestidae > Suricata > Suricata suricatta. Next base: position 36,111,932 of record NC_043702.1, on the reverse strand, counting down.
AACTTTTTGTTTCCCATCTTAACCCCAGTATATGAGCCATTGGTTATTAGACGGGAAGAGAGAAAAATTTGATTGAACTTTCTATCTAATTCTAAGGTAATAAATTGGTAAATCTTATTATGGCAAAACCTGTCAGTTCTATATTTTGATAAGTGTTTTAATAATGTCAAGAGAATTTATTTGTAGTTTTATTGAATTTTATTTATCTCTGTATTTCAGTTCCTATAATAGGGTACAATAGACAAAATTTATTGAGTATGCTAGAGGTGATAATAAAAATTAGCACCAAATGGTCAAATTTTATAACAATAATGTTTTGTTTTATTTTAAGTTGTCACCAATGTACTATGCATTTGAGCTAACACTTGATGGCAACAAAATCATAGTATGACTAAGTATTGGAGTAGTTCCTTGGATTTAAAATTGAATTGCATTTGTCATTTTATTTGTAGCACTTATGTGGATGTGTTTAAGAGAGATATAATCTAGTTCATTTTCAATTGTACCATTTCAACTCACTTCACTAATACTAGCATTACTTTGAGAAAAGTGGAATTGAACATGGTGAGTAGAAGGGAATCATTATTTATATTATCATTAACACTATAGGAAGAAGAAAGGCAGGTTAAATTTGAAAGTAGAACAATCCATCCAAAATGAAACAAAACAACATGAAAACTAAACTATTTTAGAAAGTGTGCTTAGTTTCCAAAGATGTCTTAATTCATATTTGTAAGTGTATGAAAGTATATAGTGATTATAGGCAAGGACATATTGTGCTTTACCTTAACGATACAATTTCATATTCAAAAGATAAAAACGCCTGCTTTGTTAATTCTTTCATTTGATCTTTCAATTCTTTCAAGAGCCTTTTAAAAGATGCTAAGTCTGTACTAGACTAAGCATGGGAAGTATGTATAAGTTGGCAAACTTGTATTGTTGTGTGGGACAATGTGATGGTCAGAAGTGATCATGAGGTTGTATTCAGAATACCTTCTAAAGTATTGAGGGAGATAAATGCACAAGGAAAGCAAAAAGAGGCAAAAGTACACTATTAGCTAGGGTAAGATTTCAAGGCAGAACTCTAGAAAGCTGGAGCTGATCATGTTGTAAGGGCTTTTCCCTAAGGCACAAGTGATTTCAGACCAAACCAGGCCAAATAGCCTGTGTGCCTAAAGCCCACATCCCACATCCTGTTGCTCAGGAGCACAGCTCCCAGGGCCAAAGAGTAAGGTGGCAGCAGAAGGAGAATGTTCTAAGGCTTCCTTGACCCAGGCTGAGTTAGGGTCTGGCTCAGAAAAGGGCACCTGTGTTGGAAGAGCAAGTGGAAATGGCAGTGTTCTATTCTCTTTCGGGTCAACACTTGTTATTGGGTTCAGGACAGAGAAAGGACATGATGCTATGTGCATTCTGACCTTTTTCTCTCTTGAAAATTTCACTTCCATAAAACATAGCTCATTATTGTCCTTGGACTTGCAGTTTTTAAATTATCACTACTAATTTTTGGAGGAGGAGGTAGGGGTTGGGGTAGGGGCTGGGGTGAGGGTGGGGGTTAGGGGATGGATTTGTGCTCCCCCTAAAGGCTGACATTTAAGATGCAAAGACATCTTCAGCATTTAGTGAACTGTTCTGAAATATTTTGGAATGATGATTCTATGCTATAATTAAATATTATATATTTAGAAATGTTACTAATAATTAAATAGATTTATTTTTACATTTAATATAATAGATAAAAAAATCTTGAAGAGATGTGACATCTTGAAGAGATTTTCCTATTGAGACATTTTGTTTATAATAATAGCAAAAGCTTATATAACTGTATTATAGTCTGGCATTGTTCTAAGCACTTCCTGTGTGTTAATTTAGTTAATCCTTACAATAACCTTAAGTGAGAATTTTTTATTATTATCTTCATTTTTATAGATTGAGAGGTAAGTGACTTGCCCAAGGTCACATAGCTAGTAAATGGCAGAGCCAGGAAATGGACTCAAATAGTTTAGTTCTAGAGGTTGCTTTAATCTTTATGTTGTACATATTCTTAAATAATATTGATTTAAACCTTAGCCACTGTGGATGAAATGGCAGACATTTTATGCTTACCTTAGAAGCTAAGTTTAACTGACAAATCTAAAAGAAATGATTCTGAAAAGAATTTTGGGCAGTTCTTAAAGATTGAATACATTTTCAAAAATACTTTTTTAAAGTTTCATTACTTTTTATGTAAAACACCTACTATTTTACAATAGTATTGCACTCCACTTTACTTTTAGAGGAGTGGACTGCTATTAGCATATTTTTACTCTTTGGCCAGAATTAGCATCTTTTACCATGAGACAAGATTTTATGATCTTACTTTGGTATAAATTGTACAGGCTAAGGATGGACTGTTACTTAATCACTTGCAACCTGATATGATTTATTTTATAGTTTGATAGTTATGTCTTCCAGCATCAATAAATCAATAAGAAGTATTTGAATTTCTATCTCAAGGAAGTTGAAATTTTGTTAAGTGTTAGTGGATATGGTGTTGTATGATTGAGGTTTCCTTCCACTTACATTTGAAGTAGATGTAGTTCCTCACCCATAAGAGGAACCTGGCAAATATTTGTGGAATTCCATTAAACTTAAAGTCTGTCTAGTCATTGCATTCTTTTTTTTTTTTGAGAGGGGATAGAAATTCCAAAGTGAACATGTGGGAAATTCAAATACATGATTATGTCAAGAAATTACTGTGTTTATGCCTACTTTATTGCATTAAATGTAATGAGTCTATTCTGCTGTTCAGAGATATAGTACAGTGGCCAGATGGTACCCAGAGGTTTGTCCCTATCACTTGGGGGCTGGCTAGGTATTCAAGGTACAGTCTGCTCTTGAAACACTCATATGCTAGTCTTTATTATCCATCTGCAGTTATGTTAAATCATTGAAAAGACATTGAACTTTGGCTTTTTCTTCCTCTTTCACTCTCTTTTCCTGTTGCAGCATTTGCACTATGAGATATTTGGTCACATTCTCTTAAAGTGGATTTTTTTTTTTTGAAAAAAGAAGGCTTCCCCCAAACATCTGAAACTTGAAATAGTTATTTTTCCTAATACTTCCTCATGTTCAGTAAGTACAGTATCAAGCTAGTTTTTTGATAAATGTAGTGGTGTGTACATTGTGTGTATATGTGTATACAAACTTGTGCTAGACACACTGAAAGTCAGAAGCCTCAACAGCAGGTGATCTTTTGATCCTATAGCTGTCTGTGTTCTACATCTGGAATGATAGTCTTTATCCAAAGACATGTTTCTCACAAAAGTAGCTGCATGGGCTGTGAGAAGTCATATTCAAAAGTGATAACAGTTAAACTTGACCAGATATTGAGATTTCTGGGGTTTGAGAGAGAAGAGAAAGAGATGGATCAAGGTGTGTTAGAGGGGAATAGAGTCACAAGGGACCATATTATAAATGGACAGGGTAAATAGCTTAACAAATACCTTTTTGCCTGGAGTTGTACATTTGGGAATTCCGATTTTTTTTTTTTATTTTGATGTGTTTTTTTTTCATTTTTCTGGAGAGCTTTTAACTCATTAACACCTCATACCTTAAACACCTATATAAACCTCAAAGTATTTGCCCTTTGAGCTGAGAGATTCCTGGGAAGGATGGAAGAAGGATTGGTCTGGGTTGTTGGTCAGAACATTTGGCATTAGAGATGAGTTTTGTCTACTTTGCTAGCCCTAACCCCAAGAAAGTCCAAGAAAATTCTTCATTGTTGTATCCTCAGCATGACAGTTTCACCAATACAGAGAAATAGTTCTGATGAACACTCAATATAGAAGTTAGTGTAACTAGCAAGAAGCAGCTGGGAGCACTAGAATTAACCATCACAGCTTAAAACAAAGGTCCAACAAAGGTCTAGCTTCAGGGGACCATGAACTTTCGTGTTCAGCCACCAGGCTTGGTCTTAGAGAGAGGTGGCTTTCACACCTACCTTTGCTCACCCTTCTTTCCCAGGCTAAATAAGGGGAGGACTGGGAGGAAGGAGGGAGGCTTGGAGGGATGTTATGGCTCCTGAGGAGCCTGTTCCTTCCACTTTCCTCATTGTTGGAGGGAAGAGCTCATGACCTTTTTCTGAGACAGAAAGAAAGGACTCAAGAGAATATGTAATGGTGGTGGCATCCAACAGTCTCCCTCTCTACCAAGTCTCTCGATGGGTTGGGGCTGATGCTCATCTTCCCTCTGGAAGGTACTGAGTTACTGTACCATCAGAGCCCCTAATGCTGTCCCAGATGTGGAGAAAGGAGACACGATGAGAAATGGCCAGACCTCTTGCTGGTGCTCCACCCAAAGAAGCCATTGGGGTACAGGGACTCTTAACAAAATTCTGGGGCAGGGGCTGGGTGAGGTGAGAGGAAAAGTCAGTGTCCAAGTCAAATCTCTAACATCAGGATGATGAATATGCAGGAAAGGAGACTACAGAGAAGTGCAACTCCAGAGAGTCTGCATTTGGATAAGTGGCCCCCAGAGAGAGCCAAGGGTCAGTTTAGTGTTAACCGGAGGAGCAGAGAAAGCCAACACGGTGGGGCCTGCAACATCCATCTGGAACTATCTATGGGAAGACCTTGGCCTCTCCTATCCCTCCTCCAGCCAAGCTCTAGGAGGGAAGTGTAGTGAGGAAGAGAAAGGGAGGAGTGGGTAGAGTAGACCCACCCAGTTTCAACCACTATAGCCGCTATTCTAGCTTGCCTTTGGGCAATCGGGGGCAGAGAGGAGGATTTTGAATTGAAGTTTTTAAATGATTAGGACTGAGTTTTTAAGAACTTGAAAGAATCTCCTAATAATTGAGAGAGACTGAAACGTTATGGAATCTGAGTGAGCTATTAGTAATAATCAGAGTACCTAGGGGCAAAGGGGATCCAAGATGGTGTAGTTGGGATGAAGCAGTTGAGCGAAAAATAAAACTCACATGTTCATATTCTAACAATTTGAGACTACTTAATTATCAATTACATTATTATAGAATTGGAAAGCTTAGAGATCATTCTCTAACTTTGCCCCTTCATTTACTAAGTATGGCTGTCCACCATCTCTCCCATTTATCTAGGGCACCATTGTAGAGAACTGTTTGTGATACCATGGATAGGGAATGGAGGATTTTTTAAAGATTTCATGGTGTAGAACAATTACAGGTACTATATAGTCAAGATCTTATGTTATCTTTAATTCTTACGATAGCCTGCTAAGCTATCATTATCATTTCAACTTTAGAGGTGAGGGAGTTGAGGCTCTAAGAGGTATGGAAACTTGTTTTAGGTCTCAGAGCTATTAAAATGGGGGAGGGGAGAACTTTTCTTCCCTATTTTCTTTTATCCTCCAAACCTGCAATTCAAATACTCCAAATTACCAAAGACCAGTGATTTAAGAATATACTGATCTGATTGGAATGGGGCCAGGCAGAAAAAAAAGTTAAGGTGGTTAAACCTCACATTGTTCTGCAATAAAAGCAATGACCATTTATTGAGCTAGGTGCACACACATTATTTCACTTAAGTTGGAAGTCAGAGGGATCTAAGAAACAGCAATAGATCAAAGGTGATTGTTTTGGCACACCTCCTAGATCGGGGGTTTGGGTTTCTTCCTCTTTAAAACCTACATTTTAGAAACCCTAAATATATTGCTGCTGAAACAAATTACCACCAGCTTAGTGGCTTCAAGCAACACAAATTTATTATCTTATAGTTCTAGAAGTCTGCAGTCTGAAATGTGCCTCACTTGGCTAAAATCAAGGTACTGTCAGGACTGTGTTCCTTTTTGGATGTTTTGGGGGAAAATCTATTTTCTTCCTCCTTTGAGTGTCTTTTTTTTTTCCTTCTTTTTTTTTTTTTTTTTTCGATCATAGACTCTTCCATCTTCAAAACCAGCAATGGCCCGTGGAGTCCTTGATTTTCTACCTTGCCCCTTCTCTTATGTCTCTTTCTACATTAGAGGATCCTTGGGATTACATTAGGCTAACCTACACAATCCAGGATAATCTTCCTATTTTGAAGTTGGTTAAACAGCAACCTTAATTCCATGTTTAGGCTTAATTCCCCATTGCAGTGTATACATATTCACCTGAAATATATTCACACGTTCTGAGGAAAAGGACATAAAAATATTTGGGAGCCATGATTCTATCACATCCTAGTTTCAGATAATGGTTATAGTGATGATTTTATCCAATTCCAGATGAATTTTATTAGATTCTTTAAACAAAAAGATAATTTGTTGACAAATATGAATAGTTCATTGGGTTAAGATTCAGGAGTTTTAAAGAAAAACAATTTATGGATTTTAGAAGCATTTAATTTCTAAATGCATCTGCAGTTTTACATGGTCTACTTTTTTATGCTTAATTTAAAAGAGAGCTTTCATGGAAAATTGAACTGAAAGAATCCTTAGAGTTTACTTCATAATAGTTGAATTCACCTCTTTGCAGATTTGGAAACAGATATGGAGAGGTTACAGATTTACTCAAATTATAAGGCAAATTGGTGGAAACTGCTTCATATGATCTTATAAGATTTAAAAAGAAGAGGATTCAGGGGCACTGGGGTGGCTCAGTCAGTTAAGCATCTGACTTTAGCTCAGGTCATGATCTCACAGTTTGTGAGTTTAAGTCCACATTGGGCTCTGTGCTGATGGTTCAGAGCCTAGAGCCTGCTTCAGATTCTGTGTCTCATTCTTTCTTTGCCCCTCCTCCACTTGTGCTCTGTCTCTCAAAACTAAATAAATGTAGAAAGAAGAGGATTCAGATTTCTGGGTTTATTCTTAATATATCCTTGACAACCATTGAAGGACAACTTTCAGGTTCTCACAACATTATTGTATGTTTGATTTGATTCTGAGTAGAATGTACCTCTGAGACTCTCTAGGAAAATAGATTCCACTGGTCTCTATATTTGGCCAGCAATCCATCTCTACCCTCACTGTTATTAGTACAAAACTTACCAAATCATAATTGGGAAAAAAGAATGATGTTGTAGACAGAGGAAAATCTTGTGTGATGAAGGTGTGGGTAGTTTTGTTAGGGAATGAGTCTTTGTTTTAATATTTTACTAAAGAAGTATTTTGATGAGTCCTGGTGGCTAGTTTGCAAAATCAACTATTTATTTTACCCTTTTCAACTTTAGTATGAATAAGATCCACTAGAAGAATTATATTGTAGACACTGTTTGTAACACCTATACAAAACACATACTGACCTGTGGCTTTGGGTCATTCATTATTGAGTATGTGTTGTCAGTGTAAGTCCAGCCCCCGTGGCAGTGTAAGTTGTTATAATAAGAATAAAGTTTGTAGTCTCCTGAGTGCTGCATATATTAAAGTGTAATTTCCATGCAAGCTTACACAATAGAGAACCAATTGCTCTCTGGTTTCATGGATAATAAGACCAAATTATGGAATGTTTTCCATTGTATAAAGCCTGTTAAAAGCCAGAAGAGAAAGACAATACTCTACACTGACTTTGGGATCAACTGAGGACATAGAATCTTTATGTAGTGGATTTAGTGGCATTAAACAAGATTTTTAAAAAGCTGGAATTATAATTTTAAAAATTCCTGGATGTGGATATTAGATATTTATTTATATAAAATGAAAACACTGCACAGGGTATTTTTGTTGTTCTGAACTGCTTCAAGAAAAGTCTGGAGGAAACCAAAATGGGACTTAGATCCTTTAACAACCATGACTAATACCTTACGATCTTTGAAAAATTTGTTTTTTGTTACAAAGTACAAAACATTGCTCTGAGGCTTCTTATATATAAAAGCTTAACTTTGTGTTTATCTGATTATGTCTTTAGTCTTTCTGAACTTTTATTCATGGTTTCGATTTTGATTTTCAGTTTTTACAGTTGAAAATGGCTTGAATATTTTATCTTTTAAAAGTATTTGTTCTTTCTTTTTTTTAAAGTTTATTTTTGAGAGAGAGAGACACAGAGAGAGAGAGAGAGAGAGAGAGAGAGAGAGAGAGAGAGAGAGAACAGGGGAAGGGCAGAGAGAGAAAGAGAGAGAGAATCTTAAGCAGGCTCTGCACTGTCAGCACACAGCCTGACAAAAGGCTGAGGCCCACAAACCACAAAATCATAACCTGAGTGTAGATCAAGGGTCAGATGCTTAACCCACTGAGTCACATAGACGCTCCTGGTTTGAACATTTTAAAGATCAGCTAGATGACTAGGGTAGATTATTTGTCTTATTTCTATAAGGATCTTGGTGCTATGACCTCAAGGGACTGTCTTTGTAGTTTTTTTCAAGTGTTCTTCTTTTTCTATCATTTGGGTCTTTTCCTTCCTAAACTATCCTGTTTCCAGCTTTCAGAAAGTGTACCATTGGTGGTGGTACCCAGTCCTTGAAAGTACTGCTTGCTTTAGATGGTTGGTTTGTTCTATACCCGAATTTAAAATTTTACTCTAAGCTTTATTAAAGGTAGAATTTAGACGAGAATATTCGTACACAAATATCTGAGTCTTTGAAATTAGGGAGTTCACTTTCCATATTTATAACTACTTTTTCATTTGTTAGGAAGCTAAATTGCTCTAACAAAGAGATCCAAACATATAGTGGCTTTAACAAGGTAGGAGTTTATTTCTCTAATAAGAAACATTCTACCAGCAAGCAGGTTAGGTAAGCACCTCTGCTCCATAAAGTAATTCCGGGATCTGGGCTCTTTTGTCTTCTTTTTGAGCCATCCCTTTAGCATGTTTTGTTTTCTTGTGAATCTGAAACAGGCTCTAGGCTCTGAGCTGACAGCACAGAGCCTGACATGGGGCCCACAAACTGTGAGTTCATGACCTGAGGTGAAGTCAGACGCTTAACTGACTGAGCCACCCAGGCACCCCGAGTTTTCTTGTAGTTTTGATTAAACTGGACCACCACTACCACACCCTCCTTCTAGCCTATAGGAAGGAGGAAAATGCAAGTGGAGGGCAAGTAGCTTTTTTAAAGGAAATGACCTGTAAGTTATACATATCACTTCTACTCATATCCCATTGATCCACTATTATTATTTTTTAAAAATATAAATCCCAGTTAGTTAACATATAATGTAGTAATGGTTTTGGGAGTTTCAGAGAATTTAGTGATTCATCACTTACGTAAAACATCCAGTGCTTATCCAAAATATACCCTCCTTAATGCTCATCACCCATTTAGCCCATCCCCCCTTCCCCCCATCCCCCGCTCCAGCCACCCTCAGTTTGTTCTCTGTATTTAAGAATCTCATATGGTTTGCCTCTCTCTCTGTTTTTATCTTATTTTCCCCTCCCTTCCCCTATACTCATCTGTTTTGTTTATTTAATTCCACATACAAGTGAAATCATAAGATATTTATCTTTCTCTGGCTGACTTATTTCTCTTAGCATAATATGCTCTACTTCCATCTACGTTGTTGCAAATGGCAAGATTTCATTCTTTTGGTTGCTGAGTAATATTCTGTGTATACCACATCTTCTTTACCCATTCATCAGTTAATGGGCATTTGCCATTGGCTCACTGTTGATATGGCTATACCCAACTACAAAAGACTGGGAAATGTGTCTATCTGGGTGGCCATGTGTTCAGCTTAAAGCTTAGGAGATTTCTCTTAGTAAAATGAAGAAGTTTTGTTAAGGTTAAAGGAATTAGTCATGGAATATATTCTTAACTTGGAGAGGGAACCAAAATGTTTGTGATATAAGGAAGCTCAACGTTACTCTAATATGTTTTAGATTCAAGTTGTTTGATTGGTTAGGGCAACTAATGAGAACACATGAGCTATGTTCTGATTAGTTGTATGAAACAGCTAACTTCAAAAGTATGTCTCACAGACAGGGACTGAACTTTTTATCTTGACTTGCAAATGCATACCATATGTGAATCATAGAAAAACGTCACACAAGAACAATATGGTATATCTTGAAAAACTACTGTGTACCACTCTGTGGGAACGAATCTAATGGAGTATCTTCAGTGAGCCTCTGGAGGTCACTGTGTGCAGTTGTGCACACTAGAGCCGAGCCCTGTACACGCATAGATCCTGGCCTCCGGTCAGCCGGGAGCACCCATTTTCAGGCTGCTTTTGTTGTTTGGAAATATTCATATATTGAACCCAAATAAAATTCCTCTCTAAAATTCCTAGTCAGTCTATCTCAGGAGTTGGAAAGAGTAAGTTTAATTACTCATGTGACAGTTTTTGACCTATTTGAAAGGACTTATGTCTCCTCCCACACTCCCACCATAATAATAATTCCTGACATTTATTGAGTGCTTATAATCTTACTAAGCACTTTACATGTATTAACTCACATAAGTCTCACTAGGGTTTTGAATTAGGGACTGTCTATCCCATTTCATTAATGAGGAAATTGAGGCACAGGAAGGTTAAATAACTCGCCAGATTCACACAGCCAGTAAGTGGCATGCTCTTCTTTCTAAGTATTTTATTTAAAACGTTCTTAGACCACAAGCGCTGATTGCTGTCCTAGTTGTGCTGTGATTAACTATATTAGACTTTTACCTCCCTTTTTCTGGATGCTATATTTCTATTCATATAACCATGAGGGGAATTTTCTTTCTCAGGAAAAAAAAGACCCATATATTTCCTTGATAGCAAGTCAGCAGGTTGTCTTGTTTTTGTTTTTAATTGTTTTTAATCCTTCAAAATTTTAAAAAGCTTATTTATTTTGAGAGAGAGAGAGAGAAAGACAGAGAGAGGGAGAGAGAGAGGGACAGAGAGGGAGAGAGAGAGAGAGAGAGAGAGAGAGAGAATTTCAAGTGAGCTCTGCTTTGTTAGCCTGGAGCTTGACATGGAACTTGAACTCACAAACTTCGAGACCATGACCTGAGCCGACACCAAGAGCTGGACGCTCAACTAACTGAGTCGCCCAGGAACCCCTCACATTTTCTTTGTATTCTAGAGGCTATGTTCCTGAATTTGAAAAGATCTAATGGGTTGACTGAACACAGGCTTGACATGGTGACTGCATTAAATTTAGTATGCTATGTAATGCCATTGTACCTTTTTTAAATAGGGGAAGTAAATGGTAAAAAAAAATAGTAGTTAAGAAAGATTTCCTTAATATCTATGTGAAACAATGGAGATGAATTATGGATTAAGTGAATGGCTAGAAGCTTCTACAATTACATGCTAGGTTCTAGGAGTAATGTAGCACTGCCATTCGAGGGTAGGTCCTAGAATTAGACTACCAGAATTGGAGTCCTGATTCTGTGTTTTTAGCTATGTGGCATCAGGCAGTTACCTAATCTCTTTCTGAGCCCTCAGCTTTACCATTGTAGCAGAACCTGCTTCATAGGATGGTTGAGAGGATTAAGTGAGAGAATTCATATAGAGTGCTTAGCAAAGTAGTTGGCACATGAGAGATAGTCAATAAATGTTAGTTGGTATTATTTAGAAATAAAGAAGAAAATCTGAGACTAGTGTTGAAGTAGGAATTGTCAGGACTTTACAGAGATACAAAGGAATCAATAAGTAAAAATAATTCCAAAGATTTTGACCATGGAGGTCTTTGAATAGAGTGGTATTTTTGACTTACGGAGCAAAACTTGGCTTCTAGCTGCTGTGTATAACCTAATTGACGTTGGGATGGCCTCCAATGCCTCTGCTCATGGTCTTTCGAGTTGTAGAGATTTATTTTTGCAACAGAGGGTCAAGTTTGTGCAAAGATAGGTTTCAGCTTCTTTAAATTCTAGAGTAAAAGAATGAGCTATATATGAGTTTAGTGTATCTCCATTTGGTTCAGCAAAAGTTTTTTTTTAAGTACCTGTTGCATTTGATACACTGCTGTATGCTCAGTTTTGATCATTCTCTTGTCTAAAATCTCATCTTAATGAACAGTAAATAATGCAGCTCCTTTTTTTCTTGCTTCAAGTTGATTTAAATTTTATTTATTTTTTGTTTTTATTAAATTTTTTTAATGTTTACTCATTTTTGAGAGACAGAGCGCAAGCAGGGGTGGGGCAGAGAGAGAGGGAGACACAGAATCTGAAGCAGGCTCCAGGCTCTGAGCTGTCAGCACAGAGCCCGATGTGGGGCTCCAACTTGTGAACTGTGAGATAATGACTGGAGCCCAAGTCAGACATGTAACTGACTGAGCCGCCCAGGTGCCCCAAGCTGATTTAAATTTTAGAAGTCCCCACAACCTCTATCTTGGTACTAACTCAGCCTAAGGAACACTTAAAACTTGGTAAAGTCTGTATTAGAAATAGCTTCCTCATGAATTTAGCTGAACTGGTTTCACCTTATTATCAACTAAATCTGCTTTTTATTGAACAAAAGATCTCTGCTAATTACTTCAGTGTCCTTTTTTCCCCCCCTCCTGGAAAGAGGCTCACTTTGGGGAAGTTTGTGAATATATACAAAATGTGAATGAAAACTTGACTAAGTATTAAAAAAATCATGTCTGACTCAGACTCAGGTTTTCTGTTCTGCTTTCTCTGTTAGATTGTGAATTCCTTAAAAGCAAGAACTCTTTTAAACTCTTTGGTTTGTGGTCCTTGGAAGGCACCACAAAAGGAGAGAGTATAATGCTTTGTAAAGATGGGGACTTTAAATAAATAATGACCAATCTTCAAATAAATCCTTAAAATTAAGGAAAGGAGTAAACCATAACATTGGCAGCGATTACTCAATTTATTATGAGTAATAGCATGGTTTAGGGGCAATGCTGTTTTTTTTGTTTTTTTTTTTTCCTGCAGCCTTTTTCAAGCAACGCTGCTTGCTTCAAGCAAGTTTCCTCCTTGTCTTCTGTCTTAGGTGTGGCCACCTGCCAGGTTTTAATGGATGAGGTGCAAGTCAGTAGTTAGAAGATATGTAACATTTTCTGCCTTCTTATAAGAATTTATTAGATTTAAACCACAACTTCGTTTATTATTATATTATTTGGTATCTGTTTTATGTTTTATTGGGGTATAATTGACATATGATGTGTTAGTTTCACATGTACAACACAATGATTTGATATTTGTACATAGTATTGTGAAATGATCACCACACTAAGTTTAGCTAACATCCATCATCACACATAGCAAACAATTTTTTTTCTTGTGATGGGAACTTTTAAGATACACTCTCTTAACAAGTTTCAAATATACAATATAGTATTATCCACTATAGTCCCCATACTGGAAAGTATATCACTAAGACTCACTTGTTTTATAACTGGAAGTTTATACCTGTTGACCACCTTTACCCATTTCACTCCTCTCACCCCCACTACCCTACTTCTGGCAACCACCAATCTGTTTTCTATATTTATGACCTTGATCTTTTTTAGAATGCATATGTAAGTGAGATATTTGTCTTTCTCTGATTCATTTCACTTTTCATAATGCCCTCGGATCTCCATCCATGTTGTCTAAAATGGCATGGTTTCCTTCTTTTTTATGGCAGAATAATTATCCATTGTGCGTATATATGCCACATTTTCTTTATCCATTCATTCATTAATGGATGCTTAGGTTGTTTCCATGTCTTAGCTAATATAAATAATGCTTCAATGAACATAGGGTGCATGTATCTTTTTGAGTTAGTGTTTCATTTCTCTCAGATAAATACCCAAATTTGCTGGTATCCACAACTTCCTTTATTAAAGCATCCTGAATATTTGGAATTTTGGCTAGAATTCTTATGCAAACTAATGGATTTAATCTGAAAGGTTGTAATAAGAACTAAAGATAATGTATTGCAGCTGAATGATCTTGGGCCCAATTCTAACACACCTACCAGTAAACTTAATTGAGGAGCTAGTGTTCTGGAAAGTTAAAGTCTGTAAGCTCTTTCAGTAGAACATATAGGCAATATTATTTAAGATTATCAGCTATTACCTTGACTTTGGCAAAAGGAAATAAATTAGAACCTATCCTACAAATGACTGGGAAATTACAGCATCCTTCGTATATTCTTATTAGTCTCATCTCACCAACTCTGACAAGAGAGACCATATTGTAGATTTTTCTTGTGTTCTCTATAGTTCCTGCTAAAGGCACAGTCTTGATTTCTCTCCTCAGATTGAGTCAAGATCACTTATTGTCTTCCATTGCCCTGAACGGAGTTTTCACCTGCATTAACACAGTCTACTATTACTAGGTTCACTTTACTTCATAGGAACTTAAATCTTTGAGAGTCAGCTTGGAAAGGGAAGGGGACACAGACTTGAGAATTTGATCTGGGATCTCATAATCTCAGCTTTGCTACTTAAAAATTGTGTGATCATGAGCAAGTTTTAAAACTTTTTCTAAGCCTCAGTTTCTTCTTTGGTAAAATGGGAATTATGATGCTTGTCCTTCAAGTTTGCTATAAGGCCTGGAGGTAAGGAATACAACATGTCTATATAGATATATTTAAGATATGTTTTAGGCTGTGCCTAAAAAAAGAAAGGACTTGACAAGGCATTTAACTAGCGGCTCCTCTAAAAAAAATACTGACCATTGGATAGTAATGAGAAGTCTATAATTCTAAAAAAATTTTTACACACAGTTTATATGCTTTCCCAGCAGCTTGGTCAATATTTCTTTCTGAGTGGCTTATCACCCAACCTCACAACAGCAGTGTGCCAGTGTTAAAAGAAGCAATCCTATGGACTGCCACCATCTCTCAATCAAACCATGTATGACATTCATTCAGTCAGATTATCCTTCTGTTATAAGATGCTTTGGCCACAGTCATTTAAGTTAAGATGTGTGAACATGGTCCATGCATGTCTGGCATCTGAGTCCTGCTACCTATACCTCATTCTGTGAATTATAACTAAAATAAAAGTAAAATTACAAATTTCAGCAATTATATGTGAAGGAATTTCTTAGTTGTGACAAATTTTGTCTCTTTCATTCAAATAGTGAAATTTGATATATAATACTACATATGTTGGGGTGGGGAGGCATGTGGACCTAGTGTCTCATTATTCAATGTTTTATATTATTGTATCTTTAAATATATATTTAATATCTCTGCTATGGTGCCAAGGCCACTAAAATTTGACTCTACTAACAGACCTTTTTGGCAATGTTCATCATTTTTTTTATGCTATAATACATTTGGCAAAGTTACTATTAATGATTGATTCATTCAACTCTTCATTGATGCTTCTGCTATTTGTGACAAGAATATACTTGGAAATAGAAATTTGAAGGTGAGGGAGACATAGTTTTATGCAATTTATTAAAACCATAATCTCAGACAGAAAATACGTGTAGATCCAAGCTCCACAATAGGGGCTTAAACATGCTCATTAAATGAATGGGTGTATGTAGGCCTGTACATCTGTTTGCTGGATAATTCTACATGCCCGGATTTGCCCTTTTTGGTGTTCCCCATCTCCCCAGTTGCCCTTGTAGCAATCTGGATATCATCTTTGTCTCCTTCTCCCCTCCCCTCTAATATCCAGTTTGTTCTCACATTCTCTTGGTTCTACTTCCTGAACCTACTAGCTACTCTAGTTTTAGCTACTTCCATGCTTGGCTTCTATCACTATAGCGTCTTCTTAGCTAGCTTTTTGTCCCAACCACTTTTTTTTTTTTTTTAACCTAACCCATTCACCATAATGGTAGGAAAAGTCTGACTTCTAAAAGGCAAATCTGATTGTACTATATTCCTGCTTAAAACTTTTTGATGACTTCCCACTGCTCTAGGAATAAAGTACAAATCACTTTACATGGTTCAGGAGACCGGATATAGTGTGGATCCTGTTACTCTTTCCAGCTCTATCTCCTACAACATCCTACCTCTCACATTTCTTCTATGAGGTGACACTGTGTTAGATAGCATAGTGCCTTGGCCATAGTTGCTCAATATATATCTAATTATTCTTGATGTGCCTTCTCTCAAAGTGGGACAACTGGAAAAAAATGTTTTTAGGAGCATTAAACAAGGGAGTTTGGAAGGGGGAAAAGCTCAGAGTTGACAAGAGGGTATACGAAAATAATATAGGTGCTGGCTACTAAATGGAATGGATACAATGATAGAGATTAAGAAATTGTTAAATCTGTTAAACTTTTGAAAGTCATTTTTTGGGGTTGGTTTTGAAAAATAATTTAGTGTAGCATATAAAAAGGACTGTTGGATTTTAAATTGACTGTTTCCTGAGATTATGATCTAGTTTAGCAAAGCTGCCAGGTATTCACTCTTGAAGATTTACATTGTTTTCCAATGTCCCCAAATGGTTATGGCACTGTTGTTAAGTGTTTGTTGGCTACAGAATTTCCTTAAATTGTGATTTTTAGTCAATGGAATATGATGACTCATGAGGAATGTAACTGTTTTCTGTCTTAGTTTACTGATCTTTATCTTTATGTGGTCAAAAGTCTATGTTTCTGTTACTCTCACAGATTACCAAATGTGTTGGTGTACAAGGGAGGAAATGAAATGTAATTTAGCTAACATTTTGTGTCTAGCATGACAAACGTTATTAATAACTTGAGGTTGAATCATTTAGGTCATGATTTAGAGGCAAAGACACATTTTTCACAAGTTTTCTGCAGTATTATTATACATTGGGTTGAAAGATCCATTTTCATTAGTTTAAATAGATCTTTTGAAAATATCAGTATTTCAGTGATGTTGCCTTATTTAATGGGCACCTTTTGTAAGAGATTGGTTGGTTTATCTGATGACTGCTGTCAAATATCTTCGGAATAATATAAATGCTACATAAAGGATTTTCTTATACTACTGATATATTTTGATGATCAAATTTATCTTTGATGCTCAAAATTACTGTCAGAAAACTGACAGTAAAACAAAACAAAACATTTTATTTTATACCTTTGAGTTTTTAAATTGGATTAAAAGTTTTAATTTTTTGCTAATTCCATATATATGTTTGGTTAGGTAGAATTTCTTATGAATGAGATTTAAAAATTCTTGTGCTAGATGATTATCACTTAACAGTTGAGTTTGGATTTTTGTAAAACATTTAGTAATGGTGACTTGGAAGTTTAGAATAAATTTTTTAAAACTTCTTATCACTTTGCAATGTCAGGGGTCTTTGTAAAAGTACCCACATTGTGATGTGAAATGCAGAACATTGATTGCTGTGATTAATTTTATAATTATGTACTGAATCCATAATTGAATATTGCAATCATTGCTATTTGAGTGAAAGCTGTTTTGCTCTCTTAAGAAGCATATCAAGAATAGGTGGAAACAGTGTCTTTAACTGTCCTGAAACAATTCTATAAATAAATGGTTACTACTTTATTTCAAAAGTTAGGAATCCTCTTGAATTCATTTCAGTTCTTTACATAGGCGGCCAGCTGATTGTATAATTACATGCCATATTGCACAAAGCATGATTAATGATACTATTGTTATAGTGTGCTTACTAAATAGAAGAATGAAAAATAGAAAGTTGAGGATTAGTAGAAGTACTCTAGTAAGGTTGTCAGATAAAATATAGGACACCTAGTTAAATTTGTGTTTCAGATAAACAACGCATAGTTTTTCAAAATAAGTATGTCCTATGCAAAAATTATTCCTATTTATCTGAAATTTAAATTTAGCTGGGTGTTCTATATTTTTATTTGTTAAAACTGACCATTCTACTTGTAGGTGATTGGGTAAAATATAGGTAATAGTAAAGGGAGATTTTTTTAATGGAACAGAATTTTTCCTTAAAATTCCTCCAAAATCAAATAAAAAATATTTCAGTCACTCAACTGGCAGGCCAGTTTGGAGTTTGGATTTGAACCCAGGGATTCATCCTCAAAAGCCATGCTTGACTACTGTCATTCATACACTAATGTTATTAGTGAAATTAAAAGAATTCTGATGTTCCACTTTATTTCATTCTGTATTACATCAAAAATTTGCATCATTAAGGTCATTAAATACATATTTATGTTCTATTAAGAAATTAATTTAGTTAATAAATTGAATTATTTCTTTTCTAAAGTTAAGTATTTTTGACTTGAGAAATTTCAAGAAAATGTAGATTGTTGCTGTTTTAAGTGGTGTTCATAGTTTAACCAAATGTTTTTGTTTGCTGTATGATTAATAGTGCTTTGCTTTTAATTTTCTTGTTAAGACTGAATTACTGTGCTTGCACCAAGCAACTGGGAAGCAGCCATGATTTGATGCTGCACACTGTTCTGCTTGTTTCATTGGCTTGGCTGGCCTGTCTCTTCTGTTGTAGCCATCAATCATCCAGGGCTCTTTCCATGCTATAGGACACATTTTTCTCCCTATGAGTGACAGTGGTTGCCGTTTATGACTTAGCCCTCATTAATAATTAGCTATGTACCACATATGAGATCTTGAAATAATTCATGATCTGCATTCATTCATTTATATATATAAATGCATAAGTCTAACAGTCATAAAAGACTTAAAGCTTGAACTTCTTAAATACAAATATGAAAACATTGCAAGCTATGTTCATTAAAAATAAGCTCTGAATGAAATGATTTTAACCTTGATTTTTATTTTTTAACATCTTTTAATTTTTTTCAGCTGTAATGAAAATTTTCTTCATAAGGACAATCAGCAGTAATGCCAATTTAGAATATTGAAGACTAGAGAAGGAGATACTTTGGTTAAATAATAGAAAAACAGACTAGGAACTATTTAGAAAGATGATAAGGGCTTACTAACTAATTAATTAATTTAATTGAGCACAGTGATATTGGACTGTAGCAATAAGTGGACTAATGTTTTTGCGTTTTTTTTTCCAAATTTATATTTTATATTTTAAAAACATACCTTGTGAGGGGCACCTGGATGGCTCAGTCAGTTAAGTGTCTAATTTTGGCTCAGGTCATGATCTCATTTTTTGTGAGTTCGAGCCCTATGTCAGACTATATTGACAGCTCAGAGCCTGGAGCCTGCCAAGGATTCTGTGTCTCCCTCATGCTCTCTGCCCCTCCCCCACTGTGCTCTGTCTCTCTCTTTCTCTCTCAAAAATAAACATTAAAAAAAAAAAACCCAAAACAACAAAATAACAAAAGTTGTGAAAGAATGAGATTCTAATGAGTGGAATAAAAAGTATCAAGTGTAGTGATAAAAATATTTGAATTTAAAAATGTTTATTATTATTTCAATCTGCAGCTTCAAATTATTTTTATATATCCCATCATGACAATTATATAATTGAAACATCCATGATTTTTTAAGTTTTATTTATTTTTGAGAGACAAGGAGAGACAGAGCATGAGTGGAGGATGGGTAAAGAGAGAGGGGGAGACAGAATCCGAAGCAGGCTCCAGGCTCTGAGCTGTCAGCACAAAGCCTGATGTAGGGCTCAAACTCATGAGCCTCCAGATCACGGCCTGAGTGGACATGGGCAGCTTAACTGACTGAGCTACCCAGGTGCCACGTGAAATGTCTGTGATTTTAACGTCTTCTGAACTCTGTATTACAAAGTATAGATTTGTAGGAAACCAATAAAATGGGTATGATGTTGAATGCTGTATTTTTTACGGTGGTAAAATATACATAACAAATTCACCACTTTAACCATTTTGAAATACACAGTTCGATGGCGTTAAGTACATTCACATTATTGTGCAACCGTCACTACTGTCCATCTTCTGAACTGTTCCATCACCCCAAATGGAAACTCTTCCCCCATTAAACAGTAACTCCTCATTCCCTCCTGCTCTCGGCCCCGGCCACCATCTTTGTACTTTCTGTCTCTGATTTTGTGAAGGTCATTCTTAATAGTGTTAACACTTGATATCCACTATTAATAGAGCTGCATGAGAAGATGGGAAAAATCTGGGAATGGAGTCACACCCTTTCTGCCATTTTCCAGTTTGTCATCTGGATTAAATTGTCTGACTTCTCTGAGCATCAGCTTCCTCACCTCCAAAATGGAACTATAGGGGCACCTGGGTGGCTCAGTCTGTTAAACTGCTGACTTTGACTCAGGTCATGATCCCATGGTTAAACAAATACTTAAAAAATTAAAATGGAACTAGTAATTTATTGTGTTGTTTTAGGGGGAGGGGCAAAGATGAGATAATGTATATAAAGCATCTGGCTCATAATAAGTGTTTAATAAATAATATTATCACAGATATAGAATCTTCTTAAAATACTAACTCATTTCAGTGACTTATGCAAGAGTTAGCAAAAAATAGTTTAATATTAGGGTATTATGATTTCAGATTTACTTATTCCCATCTGGTTTCAATATGTTACAGATGACTGTTTTTTACCTTGGAAAATAGAAATTGTAAATTACTGTATCTCAAAAATTGAAGTTTAAAAAAATTTTTTAAAGTTTTTAAATGTTTATTTTTGAGAGAGAGAGAGAGAGCCAGCATGAGTGGAGGAGGGGCAGAGAGAGAGAGAAGGAGGCACAGAATCTGAAGCAGGCTCAGGATGTCAGTATAGAGCCTGATGTGGGACTAGAACTTGAACTATGAGATTATGACCTGAGCCCTGAACCAAAGTTGGAAGCTTAATTGACTGACCATCCCACGCATCCCCACAAATTGAAGTTTTAAAAAGTGTTTTGATATCTATAGAAATAAAAATTTTAGCTATTGCCAGTAGAAAAGTAAATAGTGGTTTAAGTTAGGAACATTTGGTCAGTGTTTTATTTTTTTAATTATTCTCTATTTTTCCTATTCAAATTATTCTGTTTGAAAACAATCTATTTTCTTTCGTCCTGTTTGCTATTTGACATTTCCATCTTAGAACATTCAGAAGAAATAAAAGGAGATTTAACTTAAGTTTGCCAAAATGTTGTCAGTTCTGGTAAAGATGTATAAAACAGGTCTTCTGTCCAAGTAGTCAAGTTGTGCACACAGGACAGTTCTTATATTGTTAAGTTACATATTTAACTATTTTTGATTTAAGTATTGACAAATATCAGGGAGTGGTTTCTATGAAGGATTTTAAAAGCTTAGATTATAGGGTCTTCCCTCAAAGAGTTTATAATTTCCTTGGAAAGGGAAGCCACCTGTGCATTAAAGTTTAAGGTTGTAGTTCAGCAAGTTCAGGGGCATGGGTTTTGAAAGAAGGATGACAATTTAGGCTGTACCCATGTTGAAGAGTTGAAGAGAGGATATCCTAATTTAAATGATACCCTGGGCCTCATGACAAAAGATGGGAGAGGAAGCTACATAAAGGGTTTGTTAGACCTTTTTTTCCCAGTGTGAGTCACCTAGAGTAGAATCTACAAACACAAAGAGAGTTGGTTAATGGGTTTATTTTAGTTTGGCCTAACGGCCCCTCCCAAGTAGAGTAGCTGGAAGTCCTAGAAGAGAGCCCCACCGAGCAGGAGCTCAGGGTTGTAAGGGTTTTGGCAAGACAAAGTGGGTCATCATGTGGTTAACCAATTACAATTTACAGCATTTCATTGTAGCCAATTACATTGTAATACACAGATGTTAGTTTTGGTGGGAACCTATTATTTTAAAGTTCTTAGTCTTTTTTAATGACCAATCATAGTTAGACACCTCCAATGTTTAGGTGTCTAGGGGCTAGGTGACTTTCACCTGTGGACTTTGCCTCAGCCAGGTCTTATTAAAAGGGTGGGATTGCTTAACAGAATCTTGAAAAACAAGTTAAACTTTAGGTCACCGTGCTTGTTATCGAGTTACATTCTTAGGGTCTTTCCAGAGCCCAGTTGCTCAACCTTTAATTATTTACCAGAATGGAAGTGAGTGAGTGAAACAATAGTTGGTATTTTAGGGTCCAGTTTGACTGAGGGGGTAGGGTCTTACAGATTTATGCACATTAATAAAAAATACAATGTTGGCACAATTTATAAATCTCACTCCCTAAGTAGTAAGTGTATTTTATTTAAAATTTTTTTTAGTGTTTATTACTTTTGAGAGAGAGAGAGAGAGACAGACAGAGAGCAGGTAGGGGAAGGGAAGAGAGAGAGAGAGAGAGAGAGAGAGAGGGAGACATAGAATAGGAAACAGGCTTCAGGCTCTGAGCTGTTAGCAACAGAGTGTGATGCAGGGCTTGAACTCACAGACCGCAAGATCATGACCTGAGTTGAAGTTGACCACTTACCGGGTGCCTCTAGTGGTAAGTATATTTTAAAAGTGTTTAACAAACTGATCAAGTTTAATAATTTTTAGTTGCTATCTCTCCCTGTGGTCTCCACTTGCTTAGCCATTTTCTCAAAATCATTGGCTTCTTAAAGGTGGAAGAATCTGTGTTTGAAGGGCATCAGGAATATATTAATATATTAAGTTCAGTGCACTTCGGGCCGCATATCTTCATCATTTCCTCTGGACAGATGGATGCGAAAAATCTAATTTGGCTGCATTAAGGGAAAATATAAGGATGCAAGATGGAGAAACAGAATTGAGTTGGGTGGATGATAAGGCTTTCAGTAGTGTCCAAAGGATGGTCCATTGAATCAACTAAGTGAATGGAGAATTTCAATACACAAAGTTAGAGGATAACATAGTTAGCTTGAATTATATTGTGGGAAAATTTTGGGAGTTTTATTCCAAAAGCTTATGTCAGTCCTTAAGTATCATAGGAATACTTGGTCCATCTTGAAAATGGAACAAAACAGGCATCTTATTTATGTAGGTATTTATTTACTTATTATTAACATTTTTAAAATGTGGGCTCTATATCCAATGTGGGGCTAGAACGCATGACCCTGAAATAGAGTGGCATGCTCTACAGACAGAGCCAGGCAGGTGCTCTCATCCTAATTAGAATATTATGCAATTTAGCATCATCACAGAAGGGAAACAGTAGCAATATTTCTGTTGGAAATTGAGGGCTTCTTTATCCAATTACATTTTTCAAAATTTGTTATAATCAGTGACTTTTTTAAAGAACAAAATGTCACAAGTGAATTGAATACGGCCATGGAATTAGTAATTCTTGTATTCTTAAATTTGTATGTGATGCATAAGGTTTCTTTCCTCAGTGGCTTAAACTGGCAGGTTGAGTTAAAGATGAAAATACCTAGTAAGGAAACTGGTCTTAGAGGAGACTGTTTCTGAAGAAGCTCATCCCAGGATCTGTGAATATGTTTGAACTCTATTGTTACTTGCAATGCTGGCCAATCATCTTTCAGGATTTTAGTTTTCTGCTGGTTGTCTCAAAAGGTAGAGTTTGATAAACTGTCTTTTGCTTTCTTCACTTAGCTAAGGGAAGGCCCATGTAATTCTACATTTGAAGAGCTTTTAACGTCTTCAAAGAAACGCACTTAAGCAACTAATGAATCATGAGAGTCCTAATGTTTTTCATTGTTAATATTTAAGTTTTACTTCCAAGAGGCAGAAAATCTAGATAACAGGTATTTCCTTGATTTTAGCCTTGGGAAAGGATAAGGTTGGGATTTTCAGGAGATGAATGACTTTCTAACTTGAGACATACTGGGTCACAAAGAACAGAAGTATGCTTTCAGTTTCCTTTAGAAAAAAATTCATGAATTGAAAAACTCTTAAAAAGCCTTCTGTTTATGTTAAGTACTTCTATACCATTAGGACCTAAGTCTGGGGACACTGTTCAAAGGAAATATAAAAGAATGGTTGACATTTGCCCTAAAGGGCTGAGCAGCAGTGGAGTGTCTGCTAGGTACCCTTCCTATTTCATCGGGGAGGAATGGAGTTGGCAGGACAGGAACTGACTTGGATCTACATGGATATGTCAGTACCATGAGCCAGAGGTGGGCCACACCCTGATCCACAGTAGAACTAATGGTTCAGTTGAAATTCATCTGTGAATAGTTTTTCCCTGATTCATCTAAATTTACTTTGAGAATTCTCATAGGAACTTACTTTATCTTCGAAATATGACAGCTAGTAAAATTGTAAAAAGGAACAATCCATTATAACTATATATATAGTTAATATATATTTAAGTAGAAAACTATTCAGTAGTGCCTTATATATCTATTCTATTTAGTTTGAATCCCCAATGCTGTTGTCAACTTTTATAAAAGGTATGTCGAATACCACATTATTTCTTACATCTATTTTTGAAGGTAGTCTTTTCCAGTGCTACCCTAAATACTTAAAGAGAAAAACATTTCACTAACACAGACTTATTATTTATTATCTAACTGTCAATGGTGTACAGGATAGTTTTATGAAAAACTTTGAAAACAACCATTAGAAATAGTCCAGTCACAGAGTTCATGTCATACAGACAACACTCTAAATAATAATTCTAACAAGCTACTTTAATATGATATTCAAGAATACATTGCATTGTGGAGTAAAATGTTTAAAGAAGCAAGTTTTATATTTCATATCTCTAGGGAGCCCGTTAAGCCGGTTAGACTATTCAGAAAAATTACTCATATATTATTTTACAAAATTGCATTAGAATGTTCTAAAACTGCATTTCCTTTTTCTTTTTTTTTTTCCTTTTCCTTTTGTATGTGTGTGTGGTTTTTACTTTTGTGGAATACAACTAGAAATACTATTAGAGATGAATTCTGGAAAAATAAATATAAACAGAAACACTGTCTGAATTTATTTTTCTTCTTTACAAAAACTGTTTAAAGCCTGGCAGCAGAAGACTATCTCTGTCTATAAAATATTATAATAAAAACATAAGATCATCTCTAAATACTAAAGACTCTAGGTTTTTAAGGAAAGAATGGGTCTTAAGAAAGGTAAATTAAGTAGTTGGCTAAAGGGAAAGGGAAATTTCCTTATTTTATCCTGAAATTTGGCAGCATTTCAAAAACAGAGCTCGAAACTTCTGGATGAATTGAAGCTAGTTTGGCTCACCTTCTTCAGAAGCTTTTTTGCATCCAATTTACTTTCCCCATGTCACATCAGTATGGTACTTCATCTTCAGAGATTTTGCAAAACTTCATTGGCTGATTAAAATGCAAAGAGTAACCTTTTGGTGAGAAAATAATTTCAGTTTTGTCAGCTTTGGAGATCTTTCCACATACACCATAGGTGAGATAAAATATATTTTATGTTTTCAAATCTGAATTTTAATGTAGGCTTGTTCATTTACTTCTGTTGTCAATTGAAGCCTACTCTTCAAGATACTTTGCTTTGTGTGTTATGGGAAGACCAAGGGTTGGGTAAGTAAGAGATTTTGGCCCAGCTCAAGCTGTTCAATTTTATTTCAGACAAGTCTGAAATGATAGGGAGAGTCCCGATAAAGAAACTCTTCTAAAATATATGCAAAGTATGGGCCTCTGGGTGGCTCATTCGGTTAAGCTTCCAGCTTCCCGCATCGGCTCAGGTCAGGATCTCACGTTTCCGGTTCTGGTTTGAACCCCGTGTGGGGCTCTGTGCTGACAGCTAGCTCAGAGCCTGGAGCCTGCTTAGGATTCTGTGTGTGTCTCTCTCTCTGACCCTCCCCTGCTTGCGCTGTCTCTCTCTGTCTCTCAAAATTAAAAAACATTAAAAAAATGTATGCAAAGTAAAGAAGGAAAAGATAGAGGCGCATATGTATATCTGGACCCAGAGACCATGTATAGACAGGTAGAGAAATAGCTATATGTATAGATCTATAGATCTGAATATACAGATAGAGATAGAGATATATGCACTGATGTAAAAATACATATAGATACATAACTCTATTCAGATCAAGGCAGATAAGTGAGTATTTAGGTGCTGCATATATAGGCTCTAAGAGATTAAAAAGCAAGTCAATTTGATTTCCATGTTTTCAGATTTGAATCATTTAATGTTTGTAGAAATTTCATAACATAAAAAAATCAAGATGTAGGGAAAGAAAATGACATAGGAGCTCTAATTCCTGCGTTTGAGGAACAGTATATAATTTAGTCAGGAGAATGACAAAAATGAATAAGATGGCATCCGCTAGACCTCAAGAAGCTGGCAAATTCAGTAAAGAACTAAGAATAATTGGGATTAAAAGGTAAGATATTTTGTGATGCATTGAGTTCTCTACAATTTACAAAATAATTATTTCCTAATTTAGTTTTACATTGATAAGAAAGAAGTAGTGCAACTATTTAAGGCAAAAAAGAAAAGTTGCACAAATGTGGTTTGATGATAAATGTTGGCAAAGCAGAGACATAGATGACAGACCCTCAGAAATATTTTATGGGTTTAATATATTGATGATGAAAAGTAGAGCCTGTTCTTTAGGGAAAGATTTAGGAAATTGTGCAGTTCTACGGCTGGTATAAGACTTACGGCTTCTTTTCCACATTGTGTAACTATGAAGCGGAGGGCTGGGTCATTGAGCAAAGGTGTGTTCCTTCGTTTGCATGAATGGTATGTACTTTGAATTCTCAAAATAGAACTCCAGTTTATTTTCTCAATACTCCCAGTGAGAAAAGCTGTATTTTTTAAATATGGTCAGAAAGCACTTTGGGAGGAATGTTTACTGTAGGAACCTGTGATTGTCTGCAGGCACCAGTATAAATATATTTCCATTGCTGAGCCCAGGCGGATAATCTTATTAAACCTGTGCAACATTCAGGTCAGTCTATTTCTTAATTCTTGTTTTAATATTGTAAAAGTAACAAGTGAACATGGAAAAATTCAATGGAATAATATAATATAATATAATAATATAATAGAGTATAATAGAGTAAGCCCCAGATCCCTTGTACTCCAGAGGCAACTCTATTACCAGTTTCTAGTGGTCTTTCACATAATGGATATATATATATAATTTTTAATTTTTTAAAAGTTTTTCAAATTAAAAATTTTTATTTTAGAGAGAAAGAGAGAGAATGTGAGCAGGGGAGAAGGGCAGAGGGAGAAGGGGAGAGAGAGAAAGAATCTTAAGCAGGCTCCATGCTCCGCATAGCTTGATCCCAGGACCCTGGAATCATGACCTGAGCCAAAAAAATGCTCAACTGACTGAGCCACCCAAGAGCTGCACAATGGATATTTTTATTTTTATAGTGAGAATCGTTTTACTTTTACCTCCGGGACAGCATAATGTGACTATAGTTCCCCAGCAATGCAGTCAGTAAATGATCTGTCACTTTTATTTCCAAGGCAACTTTGAAACATGAGTTTTCAAGGAATGGGATTAAGCACTCTGACCAAAGAAACAGATATTTGAATTTCTGTGAATTTCTGTGAAGACACATCTCCACTGATACTGACATTTGGAAGAATTAGAATTATTAGTCATTTTTCTCCTTCTGCTGAAACATGGGAATTTAATGGTTTGGCTCTGATTATTTTATAAATTTCATTTCTCATTTTAAAGTAAACATTTTAAACCACCAGAATACATCTCCTCACTCACAAGCCTCTCTCCCCATTATACTCGTGCTGAAATGACAGGCTGCATTTAAGACAGTAGAAGAGTTTGCTGTATCTGTCTTAGAGTAAGCTTTCACATGCAGCTTCAAACACCTTTGTGGTTTGGGTTGTATTTTGACCGTTGCTAGGTAGCTTGAATCAGAGAGTGCAGCTGTGCAACTTAAGATGACTTTTCCTATCCCAGTCTCTAAAGAGAGCTAAATGAAATGAAACTATAATCAGACTTCTAAAGTGTTAAAGTTGACCAAACTACTTAGTAGCCACACGATAGAATAAATTGAATGAATTCTACTAGCACACATATAAGTATTAAAGTATGCCAGGGAATTTAAGACAGATCAAAGTAGGTAGAGTCAGTGTAAAGAGATGAATTTCTGAAATTTCTGTTTCATTGAAAGGAAAACACTGGATTTGGAGCACGCAGACCTCTTGGCCCAGGTGAGGTTTTGGCACTCATTAACCATGAACTTTTACGTGAACATGCTGTTTGTGATAAAGAGTCACGGAGAGAGAATTAACATTTCTGAAAAGAAAGCATAGAAGAAAATGTGGAAATCCAGGTTACCCAATAAAATTTGCACATTTTAGAAATTGAAACTTAGAAATGGGTTCTTGTGAAAGGGGATAAAAAGTGAGCTTATTGAAGCCTTCCCATTCTGAGGGTTTTTCTTGTTAATTTGACAAGGACCAAGCTGAGGTATGTTTGATGTAAATGGGGACAATCATTTGTTGCAAACTGTAATAAACTGCTGTTGGAGAACAATGTTCACAAAAGAAACAGAGAAGGAAAATAAACACTTTGTAGAAAGTTATCCACAGCAAATCCTGCAGAAGGGTGGATTGAGAAGATAAATCAGAATAAATGGCTATGGAAACAGACAAGGTCAAGACTTTTCAAGGCAAGTGGACCATCAAACCACCTAACATCAGACATGTTGGTTTGGACCTGATCCTTATGATGGTGTTTGGAATGCCAAATCTTTACTTGGAGAAATAGAAGGCCATGGAGATGTGAGAAATGCTGCCTGACCCTCGGGGATAGAGCAGGAAAGCAAGAGAAGAAAAATTCTTTTCTTTAACTAGAGGGAATGGCCCCTTCAGTCAAACAGTATACTCACAGGTCTGTATGTCTCTGTGTTCTGATAGACTCCACAAGGTGTCTTTCATGCCATAGGTGCTTGACTGAGTTGATGCTGAAGATTTGGTATTGAGGGAATTGAAGGGTAGGCCAGGCTCTGTTCCCAAGGCCACAGTCCACAGAGTATAACCCTCCTCCCTGCCACTTTTAATCCCTGGATGATGGTAGCAGGCAAGAGAGTAGCAAATGCAGGGAACAGTAGGTTTGCTGTACTGTTGGCATTTTGCCATATATGTGACTTAAAAACTACAACAAAATAATAATGGAAAAGAAAATAGTTTTTGTGTGTGTGTATGTGTATGGGGAGAGTCTTTCTTAAACTTTGCCTTAAATTTTAGAGAAATATTTACTGATCTTGATCTAACTAATTACAAGATGTTCGGTTGATACAGAGTAATGGAGATTTAAAAATGTATCAGTATTTTTTTCTCCAATTACAAGAGTAATACAGGTTTAATGCAAGAGATTTAAGAAAACATAATAGTAGAAGAGTGACATTGTAAAATAAAATATTTTTTTCTTAAAATATTCCATGTGGGGTGGGGTGGGCTGGGAAGAGGGGAAGAAACTTGACAAGGTAGAATTCAAGAGGGTTCAAAGGAGATTGGACACATCTAATTTTAGGGTGTGTGAACTGGACTTAAGTCAATTCTAGCAAATGTGAAAATATCTACCAAAGAAAGACCTCTCCGGAGAGATCATTAAAATGAGAGTAAATTATCATTTGAGAGGCTGGTTCAAGTTCTCTCCCTGCTCCTGAAGTGCCACTGACAGTTGAAGCACACATCCGATGTTACCTTCTCACCCAAATTTTCATTGCTTCCATTAAACACAAACATGCATGCACATATTGGCTGCCAGGAAGCCTGGCCCACTTGCACGGTAGTGGCATTCCCTTGGCAAGTAATTTAACCTTTCTGAGGTTAAGGAGTTCCATCATTAGCAGCAGCATGACAAAGCAGAATCAGATTTTCTCCAAGGTTCCATTCAGCTCTAACCCTTTTGTTCTAGGGCACTGATCTCATTCTCTGTTACACCTCATCATTTCTCTTGCCTTCAATGTAATTAAACTTTTCTCAGTTCTGACAGTGAGCTAAGTGCTTTTCCAAACATATGAACTTAAGGAGTGTGGGGATGATTTGAGAAAGTGTAAATCCTGCCTGGAATCCAGAATATGTGACTGCCAAATTGTTGTAATACATATGTGTGTGTTTGTGTGAGATAGAGAACACATAGAAGATGGGGTAATATTTGGAATGAGAAAAATTAGGATTGTGCAGTACTTGCTGAGATATGGGTTTCATAAAGAGAATAAACTGGAAGGCTATTGCACATTGACAGTAAAGTAACTCAGAGAGTTACTTTATTACTTATACTTTCCTCTCCCAAGTCATACTGTCTATACAACAGTTATACCTAGCTACTCAAGGTCTTCCTCATGTGTTCTATTTGAATGTAATTTTTGTGATGTCAAGATAGGGTTTCTGGAGATTTCAGACTTTGGCAGCATTTCTAAATTCAAAAATAAAACCAAAACACAGATGTTTTTGGTAGTGAAGTGGCTCATGCATATTAAACGACAGCCAGCCTCCCACCTGACCGCTGGTTTTCCTGTTGCGCACTGATGGGTGTATTGTTTAACTAGTTGAAAAGGAATACAGTGTTGTGCCTGACTACAGGGGTCTTTATTTGAAAACACATGTGAAATAATTGCTGATTATGAGAAGATGTGGTGCTCTGAACATTAATGCCACATTAATGGCATTGCTCCTAGAAATATTTTCCATAATCCAAGTCATAACAAGAAAGACTTTTCCAGTGATATCTAAAACCTGGGTACAACTGAGAGGAGACAGAAGAGACAAGAATGGGGGAAAGTGGTGAAAAGCAGCAGGGGTAGTGGGGAAGAAAAGGCAGTGGCTCCAGGGGGAGCAACTTCATGTCACCCACCTCCACCTGGCGGTCCTGGTACAGAAAAAGGCATGTCTGGGGAGGCCAGGAGGGTAGGAGGGGTTTCAGCTTTGGATGAACTTCAAAGGGCCTTTAAACCTACACCAAGTGAAGAAGGAGAACCGGCACCTAAGTCTGTTCACCTGACTCCCTCTCCCGCACGTTCTGATGATTACGTATTAGGAGAGTTTCTGCACTAGTGTGAGGCCACGTGAAAAATCTCTCATGGCCTGGCATTTGGATTTGCCATTAGCAATGAAAGGTGAATGTAGAACAACTTCC
Source organism: Suricata suricatta (assembly GCF_006229205.1). Taxonomy (NCBI): domain Eukaryota; kingdom Metazoa; phylum Chordata; class Mammalia; order Carnivora; family Herpestidae; genus Suricata; species Suricata suricatta. Next base: position 36,081,386 of record NC_043702.1, on the reverse strand, counting down.
AAATGACACTTCCCTCATGTGTAAGTAAGGATAGCTGGCATTTGATTTTGCTGTGTATTTGGAAGCTGTAGCAAATGCAGTGAATGAATTCAGTGACGGCTTTGGCCGTGTGTTTGATGTAGTGGGTAGTGATAGTTGGAGGTAAGAGAGACATAACAGCATGTAGACGAGGGCAAAAATGTCATTCAAGGCAGAGTGCTTCTCAGTGCCTGGCAACCCTTGCTGCACAGCTGCAATGTGGCAGGGGAGGGGAGGGGATGGGGGAGGGCGGATTACAGGGAGATGGCACCGCTGAGTGCAGCAGTCTGCCGGCTCGCCAGACCCACGACACATCAGCTGCAGAGTGCCCATTCTGGCTCTGGGTGTCATGGGACTGCATACTCTTTTCCCACCTTTGTAACTGTTTTCTGCTTATTATGCCTTTTGAATAAATCCTCATATATGTAGGGATTAAAAGATAGGTGGCACTTATGAGGCTCATTCACCTGCATTGATGGTAGATGAGAAGAGGAGATGAAAGTCTGTAGCCATCCTGTTAAATCAGTTTGCTTTCAGGATTAATGCATTGCATTGCTTCTTTTCATTTAAAAAAATTCATCTTTGCATTGATTTTTTTCCTCAATATTCAGAAACATACAGAGATGTTGATAAGTGCAAGTCACTGATCATTAATATTATGATTCTAAGGGTTGTTGGTAGCTTTGGCCAAACTTGTTAAACCTCTTTTATTTTGACTCTGAGGAGGAAACTAGTTAGTCTCTCTAGGAAACAGAACTGTGCTTGCATCCCAGTGTAGCCACTAGAACAAACGTTTAAAAAATGTTCTTTTTTAAAAAAATTGTGGTAAAATAAGCATAACAAAATTCACAATTTTAACTAATTTTAGGTGTTTAGTTCTGTGACATTAAGTAGGTTCATATCATGGTATAACTATGAACACCATCTGTCTCCAAAACTTTTTACCTTCCCCACCCGAAACTCTGTGCCTATTAGAAGAGTTCCCAACCCTCCTTCCCCCAGTCCCTGGCAGCCACTATTCTGTTTTCTTTCTTTATACATTTAACTACTCTGAATACCTCATAAAAGTGGAATCATACAATATTTGTCCTTTGGTGACCAGCTCATTTCACTTAACAAAATAGCTTCAGGGTTCATCCATATTGTAGCATATATAAAAATTTCCTTCTTTCTTAAGGCCGAATGATGAATTCCACTCTATGTATGTGTCACATTTTGTTTATCCATTCATTTGTTGATGGACATTTGGGTTATTTCCATCTTTTGGCTGTTGTGAACATGGGTATACCAACATCTTTTCAAGTCTCTGCTCTCAATTATTTTGCATATATATATATAATCTCCAGAAGTGAAATTGCTGGATCATACAGTAATTCCGTGTCTAAAATTCTGAGGCACTGCCTGTCTTAGTTTGGGCTGCTATAACAGATTAGAGACTGGGTATCTTATAAACAATAGAAATTTACTTCTCACCATTCTGGAGGCTGGGAGTCTGAGACCACAGTGCCAGACACTTGGATTCTTGTAAGAACCTTCTTCCTGGTTGCAGACTCCCATCTTCTCAGTGCTCTCACATGGTGGAAGGGGAGAGAGAGCTCTCTGTGTTCTCTTTTATAAGGACACTATTCTCAGACATAAGGCTTCTACTTCATGACCTAATCACTTCCCAAAGGCCCACCTCTAAATACCATCCCACTGGGGGTTAGGATTTCAACGTACAGATTTTGGGAGAACACAAACATTCAGTCCATGACACTGTCAGTCTGTTTCCTAAGACCAGTTTAATCTCTCTGAGCCTCACTTTCTCATTCATAAAGCAGGAATAATAATCCCTGCTCTAAAGTGGGATGAGGGGGTTAGAGAACTTCAGCATCGTTTCTTGCCTCAAGAGACTATAGCAATGAAACATGTATTTTCTGCCCAAATCTTGCTGTTTTTCACCTGTCTTTGTTCTTGCTGCCCCTCTATAATATCCTCTCTTGCTGGCTCCCTCCCACTTACCCACAAGACTAGCTCAGGGGCTGCCTTGTCCCAAGTTGCCCTGCATCTCCCTGAGCTATGTTACATGCTCCCTTTCATGCTTTTTATAGTTTATAATTATATAAAACTCTACCTACCTTATTGTATAAAGATTGTTTCTTCACTCTTCCATCTACTGTTTGTAGATTCATTTCATACATACTGAAATATTTACTATGTGCTCAGTGCTGGGAATTTAGTGGTGATGGACATATGTAGAATCTCTCTGGACATATATAGTAGTTTTGTCTGGACGAGTATCTCAGGGTGTGGTTGAAAAATACCACCTACATCAGAATCATTTGGAAATTTTGGTGACCTACTCTGGGCCCTGGCATCTGAAATGTTAACATTCACTGGGGGTGAATGCTGGGAGATTCCATAGGGTGGGCCCTTTGTCAGTTCAGCATCTCATCTTTTATTTTTTAATTAAAGAAGTGTTTATTTTAACAGACAGAGAGAGTGACTGTGTGTGAGTGAGGAGTGGGGCAGAGAGAATTAGCCCTGCTTGGGGCTCAGTCCCACAAACCATGAGATCATGCTCTGAGCCTAAACCAAGAGTTGGATAGTAAGCCAAATGAGCCACCCAGGTGCCCCAGCAGCTCATCTTTAGCTCTGAGCACAATTCCTGGCACAAGTAGGTATGCAGGAAATGTTTGCTGCAGAAATAGGGTATTCTGAACTGAAATGAAGTCAGGACAACATGGGCTTCTTGTGGGTCCTGCATTAGGCATGGCTAACCACAGTGCGGGTGTGGATTAACTCTACCTTTTCCCAACAAAGTCCCAAGTCAGTCCAGGAGTTCTAAACATTTATTGATTTCTAGCTGAGTGGGGCTTCTCTCTGCCTCAGCCTAGTCTCTAGATTTCCTAAAGAGGGGTAATGGGACATTTTTACCTTAAATTACCTCAGATTCATGCCAGTCTTTTAAATGCTAATGCTGCTTTAGCTCCCAGAAAAAAAAAATCTTTTAAAATTAGCTTTTATTAAGCATTACAGTTCTTGAAATGATGTATCTTGTAAGAATTTGAAATTCAGTTGTCTGGATGACATAAATTATATTGAAATTTATACATGCAGAAGTAGTTTATATGCATATAATGTAAAAACTTGTATACTGGGATGACACTTGTATACTTGGACATATAAACTACACTTTTTTGCTGAAGTGTAGAAGAGACAGGTTTGTTCTTGAGTATAAGTGTGAAGGAGAAAAGGTGGGTAGATATGAATTATTTAAAGGCCTGAAATTACTAGCAGTCAAGATCTACTTGAGTTAATTACAGAGTGGCTCAATTGGATGCTATGTCACTTTTTTTTTGGTGTTAATAAAATGCTATGCTTTTCCTCCTCTTAGGTTTCTTGGTTTAGAGCTTAAGTTGAATACCACTCTGAAAATTACTTGTGCTTAAGATAAAGACAGAGGTTTTGCAGCCAGTCTTATGGTCGTTGTGAATATTCTCTTAGATAGTGGAATTAGCCAGACACTAGGATAAATATCTCTATGGTAGCCAAGACCCTCTTTCAGTTAATATCCTGGGAGCAAATAACCTAATAAAAACTCATAACTATTCAGGTCAGTTAAGCTGATTTCCTCATTTAATTTTAGGAAAATGCAGAAAGAATTTTGATAAACTGAGTATTGGACTAGGAGAACAAGGTCTTTCCTTGCATCAGTGCTTCTGATTGGCATCTGGCATTAATTTCCTCTCATCTGAAATGCTTACCCCTTCTTCTCCACCTGACTAAGTCCTCTCTTCACTTTAACTTTGCCCTCTTTCCCAACACTGCTATTTTTTCAGAGCCAAAGCCAAGCCACTTAATCTACACCTGTAAGTTTTGCCATGTTTTAGGTTTTGGTAGCAATCCTGTTTTTAGTCAGGGATTTAATCTGGTTGTTCACAAGAAATCAACTTTCCATTGGTTATGCTATGTCTTTGTCTGATTCTGATAATAGACCTTTTTCTTGTTCCTTCTGACCAAAACTTCTCTATTATTGCCTTTCTTCTATCTTATAGAAGTCTAGTTACCCTGGCCTGGGTTCCTACTTGGTTCCTCTGGAACTGCCTAGCTGGTTGGGTTTTAATTTATCCGCTGACACATCCTGCTAATGCCAAGAATTAATTACTCAGATGTTTACCTAATGCTACTGGTTGCCTACATAGGCTTGCGCACTTGCTGTTCTTCACTCAAGGACAAAATATTTTCCCAACTGGGTGAGTCTATTTAGTCTTTGTGTCCTAGCCTTCCTTACTATGGCTCATCCTGCTTCAGCTGAGTCCTGATTTGGAGAACCAATGCCCAAATCAGTGGCTAAATTGTCAACAACTCTGCTTCTGATCACTGGACTATAAATGTCCTGGTTAACCTCTGTGTCTCAATCAGTTGTTCAAATGGCACAATTTGACAATAAAATAATGTCATTTCAGAATGTTACTCAATAGGGATATCTATTTTAGCCCACCTGCCTCTTTTTGATCTAAAAGAGAATTCAGCCATATCTAAGCAAGAGTCACCAATAATTATCTCCCATTGCATAAGCCTTACCTTCTAAGGTGATTGTGAACTCACCTTTAAAATCACAGCAAGCAATTTTGATTTGGTTGATTAATTGTACATTTCATTGTATTGATCCTAGAGAAAATGTGCATAAACACAATATTTTGTATATAAATTTAGAAGTTCCTGGACCCCTTAGAGATTAATAGGCCAGTCCAGTAGGTCACAGTAATGCTGTGATGGAACTTTCCCTTACTTTCTTGGTGGACATCTAAACCATGTAAAGGCATTCTATAAATGAGATGGAAATGAATTTTTCTGATTAAAGGTCTCTCTTGGGTGAAAAAAACAAGATGAAAATTGAAAGAGGAGAATTATGCTAACATTTCTTTAGCATTATATGTTCTTGGATTTATGCTATTTGGCTTGTTGTTACTACAGTGATACTTTTATGAATGTTACTTTTTAAAAACAATCTCTCAAAAGCTACATATGCATGGAAGGAATGTGAAAAAATACAAAAAACATTTATTTTGAACAGAATGTTATTCAAAACATTTTTCATTTATTGTATATATGCAGTTACAAATGATATAAAAATGAATTTTGGCCAGGAACCAAAGACCATGTTTTATTTAAATCATTTGGAATTTTATTAAAATTTAAATCTGGAGTATTTTAGTTGGACATTGAAGGATTATAGCTAGCCCAGTAGCTTATATAACATACAAGATATAAAAACCTCTTTAAAGGACATTTCACTGATTTGTTGTAAGTTTCTATAACAAACCTGTAGATAAAGATTTCACCATTGTTAGCAGTATTTTTGACTTTGCGCTTATTACCTGCATTATTCTGTTCTTTAAACTATTTGTCAAAATACATTTTGTTGAGGCTGTTTGAAGTTTTTTCAAAATGGTCTAACTTTGAGAAGATTGTATATTTAGAATTCCCATACTTTAAAAATATTTATTGAAAATTGAACATTTAAAAAAACCCCATCAAATTGATAAGGATAAAGGAGAAAGTCAGTATTAGATTCACAGAATTTTACAGCTGAAGTGACTAGAAAGGTTACCTGACCAACTGTCTCAGGTTGGAGACTCAGAGATGGCAGGTGACTAGTTGAAATCTCTGATCCCTTTCTGCATTCTTTGTGCTACGCCAGGCTGCCTGGCATGTCCTTAAATTACCACCAGAGCAACTTCTGCAGAGAGTTGCAGCTATTTTCCTCAGCAACTTAATTTTTCTCCCAAGGTTAAACCTTACAGAGAAAGTTTGTTCTCCGATAGGAGTAGGTATATTGAATAAACTACTGCATAACTGGCAATCAGGACTTCTGACCTTGACACTGAAGTGCAAAACAAATGGTCAGCTGATTGGATTAGCTTACCGAGGTGAAAAGCTAGGAATTCCATGCAAACAGCATATGTAAATGTTAAGTGAGAAGAAATCTGGCTTCCTGGTTGTAGTAATGATTCACCAGTTTTTAGTGGAGGTCATTTGAAAGGAAAGGGAACGGTGGAGGATATAGCTGGACAAAGAAGGATTAGAAATTATTAAAATCTGGCTTCCTTTAGGGCTTATTCTACATAGGCAAGTTTAGATATCTTCCTGTAAAAACTTGATATGAATAGATCAGGCACGAGTAGACCATGCTGGGAAATGAACAGAAAAGTGCAGTGGCAGTGGCATATACCTGGTAGGAGAACAAGACAGCTGTACTCAGTGTTTTTGGCATTATATAACTTTGCCTATGAGGAAGGTGGCATCTAGTAAAAGGGATCCTTAAAGAAAGAAAGCTAAAAGGGTCCCTGATTGTTTAGGGCATTCACTCTGCAGTTTCTTTATTTAATTAAAGAAGTAGGTAGAAGGCCAAGTCCTTCTGCCCCTGCATCGCAGGGCTGTTGAGCATACTTCATGGGAAGAGAAATGCTTAGAGGGGCTCTTTCAGAGAGCTTCCATTTCCATGGGCATACTTGGGGATACTGAAGTAGAAGTGTTTTCAATTGATGTAGAACTTGGTGTGAAATAGATCACAAGGTAAAAATGAAAACATAGAGTAGTACGAAGAGCTCATGTTTTGGAAACAAAGCAATCTGAACTCAGATGCTGGCTCTTCAGCTCACCATCCACAAGACCTAGGACAAGTGACAGCCACTCAGAGTTGTAGCTGCTCTTTGCAAGATGGATTAGTAATGTTAACTGTTGAAGTGAATTTCCTGTGGAATTAGTGAAGATTAGTTAATGAAACTACCTGGGAAGGGTACTAGCCACGTGGTCCCTTGTTATATGTTTTTATTAAGCCTCTTTCTGTTCTGATTTCTCCTCTATCACACTTCCCCTTGAGTGGGTATAGTGCTACATGTTTAGGTCCTTTGTGTTTATAATTTTGTATTATTTTCTTAATTTTGTATCATGCCTGATATTTTTCTTAAGGAGAACACTCCAAATTGCATCAACTTTATGCCTCACAAAACCTGGGCTTGCCCTGGTTCACTTCACAGGATTCTTACTAAGATTATGTGAAGTAACCATGTAAAGTACTGTATCAGTTATTTATTGCTAAAAGCAACCCAACCCTCTCAACTTTAGTGGCTTCGAACAACAACAGTTGATAAGTACTTTGGCCTTGGCTTCAACTTGGTCATTCTGTTAGTCTCTCCTGGGCTCCATTCTATGGTAGCAGTCATTGGTGGCATGGTAGGGACTGGATGATGGCTTTACTCAAATGTCTGGCAGTTGTTTGCTGTGAGTTGGAATACCTTGTTTCTCCCCTAGGGCCCTTCTAGCTCAGAGCTGTTTACCCATGTCACAACATTCCAGAAGGGTGGGAGTGAAAGCTGCAAGGCCCACCCCTCTTACCAAGGTGCTTATGCGTCTTTCTACTTGTGAAAGCAAGTCACAAGATCACCCAGATTAAAGGGGTGGAGACTTCACTCTTTGATAGAAGGAGCTGCAAAGAATTTGTGACCATTTTCAATCTACCACAAAGTCTGTCCCTGAAATAGAAGGTGCTGATATATGTTAGCTTTCTTTTCTTCTTCCTTTTCCAACCTTGGTTCTTATTTCTGCTAAAGTAAATAAGCATGAATTGAAGACAGACTTCAAGGGAAGAAGAGAAAAAATAAATAAGCCTTCTGCCAAAGTATCTGAGATTTAATTTTGTAAATTCTTTTCCCCTCCAGTTTTATTGAGATATAATTGATATGCAGCACTATGTAAGTTTAGAGTACACAGCATAATCGTTTGACTTATATATATCATGAAAGGAATACCACAGTAAGTTTAGTTAACACCCATCATCTCCTATGAAATAGATAATATATGGAATATATATATTATAGTTCTTATCACAGGGGAAAATATATAATAATATTATGTATTGTAATATATTATCATCACAAGGGGAAAATACATATATTTCCCCCCTTGTGATGAGAACTCTTAGAATTTATTTTCTTAAAACTTTCCTATATATCACATAGCAGTGTTAACTGTAGTCATCATGTTGCATATTATATCCCTAGTACTTATTTACCTTATAACTGGATGTTTATGCTTTTTGACCATCTTCATTCAGTTCCCCCCTATAAATTCTTAATCTGTTATTTAAATTAGATAGACTTTTAAATCTATTCATGCCTTTTAAAAAATAAAATGCTTAGAATTTTCATGGTATTTTATTAAAAAATTTTTTTAAAAAATAGTTTATTGTCAAATTGGTTTCCATACAACACCCAGTGCTCTTCCCCACAAGTGCCCTCCTCCACCACCACCACCTCTTTTCCCTACTCCCGCTTCCCCTTCAACCCTCAGTTCGTTTTCAGTATTCAGTAGTCTCTCAGGTTTTGTGTCCCTCTCTCTCCCCAACTCTCTTTCCCTCTTCCCCTCCCCCTGGTCCTCCATTAGGTTTCTCCTGTTCTCCTGTTAGACCTATGAGTGCAAACATATGGTATCTGTCCTTCTCCACCTGACTTATTTCGCTTAGCATGACACCCTCGAGGTCCATCCACTTTCCTACAAATGGCCATATGTCATTCTTTCTCATTGCCATGTAATACTCCATTGTGTATATATACCACATCTTCTTGATCCATTTATCAGGTGATGGACATTTAGGCTCTTTCCATGATTTGGCTATTGTGGACATTGCTGCTATGAACACTGGGGTACATGTGCTCCTATGCATCAGCACTTCTGTATCCCTTGGGTAAATCCCTAGTAGTGCTATTGCTGGGTCATAAGGGAGTTCTATTTATAGTTTTTGGAGGAACCTCCACACTGTTTTCCAGAGCAGCTGCACCAGTTTACATTCCCACCAACAGTGTAGGAGGGTGCCCGTCTCTCCACACCCTCGCCAGCATCTATAGTCTCTTGATTTGTTCATTTTAGCCACTCTGACTGCTGTGAGGTGGTATCTCAGTGTGGTTTTGATTTGTGTTTCCCTGATGATGAGTGATGTTGAGCACCGTTTCATGTGCCTGTAGGCCATCTGGATGTCCTCTTTGGAGAAGTGTCTGTTTATGTCTTCTGCCCATTTCTTCACTGGGTTATTTGTTTTTTGGGTATGGAGTTTGGTGAGTTCCTTGTAGATTTTGGATACTATCCCTTTATCTGATATGTCATTTGCAACTATCTTTTCCCATTCTGTCGGTTGCCTATTAGTTTATTTGGAGAGAAAGTGAGAATGTGAGCTGGGGCAGGACAGAGAGAAAGAAGATGGAGAGAAAACCCCAAGTAGCCTCTGTGCTGTCAGTTCTCAGGAGCCATGAGATCATGACCTGAGCCAGAAATCACGAGTCGGATGTTTAACCAACTGAGCCACCCAGGCACCCCTTCAAATTTTTATGGTATTTTAATAACATATTTATGTAGGACATTTAATGCCTTGATTTTATTGAGTTTTTATCAAAGAATTTGCTAAAGAAAGTTTAGTTTTGTAATGTTAACTGTATTAATAATTGAAATACAGAAAGACATATTTAGCAGTTTATTAATAAAAGCTCATAACACTCTTCTGGTTTGGTGGAATTGTATACATGTCATTAGAATGATCCAATAAAACAAAATTCTAGGATTTTCTTCTGTAAGTGATGGTTAATTGTCTGCTTATTGAGTAATTAAACTAATCAGTCTAATGATAGATGAGTTGCATGCTGTGTTTAATGATTAAACAGCATTTATAACTTTTAAAAGGCTGTTAAATGGTTATAAGAGTCAGCTAGGTCCTCCTGAGGATGTCATAATAATCATCATCACGGATGAAAAACAATCATTTGGAGAATCAGTTTGAAACACTAATTTTTTGTATAGTTGACAATAATATTTCAACAAAAAATGTTTCTCTTATGAATACTAACTTGACTTTATGATTATTGAAGAGATAGTAATGGTGAAAAGATATACAGAAATAAAAGGAAAAGGAAGTACAAGCTTTAGTTAGTTGTCTTTAGTTTCTTAAGTTGCAAAGGACAAAAAACAAAAAATGGGAAATTACTCATTCATGTGAAGGGAGAGTCAAGAGGAAGACATTTAGGTACAGCTGAATGCAGGGGACCTCTTGGGAAATTAGGACCCAGTTTTTCCTCTCTATGTGATTTGTGTCTCCTTTCTCTGTGTTGGTGTCATTCTCAGACTTGATATGGGAACAGTTTGGCTGTACTAGTTTAAATCCCTGTATCCGCTTAGGTTTAAGTACATTGGAAAAGAGTGGTTGTTTAGGAAATGCCTCAGAGATTAGTTCTGATTAGTTGTACTGGGTTTGGTATGAGCCACGTGTTTGTCCATCCTGAGACCAACTGGTATGACCAGGAAGATGGAATACATTAATTATTTCAGGCCTCTCTCATGCTTCACATGCTTTTCTTTTGGAACTCATTCCAACAGCACAGACTGAAGTTGAGAAACAGTAGATCCTAAACAACAATTGGGGGCTTGCTAGAACCAAGATGAAGCTATGATGGTGAATCAACAGCAGTTAAAGTCTATTTACAAATGTAATGTGCATCTTCCTGGCAAATAGTAGAAACTCCGTAATATGTTTTGAATTAGAAATAGCTGTAAGCAAAGAATATTTTAGGTATTTTTTCTGTGTAGCTATTTTGCTTTCATATCTCTGCTAAGTAGATATGGGTAAGAATTTGCACTTTTATGCCAGAGCATTTATTAAAGGAATGTAATCTTTCCTTCCCCCTGGTTATTTAGCAATAATAGTGTTCCTATTTTACAGATGGAAGACACTGTATATGATGAAGAGGCTTGATGCTATTTATAAAATGCAGTATTGGACAAATGTACTTTTTTATTTATTTTGAGAGACAGAGAGAAAGGGAGAGACTGGGGAGGGGGACAGAGACAGAAGGAGAGAGACAATCCGAAGCAGGCTTCATGCTGTTAGCAGAGAGCCCAATGCAGGGCTCAATTTCATGAACTGCAAGATCATAATCTGAGCTGAAACCCACAGTCAGAGGCTTAACCAGTTGAGCTACCCAGGCACCTCAGTACTGAACAAATTTAGAAGAAAATGTTTTCTCCTCTAGGAAATTTTGTAAATTGTGTTTGAAAAGTACTCAAAATAGATAGCTATATTTATCATATTGACTCAAATAAATTTTTAAAGATAGTCTGTGACAGTTTAGTCTGATACCAGATAGCTATATGGGATATATTATTAATTGCATGCCTTTGGGAAGCTTGTCATATAATAGAATTATAGAACTTTTGGACATAATTGATTAAAATAAATATTGTAATTTACTTAAGCTACTGGTAAAATTGAAGCCAGACATGAATTAGCTTCTGCCAACTTGGCTTTTTAAAGAAGTTTAAGGGCTTTGTACTATAATGTATCATGAAATTGCCCTTTTCTTTTGTAACAGATTACTGTATAAATAGGTGATTGTATAGTCAATCACCTAAAGCAGAATGCTGTTGTGAATGAATGAGGAAAATTACACTGGGAGACTAAGTGTAATCTAGACAAACCAGGGCTTATACTTACCTTATATATAACCAGTATAATTTTTATTAGCTGTAAACTTAATATTAAATTCTATATATGAGAATCAGCAAAGGAAAACAACTTGTTGTATACAAGGAAATCACAATAAAACTATCAGCAGATTTTTTTCATTTCTTTTTTTAAAGTTTATTTATCTATTTGGAGAGAGAGAGAGCATGAGCAGGGGAGGGGCGGAGAGAGAGAGAGAGTATAAAAGAGAGAGAATTCCAAGCAGCATGTATACCATCAGTGAGGAGTGTGATGCGGGGCTCAAATTCACGAACTAAGAGATCATGACTTGAGTGGAAACTAAGAGTTGGATGCTTAACTGACTGAGCCACCCAGGCTCCCTTACCAGCAGATATTTTAGCAGAAACTTCGTATAATGCCAGAAAGGAGTGGCATTATATATTCAAAGTGCTGGAAAAACAAACAAACAAACAAACAGCCAATCAAGAATACTCTACCTGGCAAATTTATCATACAGAAATAAAGGAGAGAGAAAGAATATTCTGGATGAACAAAAACTAATAGTTCATCATCACTAAACTGGTATTACTAAAAATGTTAAAGAGGCTTTTTTAAGCTGAAAAGAGGGTGGTAATTAGAAACAAGAACACATATGAAAGAATAAATATCATTGGAAAGGTAAATATATAGTAATGGCAGTGGATTAATGATGTATAAAGCTAGCATGAAGGTTGAAAGACAAAAGTAGTAAATATAACTATGATTACAGTAATAAGTTAAAGGATATATAAGATAAAAAAGATGTAAAATATGAAATCAAAAACAAAACACAGAGAGGAGAGTAATAATGCTTGATTACAGTGGGATCAAACAAGTTGTTATCAACTTGAAATAAATTGTTATAGATACACACTGTTATATATGTAAGCCTTATGGTAACCATAAAACAAAAACTGATAGTAAATATAAAAAAGATAAAGAGAAAGGAGTAGAAGCACACCACTAAAAAAAGCTATGGAACAACAAAGGAAGAAAGCAAGAGAGGGAAGGAATGGAGAGGAACTATAAAAACAGTCAAAAAATTAAACAAAATGGCAATAAGCACATACTCAACAATAATTACTTTAAATGTAAATGGACTAAATTCTCCAATCAAAAGACATAAAGTAGTTGAATGGATTAAAAAATAAGACCCATCTATATGCTGCTTACCAGACTCACTTTAGATGTAAGTACAAACACAGAATGAAAGTGAAGGGATAGAAAAACATATTCCATGAAAATAGAGACAAAAAGAAAATTGGAGTAGCTATACTTATATCATGTAAAATAGATTTTAAAACAGTAATAAGAGACAATGAAGATCATTACATAATGATAAAGGGATCAATCCAACAAGAGGATATAACATTTGTAAATATTTGTGCACCCAACATAAAACACCTAAATATATATTAAACAAATATTAACAGATTTAAAGGGAGAAATAGCAATACAATACTCAGGGACTTTAATATCCCACTTACATCAATGGATATATCATTCAGACAGAAAAATCAATAAGGAAACATCAGCCTTAAATGACACATTAGACCAGATGGGCTTAACGGATATTTATAGAATGTTCAAACCAAAAGCGAGAGAATGCATATGCTTCTCAAGGCACATGGGATCTTTTCCCAAAGCCACCAAAACAAATTTTAATAAAATTTTAAAGGATTGAAATTATATCAAACATCTTTTCTGACCACATTGGTATAAAACTAGAAATTCATTACATGAAAAAACTGGAAAATTCACAAAATATGTGAAGATTAAAGTGAACAACCAAAGGGTCAAAGAAGAAATTAAGAGGGAAATAAAAAAATACCTTGAGAAAATCAAAATGGAAATGTAACATACTAAAATTTATGGGATGCAGCAAAAGCAGTACTAAGAGGGAAGCTCATAGTATATATACCTACCTCAAGAAACAAGAAAAGTCTCAAATAAACAACCTAACTTTACATCTCAAGGAACTAGAAAAAGAAGATTAATAAAGCTCAAAGTTAGTAGAAGGAAGGAAATAACAAAGAATAGAGAAGAAATAAACGAAATAGAGACTAAAAAAGTAATAGAAAAGATAAATGAAAGTAAGAGCTGTTTCTTTAAAAAGATAAACAATTTTTTTATTTACAAAACTATATGTAAATAAACCTTTAAATAGACTCAGCATGAAAAAAAAGAGAGGATTCAGATTTTTAAAAACGCAAATAAAGAGATGTTACAACTATAGAAATACAAAGGATCATGAGACTACTATGAACAATTATATGCTGACAAATTGGACAACCTAGAAGAAATGGATACATTCCTAGAAACATACAACCTACCAAGACTAGATAATGATGGGATATAAAATCCAAACAGACCAATTACTAAACCAGTTTAAAAAATTACTAAATAAGGAAACTGAACCAGTAATCAAAAACCTTTCAACAAATAGGAGTCCAGGACTAGACAACTGCACTGGTGACTTCTACCAAACATTCATAGAAGAGTTAGCACCAATGCTTCTCAAACTCTTCTATATATTAGAAGAATAGAGAATTCTCCCAAACTCATTTTTTGAGGCCAGCATTACCCTGATAACAAAATCAGACAAAAAAACTCCAAGGAAAGAATATTACAGGCTAATATTCCTGGTGAACATGGATGGAAAAATTCTCAACAAAATGTTAGCAAACTGAATTTGCCAATACATTAAAAGGATCATATACCATCATCAGGTGAGATTTATTCCAGGGTGCAAGATGGTTCAACATTTGCAAATTAGTCAATATGATACACCACATTAGCAAAATGCAAGATAAAAATCATATGATCATCTCAATAGATTAAAAAAAAGAATTTGACAAAATTCAGCACCAAATTATGATAAAAACTCTCAACAAAGTGTGTATAGAGGGAATGTACTTCAACATAATAAAGGTTATGTATGATAAGCCTACTACTAGCATGATACTCAATGATAAGAAGCTGAAAACTTTTTCTTTATGATCAGGAATGAGATGGGGTGCCTGGGAGGTTCAGTTGGTTTAATGTCTGACTCTGAATTTCTGCTCAGGTCATGATTTTGTAGTTTGTGAGTTTGAGCTTGCATAGATCTCTGCACTGATGGTGCGGAGCCTGCTGGGATTCTCTCTTCTCCCTCTCTCTCTCTGCTCCCACCCCCATTCTCTCTCTCTCTCTCTCTCTCTCTCTCTCTCTCTTTCTCTCAAAAGAGATAAACTTTAAAAAAAATAGAATAGGGGTGCCTGGGTGGCTCAGTTGATTATGTCTGACTCTTCATTTTGGTTCAGGTAATGATCTCATGATTTTGAGTTTGAGTCCCACATCAGGCTAAGCATAGAGCCTGCTTGAGATTCTCTCTCTTCCTCTCTCTCTGACGCTCCTACTTTCTCTCTCTCTCAAAATAAAGAAATAAACTTTAAAAAAAGCTAAAAAACAAGGAATAAGGCAAGGATGCCATCTTTCTCTACTTTTATGCAACATAGTTTTGGAAGTCCTAGCTAGAGCCATTAGTCAAGCAAGAGAAATAAAAAGCATCCAGGGGCACCTGGGTGCCTCAGTTGGTTAAGCATCCAGCTTCAGCTCTGGTCATAATCGCATGGTCAGCACAGAGCCTGCTTTCGATCTCTGCTCCCTTCTCTCTCTGCTTCTCCCCCACTTGTGCTCTCTCCATCTCTCCCAAAATAAATACATAAACTTAAAAAAAAAAAGAAATAAAAGGCATCCAAATTGAAAAGGAAAAAGTAAAAGTGCTGTTATTTGCAGATGACATGATATCATATGTAGAAAATCCTGAAGACTACATCAGAAAACTTTTAGAATTAATAAATTAAGTAAAATGGAAGAATACAAAATTAATACCTTTCAAATTTGTTGCATTTCTATTTACTAATAATGAACAATCATTCAGAGAGATTAAGAAAACAATTATATTTACTTTTAGATCAAAAAGAACAAAATACCTAGAAATAAATTTAACCAAGGAGGTGAAAGACCTGTATATTGAAAACTACAAGAGATTGAAGAAGACACAAATAAATGCTACTATTGTTGCACCTTGGCCCTGCCAGTTTCAATATATCACACAGAAGCTGGCTTTCCCGTATCCTTGTCTCCCTGGGTCCATTTAATATATGAGTATCTTGGTAACAGAGAGCCAAAGAATAAAGACAACATCTCTCATATTAACTCTTCTTTTTTGTTGTTGCTCTATTTCTGTTGTTTATGTTTTTAAAAAAATGGAGTCTCTTTATGTATAATTTCCATTCTACTACAGTAACTTAGTAATATTTAGTAATGTGAATTCATATGTCACTAAAATTTTTAAAAGCCATAGAACCATGTTGAAACCTAGCAATTACAGAAATAGTTGGGACCTGCCTTGTGAAAGTACAGTACACACAGTACTTATCTTCTAAGTCATTTGTGTGCTGCTCTTAATACTAATTGCACCTTGCTCTGAGCCACTTCACATTAAGCTGTTTTATTTGAAATTAGTTGGATCTTGAGCCCACTGCACAGAGACCCTCTAATTCTGTATAATGACTTGCACTTTAGTGCTCAATTAGTGCTAGAATCTAGGTAATAACAGCATACATGTTTTATAATTGAAGAATCTAAAGTAGAGCAAGGTAAGTGGTTTATTGAAGGATGGAGAGTTCAGAATAAAATCCAACGTTGCAGTTGTCCATTGTGGTACTCTGCTGGGAGAACCCCCAAGCCCCCAGGCCTGTGGCCATCATTGAAATGGGGGAACTAGCACAGGAGCCAGGTCAGACAGTTTCTAAAGGTGACTTACAGGTGAAATATTTTAAGGGGCATTTCTCAGCACTAGAGAAATTCCAACTAGAGTCTGATTTTCTCTCTCTTTTTAAAAATTTTTTAAGTTTATTTATTTTGAGAGAGACAGAAACAGCATGAGTGGGGAGGGGCAGAGACAGAGGGAGAGAGAATCCTAAGCAAGCTCTGCACTGTCAGCACAGAGTCTGATGAGGGGCTTGAATTCATGAAATCATGAGATCAAGACCCAAGCTGACATCGAGAATCAGAGGCTTAACTGACTGAGCTACCTTGGTGTCCCCCCTCCCCCCGATTTTTAACTATCACAAAAAACAACCCATAAGACTGGCTTTAAAAAATTAGAAAGTAAACCTTAGTTCTTGTTAAAAGTTGGAAACATGTCAAGATGTAAAAGAAAATAAAATCTGCTGAGATATCGCTTTGTTCATATTTTTATATGATTTCCTCTAATTTTTAGTTTTTTTTTCCCTTTCCTCTAACTATATAAGCACTTAAACATTACAAAATAGGGGACACATCATACCTAGTTTTAAATCAGATTTCTAAATATATATTGCACTATGAGCCTGTTTTGACTACATTCTTAAGTTATTATCACATACACATTTTGCATTGAAATGTGGTATTTACTTAATGAGTACCCTACTTCTTTTCTTTAAAAAAAAACTGATATAAACACTGTATAATTCTATGGCTATTTCTATACTATACACTTTTTTGACAGAAATACAATTTCTTAGGGCTTTAGATGTGTGTTTCCAAATTGCCCTCAAAAGTTTCTTCTCATACAATTCTAGCAGTATATAAGAAAACCTATTTCCTTGTATCCTTCACAACAATGGGTAATTATAATTTTTAAAACTTATTCCAAATTTACTAGTTAAAAAGTGGTATATTATTGTTTTAATTTACATTCATTTCATTTTTGGTGAGGTTAAATACTTTCTTACATTTAATGCCAATTTGTATTTCTTCTTTTGTGATTTGAGCATATAGGACCATTGCAGTTTTGGGGTTCAGTTCTTTTTTTCACTGATTTTTAATAATTTCTAATATATTAAGGAAAATAACTTTTCTGTCTTGCATGGGTGAATATTTTCCCTCCATTTAATATTTGCCTTTGATTTTAGGGTATTTTTTTAGTTTTATTTTTACTTATTTATTTTTAAAGTATTTATTTATTTATAAGTCTATTTTGAGAGGGACAGTGAGTAGGGGGACGGGCAGAGAGAGAGGGAGAGAGAGAAACCCAAGCAAGCTCCCAGCTGTCAGTGCAGAGCCCAATAAGAGGCTTGATCTCACAAACTGCAGTATCAAGACCTGAACTGAAATCAAGAGCTGAGTGCTCAACCAACTGAGCCACCCGGGTGCCCCCTAAATATTTCCAATTGGGCTAACTACCACAGGAAGGCAAAACAGGATTTTATGCTAGGAGTGGATGATGTCTGAGCTAAGATCTGAATGAAGAGAAGGGAGATCCTTGCCAAGATCCAGGGAAGAATAGTCCAGGCAGAGAGAACAGGAGGCACAAAGGACTGAGGCAGGAACAGAAATCAGTCCTGAGGGGCTGGAACAGAGAGAGTGATGGAAAAAATAAGCATAGAAGATGGACTCATAGAAACAGATAGGGACCAGATTATGTAATTTCCCAATCTGTACCCCTGTCCCCTTTCAGTCTCCTGGCTGATCTCTACCTGGTTAAGCCCCCAGGAGGCCTTTGCTCTTGCTGCTTTCCCTTTAACTGAAATGTTTTCTCCTTTCTGTGTTCCCAAATTCTATCCATTCTTAAAAGCCTGGCTTAGGTCTCATCTTCTGTCATTTTGAATGAACGTAGCCCAATTGGTCTCTTTCTCGGAGTTCCTATTGCTCTTTTGGCCATGGTCATAACTTTATGTGTGGTTTCCCCTGCTTTCCCCACCCCCACTCTACTGCCTAAATTGTGATCTCTTTGAGAGTAGTAGGGGTAGTCTAACACTTCTTTTGTTTCCCTCTTCAAATGTGTGATATAGTGTTGGGAATATATTGGACGCATCTTTTGATATTCTAGATAGAAGGTTAGCATCGGTGAATACTTCTTGGGTTTACCTTACTTAAATCTCTAAAAACAATTTTTATGAAAGAAAGCCCAAACATAGATGGAAAACGCTAATGAAACATATCAATGGAACCAAACTTCATACTTCAAATGATATATTTTAATATTTTAAATATTTATTATAAATTAACACTGACAAAATTGAGTAGCTGGGCAGAAAATTAGGATAGCTTTTCTTAGATTCAACGTTAAAAATAGCTTGAACATTTGAGTTGGCTGAAAATGTCCTGAAAAAAGCTTCAGTTTTTCTTTTTTTTAAAAAAGATTCAGTAATATTTCTTAGTATTTTCACATTGAATTAATTTGTCACTCATTCCAGTGGACAAACAAATATAGCTAATTTACCGGAATGTTGTGACAGATGGTGCCACACCCACCCTTATCTCTGGGACCTTACATTTTTCTCCAGTGGGCTTCCAGCTGTCAGCATCTGCTTCTCTGTGTCTGAGGGTTGCCCCCTCAGTGCCCAAAGGCCACTTTGTCCATGGGCAGCAGGTTGGTTCTGGGGAATTAAGATTCCCCCTTCCTCAGCAGGCCTCATCCCTTAACTCTGCAGCTGGCATAAATCCTGAAACTGTTTTTGCATCATTTCCAAAGATTTCCTTGGGGGAATTCACCTCCAGGCACCCACCCTGATTTGAAAGTTCACCTTTTATTAGGTGCCTTCCCTTCTTTTTCTCTCCTACATTGTCCCCTACACCTCCCGAATAAGCAATTTGCTCTTGAATTCTTGTCCCGGAGCTCTGGACAACCGAAACTCAAAAAACAACATTACACATTTCCATGAGCACATTTCCAAGCATCTTCTAGATTAACCCCATGGAGTTCATGGTTCTGGAGTTCTTAAGCATTTTACATAAAAGGCATTGTTCTTAAAGCTAAAGAGGGCTTGCAGAATCAGTAGTATGCACTAATGGATTGGATGAGTTATCTAACTTGCCCTGAGATGCTTTAGCGAACACAAGAAGAAGCCTCTGACCTGAGCCTGGAGAGTAAGACTCCAGTTAGTGATGAACCTTCCTTACACCATGTCAACATTGCTCTGGATTTGCTGTGGAGCTAGTAGTCTGGAGAAGAGAATTCCTGCAATGACTTTTTTTACTCTTGCTTGACTGATGTTGCTAACGATGTCTTTGTGTTATTTATTCCTAAATCCAGTGCCATATACACAGATAGTGAACACTTGTTGATTAATGGGCTGCTATGTTCTGAACGCTGTGCTGTCAGAAACTATATCAAATTTTGTGATATCATTTACTCTTAGCATCTGTGGATCTCTTTTGGACCATAAAGCTGCTGGCCTTTGTTGTTGTTACATTATAGAACATTGTCAAATATTCCAAGGAGTACTTGGCAAATTTAATTTCTAATTATTTTTGAAAAGTAGAGATAAAATAGTAGACTACTTCTGACCTTTGTTTCAACTCCCATTAGTTCTGTACAAAGTCTTGTGAGTGGGAACCTTTACACGTTAAAGAAGTATTCCAGCCTTCAGTGCTAGCAGTCTGGCCAGCTGTTGCTGACGCACTCCAGTCTGCACCTTGGTGTTCTGGTTGTGGTTTGCTGGAATGCCCAGGGTAGTAGTTAAGTGAAAATTATAATGCTCTTCCCTGCTCTGCTCAAGGATTTCCAGCATGGTTCACTTTGCCCAATGAGACGTCCTTATCATGGATTCCTTAGAGATGTCACTGTCACACCAATCTCATAGAAATGTTCATAAACTATTTGAGAACTGTGTGCCATGAATTGCTTTTCTCAGTTTTAAGTCATTCCACTTTAACTGCTCTTAATCATTTTAGTGATAACTGTATGAGTATACTGTATACTTTAAACATGACAATGATTGATCCTATAGGTAAAATACCAGATAGTTGAAAACAAAGGACAAGGATTTTTATAAATGAAAAGCCTCTCTGCCCCATTACCACTGCATTATTCATTAGAAATGGGTATTATCTTAGCTATTATAACTCCTGGAAGTTCTGTGAACCTTTTGTGTCTAGTCAAAACTCTATACTCTGCACATGCTATTGAATATTGCTTCAAGTGAAACAAGTGTTCATTTATATATTTTTCCATTTAAATGCACTGTAAGGCATTTACTGGCAAGTAAACAGAAATGACAGCATCTTTCTTATCAGCTGTTGCTTATCTGCAACCTCAGCTAGGTGGAACCTAGCCAAGAAACAGGTAAGAAGCTGAATTTATCTTGTGAGATGACCTAAGAGATATCCCAGTGTCTATGCAATACCTATTCTCGCATACTTTATTTACTAAAGAGCACTTTGAAGGTCTCCATGCAAAATTCTTTCTTTTGTATTTTATTTTATTTATTTTAAAATTTAAAATTTTAATTCCAGAATAGGTAACATTCAGTGTGATATTAGTTTTAGGTATATAATACAGTGATACAATATTTCTAAATATTACTCATCAGGATAAGTGTAAGCTTAATCTCCTTTACCTATTTCACCCATACACCCATACTTACCTTGCTCTGGTAACCATTTGTTTGTTCTCTATAGTTAAGTGTCTGGTTTTTTGGTTTGTCTCTTTTTTCTTTCTTCATTTGTTTTGTTTCTTAAATTCCACCTATGAATGAAATCATATGGTGCTAGTCTTTCTCTGACTGACTTATTTCACTTAGCATAACACCCTCTAGGTCCATCCATGTTGTTGCACATGGCAGATTTTATTCTTTTTTATACGTGAGTAATATTTCATAGGATATTTACAACACATCTTCTTTATCTATTTACCTACCAATGGACACTTGGGTCGCTTTCATAATTTGGCTATTATTATAAATAATGTTGCAATAAACACAGGGGTGCATGTATCTTTTTGAATTAGTGTTTTCATATTCTTTGGGTGAATACCCATTAGTAGAATTACTGGATCATAGGTTAGTTCTATTTTTAACCTTTTGAGGAAACTCCCTATTATTTTCCACAGTAGTTGCACCAGTTTACATTCCCACCAACAGTGCAAATGATGGTTCATTTTTCTTTACATCCTCACCAACACTTGTTTCATGGGTTTTTGATTTTAGCCATTCTGACAGGTGTGGGGTTATAGTTCTTTGTGGTTTTGATTTGCATTTTACTGATGATGAATGATGTTGACCACTTTTCATGTGTCTGTTGTCCATCTGAACTTTTTTTAAAGTTTTTAAGAAAATACTTATTTATTTTTGAGAGAGAGAGAGAGACAAAGAATGCAAGCAAGGGAGGGACAGAGAGAGGGAAACACAGAAGTGGAACAGGCTTCAGGCTTTAAGCACAGAGCCCAACATGGGGCTTGAGCCCACAAATCATAAGATCATGACCTGAGCTGAAGTTGGACACTTAACTGACTGAGCCACCCAGGCGCCCCCTGAATGTTTTCTTTGGAGAAAATGTCTGTTCATGTCTCCTGACTGTTTTTAAGTTGGATTTTTTTTTTTTGGTGTTGGTTTTAGAAGTTCTTTATGTTTTGGATACTAACCCTTTATCAGATATGTCAGTTGCAAATATCTTCTCCCATTCAGTTGAATATCTTTTAGTTTCATTGCTTGTTTTCTTTGCTGTGTAAAAACTTTTAATTTTGATGCAGTCCCAGTAGTTTATTTTTGCTTTTGTTTCCCTTACTTCAGGAGACATATCTAGAAAATGTTGTTATGGCTGATGTCAAAGAAATTACTGTGTGTGCTGTCTTCTAGGAGATCTATATTTTCAGGTCTCACATTTAGATACTTGATCCATTTTGAGTTTATTTTTGTGTATGATATAAGAAAGTGTTATTTTAAAAAACCTTACATATGTTTTTAACAGGTGTGGTCTAGATGAGAAGAGGGAGAATAGCCTACCAGAAAAAAAACCACTAAGAAATTATACTTTGTTAATATTTAAACTAGATTGTTAAATTTAGTGGAAGAATGTCTTTTAGTCAAACATAATTGTAAAGCCAGTAACAGTTGTGTTAGAAGGCTTCAAACTGACCATTTATCGAATGCTTGTTAGCATGACAAACAATACCATGTCCTCTTTACTAATGTCTTCTGTCTTTGAGATAGACATTATTATTGCAATTTAAAAAAATAAAAAACTGAGGCTCACCTGAGTGAAATGGTTTGCTCAAAGTCAAGGAGTGACTGAACCAGATATAAACCTAGTACTACTGTATGATTTAAAATTCTCTGTTGTTTCTGTCATACCAAGTTGCTTCCAAATGGGAAATAATTGATGTAATTTAATGGAATTATTGTTTTAAGAGAAATACACTCCTTAGAGGAACTTAATGGTAATCCCCTCTGACTCTCTTGAATTTACATCTTGTCTTTTTTGCCCCTGAAGGGACATACAGAAATCTTGATTACTTTGGTTTATATGCATATAAACAACTGTCCTGATTTGTGTAGATTCAATTCGTGCCTCTAATAATACCATTTCTGACCTGAGACCTGATGTTTTTTGACTCACAGAGGCATATACTTGCCCTCTGAGTGTTTGTGGTGAGGGATTGTGTGAAGGAAGGAACATTTAGAAAAGCCTCAGAACTCTTTTCAAGATAATGGTGGCAATGGCCACTGGTGATACAGTGATTAAAGAGAACAGATAGTTATGTAATGTAGTTTCTTTGCTGAGCCAACACTGAGACCGAGAGCAAAATAACAAAGACAGATGTGACTGATAGAAGTCTTGATGTTATTCTAGTGTTTGGTTTTAATCTCTCCCCAGCTTTTAATACTATTGATTTTTATCTGTCATGTGAAAATGGTGGCAAAAACCTATAGTACAAGGTATGCTGCAATAGCAAGTTTCATGGTGAGACAGAGATCACATGAAAGAAAACCACATTATTTTCTAGCTCTTAGCTGATTTAGTAAAAAGATTGGGAACATACTGTTTTCATGGTATCATTTGTCATAAATCATGAGTGGTAGGAACCAACTTTGTCAAACATGAAAGATAACAAAAATTACAGCATGGCTGGGACACCATGAAGCACTATAGAGTTTTGTTTTGTTTTGCTTTTTTCTGGAGTTAACTGATTTTAGTACTTCTATGGAACTTTAGCTAAAAATGAGTTTAAAAAAAAGCAACTAATTAGGGTTGGTTTATGCCAGAATCAGGATCAGGAAAGGATGAAGAGTAAATTCTGTGGGGATGACTTCTGTTTTTAGGATCTTTGATTTGTTGTGAATTCTGATGTAGTCATTTATTACCATCAATCCATTTGATTCCAGAGGGGCAGTATACAAGAAGCATTCAAGCACATGTAGACTCCAAACCTCTATTATGAGCCACATTGACCTTGTATTTTGATTTTAGCATAGGCTAGAGTTCTATTTAAGTTATTTATTCTGTATTTACTTTTTCTGGAGTTACAGCCCCACCTTTGACTTGTTGAATCAGAATCCCTTGGTTTAGTGCCTAGAAATGTCCATTTTAAATATAATCCCCAGGTGAGTCTCATGAATGTTTGAGAGCTGCTGCATAGGCCTCTTAAATATGATAGCATCTCCTGGATACGTGACACTTTTACGCTTCTGAGAACGTTACTATATTTGTTGGGAGGGAGAATTGAGAGAAAAGTGTCAACCTGAAACACGCGGCACTTTGAATCTCTGTATTTTATTTCCAAATAGAATATTACCAAACATTTCAAGCCCAACTGTCTTGGCCTAATTGTGTTTAAGATTTATATTTTCCTTATGGTGTAATAGAGTGCTTTCTCCTTAGGTATGGGACTGAGGTGGAGTGGATGGGCTTGACAGTCTTCCTAGAGCAGAGATTCTTAAACAATATTAAAAAAAGAAAAAGACCAGCCGCCCCTATACCCTTCCCCCTCTCTGATTCTGAGCATTTGAATTCACTATTTCTTGCCCCTGTCTTGCATGTCTTAGTCTGTTTGAGCTGCTATAACAAAGTGCCGTAGACTGGGTAGCTTATAAACAACAGAAATTTATTTCTCACAGTTCTGGAGGCTGGGAATCCCAAGATCAAGTTGGTAGCAGATTCCAGGTCTGTTGTGAACTCTTTTCCTGGTGTTCAGATGGCCATTTTCTCTCTGTACTTTCATATGCCAGATAGAAAGCAAGAGAGCTCTCTGGGGTCCTTTTTCTAAGGGCACTAATCCCATTCCTTAAGGATTCACCTTTATGATCTCATATAATCCTATTTACATCCCAAAGGTCCCATCTTCTAATACCATCACATTGGTGGAGAGGGTTTTGTTGTATGCATTTGTGGGGAGCACAAACACTCAATCCTTAATAGAGCTGTTTTTCTAGAGATTAGAGTGTGTGAGCAAGTGTGAACATATTGTATTTGTGTAAAATTCCACATGTGGGCTAGTGCTAGACTTGGGAGTACTTTCCTGGATCTAACATGAAACAAAGAGGTTTGACACTTACCCTCAAGTAGGAATAAGGAGACACCTTCAAATTTCTGAACCCTAACTTAGACTTCTTCAGGAGACTTAATTGAGGTATGCAAAAGGCCTATGGAGCTGCAAACTCACTGGCTTGACCCCAAGCAGATCTCATGTCGAGGCTGGGAAGAAATCCCTGGCCTTCTCCATAGCCCTGGCTTCAGATGTCTATTGGACCTATTCTCTGAATGATGGTCATAAAGAGAAGGGCAGTGGAGCCTCTTGAGGCCATAGGGCAGAGGTTCTGCCATGCTTATGGGCACCAGAATCATCTGAGGAACTTGGTAGAATGGATTCCCAGACACCAACCTGGATCTCCTGAGGGTAGTATGTTAGTTTCCCAGGGCTGCCATGACATATTAACCACAAACTTTGTGGCAGAAGTTTATTCTTTTACAGTTTTGGAGGCTGAAATCAAGGTTTCAGCAAGGTTGGTTCCTTCCGAAGGCTCTGAGAGAATCCATCCCATGTCTCTCTCCTTGCTTCTGGTGGCACCTGGCAATCCTTTGTGTTCCTTGGTTTGTAGATGCACCTTTTCGATCTGTGCCTCTGACTTCGTATCCCCTTCTCCTTTGTGTGTCTTCTGCCCTTCTTGTCTAAGGGCCATAGTCATTGATTTACATTCTCCTCTTGCCCCAGTCCAGGCCAACCACATTTTGAGATCCTTTATTAATTATATCTGCAAAAACTCTTTTACCAGTTAAGATCACATCTTCTGGGTGGACGTATCTTTTGGGGGTCATTTTCAGACTACTACAGGTAGTGTCTAGGGACCTGCATTTACACAAATTTCTAGTGAATCTGATGCTGATACTTTTGGGACAACATTTTGAGAAACAATGGAATGGGTATGTCAGTTGCTGGGACTGCCCAGGATGGATTCTTTTGTACCATTAATGCTTGAACAATTAAAACATTGTTGGAGTTTTCTATGATTGTAGCCACCAATTATTGAGTGCTGTTAAATGCTTTAATGTATATGATTTTGTTTAATATTCACAATACTCTGAGAGAGATACTGTGGTCTCATTTCAAATGGCTAAGGAACTGCCAGCCATTTACTTACTAAGTGACAGTGTGGGGATTTGGACCCATTTTTTTCTGATAGTTAAGCCAGAACACTGAATCACTTTGCAATACAAGCTCTAAACACTTTATTCCTTTTAGGCATAACCTCCCTAGGAAACCTTTGCACTCTCTTTCCTCACCTCACTCCCAAAACAACATAAAACAAAAACAATAAAATCTACCACCTAAATTAAGTTAGGTCTTAGAGGCCCCTTCCTCCAGTGCTCTGTGTAAGTCTCTGATCAGTTTGGTTGTCACCACTCAGTTGACAACTGGGACTACAGTGCAGATGTGTCTGACAAGGAAATCTGTGCTCTCCCCTCTGTACAACATCACCCACCACCCCACCAAGGCCCTGGGAAGCTCTTTAGCCAGTCAACCCTATGACCTGTCGAAGCACTTGCCTTCAGTAGGTGAGAAGCCAGGACTGGTACTTAGCTCCTCTGACTTCCCGTTTGCTCAGCTGTGCCACAGCTTTGTTGCTGTCAGTACTAAATTCCAGCCTGGGGTGAAAGCATTTTGTGAACAACTCTTTGACTAATATTTACAAAGCAGGAAGACATAAATTAAAAAAAAAAAAAGGTCAGTTGACCTGAAATAGTTTGTTAGGTTTTCTACCTTGGCCTAATGTAAGCACTTTCTGCTGAGTTCATCAGGTTCTTTGGTGAACTTAGTTTAGTTTAGGTAGCAGATTTCCTGCTCCATGCTAGTAGAGGAAGTTCTTTGAGTTAAATACAGCAAAATTAACATAATACCAATCACCTAATTAATTCCTTTATTAGATGTCTGGAAGGCAGTTAGGGTCTTAAAGTTCTTTGCCTGCCTGCTTCCTCCTCTCTCCCCATTTATATTCTCTCTCTGTCTCTGTTTCTCTCTGTTTTACTTCTTTCTTTATTTTTTAAAATAGTTTATTGTCAAATTGGTTT
Organism: Suricata suricatta; assembly: GCF_006229205.1. NCBI lineage: Eukaryota > Metazoa > Chordata > Mammalia > Carnivora > Herpestidae > Suricata > Suricata suricatta. The sequence continues at coordinate 36,054,523 of NC_043702.1, read as the reverse complement.
CCATACAACACCCAGTGCTCTTCCCCACAAGTGCCCTCCACTCAGGTTATTCAACCTCTAAGCTTCAGTTTTCCCATCTGAGAAATAGGGACGATGATGATGGGGACAATACTAATACCTATACTATAGTATGATAGATGGAGCACAATTATTGGGATAGCAATGAACATTGATTAGGCTCTCAATAGATGTGAGCATCATTCTAGGGTGTCTCACATGAGTTCATTTAATCATCATAGTATGGTAAGAACTTTTACTATTGCTCCTTTTTCCTGAGGAGGAAACAAACACACTGAGATCAAATAACTTGTTCAAAATTTCTGCAGTGTACCATGCTACAGTTGCTCCAATGGTTTCAACAGAATAATAGAGGGGGCACTCCCCAATTACTTATTTTTACTATAAAATTGTTCAACGTGGAGTTTGTTCAATAAAAATTGTTCACTACAAAAATTATTCAAAAAACTTTTCTATTAATACATACATCACAAACACATGTCCTTTGGGGGTATGTGAAAAAGCCGTAGTATGCTAACCTCTAGGTGGGAGGCTACAGGCATGGAGTGATCTTTTCTCTCTGGTGACTGCCGAGGGCACATAATCAACATGACCTCCATGTGCCAGTGGCCAGTGGAGGGACAGTATGGACCCTGTAGTGAGACTGTGCCATCAAGCTGTGGTGGTCAAGTTCCTAAACTTTATGGTGGAGATCTCCCTTGCTTGGAGAGGCTCTTCTGGGCTGTTGCTGCTCACAACCAGGCTATAATTGGCCTCTGCGAAGTAGCAAGCATGTGGGCTCTGCTACCCCCCACCCATCTGGCTGTGAGTTTTACGCATATGCAAATAATGGAACCCTTATTTGTGGCTATCCCTGGGACTTATGAGTCACAACTCATGCATCCATATGGTCTCCAATGCCACACAGTTAGGAGTGGGGGTTGGGGAGTAGAGCATTCAGATTCAGGCAGTCTGTCTTCCTTATCTCTGAGCCTTACCACTGTATCAGATCACCTTTCTTGAATAGGAAAATCTTAAAAACTTAAATAAATAAAAGACCTGAAATTGGTGTTTCAGTCTTTGCCAGATTCTTGGCACACCACAATCAGGGCTTAAATTGTGATGTAAAACATTCTGAACAAGACTTTACTAGACTGAAAAAATGAAAACAAATCTTTGAAGCTTAATGCCTTAGCATTTCTAGTTATTTACTTATTTGCTCGTTTATTTCTGGTTGATCTCCCAGTGTAGTTTATTTCATTTTCATACCCAATTGCTAACTGATAACATTTTCTTTTTGTAGGAAACAATTTTTATATTTGCTATCATTGACATGAGTGACATGATACTACGAATAGCATCTAGAATGGTTCTGTAACCAAAATGTAAGCATAATTTGAAAGCAAGCTTTTGAAATTTTACTTGTAAATTTTTTTTGCCCCTTTCAAAGATAGACATAAATGGGAAAACCATTTATCTGGTGATTTATCCAAACATTTATACTTCATTCAGTTGGTAAAGGAAACTAGATTAATTTTGAATATTGTGATTTGAAGACTGATAATTTATGAAGATTTGAAGACTGATAATTTATGAAAATACATTAAAGAATAAAGGCAGGGGCACCTGGGTGGCTCAGTTGGTTGCGTGTCCGACTTCAGCTCAGGTCATGATCTCACAGTTCATGGGTTCGAGCCCCACGTCAGTCTCTGTGCTGACTGCTAACTCAGAGCCTGGAGCCTGTCTTCAGATCCTGTGACTCCCTCTCTCTCTGACTCTCCCCTGCTCACGCTGTCTCTCTCTCTCTCTCAAAAATAAATAAAAACATAAAAAAAAAAGAACTACTTGGGTTAAAAAAAAAAGGCAACTTAGTTAAAGTTTAGAGTTTTTAGAATATATATGTAAGCAAGGAGAAGAAATAAAATAATCTCTTCACCCTGAGAAAACCATTGTTAAGAATATGATTTTAAAAATGAAATTATTTATTAGAAATTATATTTATTATAAGAAAATATATTAACAGAAAATGAGATTATCTGTTTAGACTAAGCATGATAAATTTTTCAAAAAAGGTCTGAGTTCTACAAACTACTAAAAAATTAAGAAAAATCTCATCTGAAATGCAGCCATTTGTATTTTTTTTATTGTGATAAAATTTCCAAGTTAGTTAAATCTTTTCTAGATAGTTGGTAAATTTTATTAATTTTTGTATGCAGCAGATGTGTGAGGCTGGCATCGCTGTCTCCGTTGTTCAGATAAGGAGAGTAGACACAGGGAGAGTGAATGTCTGGCCAAGCCTGGAGTTGGAATGCAGTTCTTTTGACATTTCTTTGTGCTATCTGATTATAGAGCTCTGCTACAGTCATAGATATCTCAGAATTTCCAAAAACCTTGGACTCTCAGGGAAAAAAAGATTTCCATGAGCATGCACAGGCATGAAGTATAAAAATATTTTTGTAGATTAAATTTACATTTGTATCTAAGAATAATGAACAAGCAAATAGCAGGTGTGGGAAAGGTACTTGTTGGTTCAGCAAACATTTCTGAGTAGAGGATATTGTGCCCACTTCTGGGGGAAACAGACCCAAGGGTATGAACATAGTACAATGTGATACGTGAAATGATGGAGGTTTACACAGGACTTTGAGGACCACAGAGGAAGGACCAGTGACCAGCTTCATGTGCAAAGAGTATCTGGGAAGTCTTATGAAGGAGGGGATGCTTGAATCTAATCTTAAATATATAAGGCTGTATTTAAAACTAGATAGATTAATTTGATTTCGTATGTTTCTGTCTTGTGATATTTCCATTTCCCAATTTTAGAAAGCTTTAGTTTCTCAGAGAACATACATATATCTGAATTTTAAATACCAGATTGAAATTTTATTTGTTATTATTTTTTTTAAAGTTTATTTATTTATCGTGAGAGAGAGACAGAGAGAGAACATGAGTAGGGGAGGGGCAGAGAGAGAATACCAAGCAGGCTCTGCACTGTCAGCATAGAGTCTGACACTGGGCTTGGACTCATGAACTGTGAGATCATAACCTGAGCTGAAATCAAGAGTTGGACACTTAACTGACGAGCCACCTGGGCACCTCCCTGGTTGAATTTTCAAAAATGGCAGCTGGAAGGTAAGTTCCTTATTAACATTGTGTTTTCCCCATAGGATCTAGCAACATTAAGATCATCGTGGAGCTGGCTTTTTAAAGACTTAATTTTTTTAAGTTTATTTATTTATTTTGAGAGAGACAGAGAGCACTCGTGTGTGTGAGAGCAAGGGAGGGTCAGAGAGACAGGGAGAGAGAGAATCTCAAGAAGTTTCCATGCTGTCAGTGCAGAGCCCAACTAGGAGCTTGATCTCATGACTATGAGATTATGACCTGACCCGGTATCAAGAGTTGGACGCTTAATGGACTGAGCCACCCAGGCACTCCAAGACTTAATTTTAAAAAGCAGTTTTAGGTTCACAGCACAGGTTGAGAGGAAGTTACAGAGATTTCCCATTTACTCCCTTCCCCTGCAGTTGCATAGCCTTCCCTATGATCAAAATCCTACACCAGAGTAGTGCATTTTTTTACAATTGATGATCTGACACATCATAATCACCCGAAGTTCTTAGTTAACATTAAAGTTCACTATTTGTGTTGTACATTCTATGGGTTTGTACAAATATATAATGACATGGGTTCATCATTATAGTATCATATATTTTACTGCCCTATAAATCCTGTGTTCTGTGAGAGGAGCTATGTTTGGTAGGAATACTTTCTTTAGTTTTATAACAAATTTGGTTCATTTGTCAGCAAATCTAAAGTGCTGAGCTGTTTGGTTCAATGTTATTCAGATGCATTATTTCAACCAAATTCTAATACCATCAAATCATACATATCAAAATTCAACTGTGAAAAAATTCAGTTGAACTGCATAGTGCCTTATGATGGTAATAATTTTTAAAAATAGGCTATGCTGTGGGTTTCATTTATAGGCATTTAAATGAGCTTAAAGTTCCCAGAGGGAAAAAAAAATCTCATGTATATAACATATTGCCAAAACAAGCACTCTTCCAAGGTTGACATTTTTGTTTTTCAGATCTGATGTCTGCATCATCTTGTTCTTTTTATTAGGTTCAGTACATGATCTCTTGTTTGTAAACAGAGGTCAGATCTAACCAAATCTCAGCAATGAGATTCGGTTACAGAAAGAGAATATACTAGCATCAAAACCTTTATTCAGAAGTGTTATTTTGCATTTCCCAATAGATATATCCTTACATCTCTAATGCCATTAACCAAGGTGGCTCTACAAAATATTTTATTTATACTGCTAGAGTAGTTAGGTAATGAACAGGTAACTCCTTAAATCCTGTCCCTTTTTTAGTAGGAGTGCATAGGTGAGAGAGAGGAGCACACTTGTGATAAAGCAAAAGAGGACTCTTGAGGGCTCTGGTGTATTCATGGACTTTGAGATTGATTATACCATTAAAAATAATAGTAAAATGGAAAATATTGGCCTATCTTACATGGTAGGTAAGGGAACTATCATTTGACAGAGATAGTCTTAAGCTTTGCACCTTTCTATAACACCTATATATTTGTAATAACCTAATAATAGAAAGGAAAAGCACTTATGATTTAATAAGTTTGGGTTGTCTCTTTAATTCATTAGTCTGCAATAAAAAAAGCATACATTTTAGCAAGTGAGTGGTAAAATATTCTTAGCCAATACAATAGCCTAATTTATCTACTTAGGACTAACTGCTTTAAAAATGATTGTAATTCTCAGACATGAAATATATATAAACAGAGAAAATGCTTGCAAATATACTGTCTTAATTTCTTAGAGCATATCCTGAAATAAATATTCTCGGGAAACTAGCATAAATTAAACAAAAATGGAAGTATAGTGGTTTTGCAGTGGAATTCTTAAATGAGGGCCCTCACGTAGACTTCTTCAAGGAGTCCTTAAATCCCTTGAAACTGTGTGCAAAAACTGTGTGCAAAATGTGGTAAGTCTAAGCATTTTTTTCTGGGGCACTTGTGAAGTTCAGTCAGTTGAGCATCTGACTCTTGATTTTGGCTCAGGTCATGATCCCGGGGTCATGATATCAAACCCTGCATCGGGCTCCATACTCATGCTCTCTCTCTCATGTAAAATTAAAAACAAAAACAAAAACAAAAACAAAGCATTTTTTTCAGGGGCAGGGTGAGTTGTTCACTTTTATTAGGTTCTTGAAAGAGTTAAGAACCATTGATTAAACCAATGTGAGCTCTGTGTCTATTAGAGATAGTAGGTAAATAGTTGGAAAATAAAACAAGCCTGTAAAATACATTCATGTATATGGCAACAAAGATGAAAGATGCTTATGTTTCTGGGAATGCAATAAAATGATACCTATGTTATTAAAATGTTTGCATAGATTATTTTATTCTCTTGGTTGAGATGCAAAGTTTTATTCTCCTCTGTGCCATGTTGTCTTGCTCTGTAAACAATGAGAAATAACATTGTTCATTATAGGAGCTCTGTGTAAATCAAAATTTGGGACTTTTTTGGCTTACTCTTCTCCTGTTACCGCACTTGGCTTGTACCGCATCACAGACTGAATGATGAATAAAGCAAGAGTGACCTGGGAGCAGCAAGCATTTTACTTGTCAGTGAGAATGAGCTTTTTAGATTTTGAATGAGTTACTTCATACCCCTGAGAACAATTTGTAGCTGTTAAGTACATTTTGCTTTTTGTTAAGAGCAAAGACAACTGTAATTAAGGTCAGCCTATCTTTTGGGATATAAATGTGTTTTAATGGATTTCCAATTTTTTTGGATACATACAAGCATAGTTTATCTTTTAACTCAGTGGTAGGAACACTTTAGAAAGGATTTGTAATCCTGGATCTGTGAAAAAAATTGTGTGTTTGTGTGTAAAATTTGTTAAAAAAAAGTATGGTAGAAAAGCAGTGTCTCCCTTAGAATCAGATTAAAGTTTCCAAAGCATCTTTAATCCTCCTTTGACTAGACTCCCACAGTGATCTCCAAGACTGTGCATTACCAAGTTGGTGAAGAGAGAGTCAAGGAAATATTTTACTTCTTCTCTTCTCCATAGCTTCCCTGAGATCTCAAACTGGCAGCCAGCTGGCTGAATCTGCCCACAGACTTGTTTTATTTGGCCCATGCAGTGCTTTTAACATTTTTTGCCAACATTTTAATAGGAAGGTTTCACATTTCTGGCTCGTCTTGAGAAATCATAAGATAAGGGAACAATTGGCTAGAGCTGAGGGATAGCCAGCCCCCCACCCCCTGGGCCGTAGCCTTCTTCTGCAGCTCTTTCCAGTACCCCTACTCTGGCAATGCACTTGTGGGACTGTTTACCTGCTGGACTGTTGGAGGCATCTGAGTTTGAGACTGATCTAAGGCTGCCTTTGAGACCACCTTAGTTTTCTGATAGGTTTTGTGTAACAGCTATCTTCTTCTTCTTCTTCTTCTTTTTAATGTTTTTTACTTATTTTTGAGAGACAGAGAGAGACAGCACGAGCAGGGGAGGGTCAGAGAGAGAGGGAGATACAGAATCCGAAGACAGACTCTAGCTGTCAGCACAGAGCCCGATGCAGGGCTCGAACCCATGGACCGTAAGATCATGACCTGAGCCAAAGTTGGACGTTTAACCAACTGAGCCACCAGGCGCCCCAACAGCTATCTTCTTGATCCTCAAGAGCCTTATTATTTATTGTAACCTTGACCCTGTCCATCAAATCTAATAATTTTCAGGTTCAAAGGATTTAGAGTTCTTAATTTGGGTCTAGGATGGACAGTAAGTACAGATAAAGAGCACATAAATACCTAAAATGCTTATCTTCCCTAACAACCATCTGATTTCTGTTGTTGTTTACCAAAACTGGCTGGAAGCTGTAATTTTAGTGATGCTATAACTAAATTGTACTCGTTGGTTTTGGAATTTCATCATGACTTTTTTTGGTGTTAAGAAAAACAGTTGAATCATTTAAAAGGCATTGAAGCCTGTCAATTCCTAGGACATTATAATCTCTTTATGCTTTGAAGTACAATGGACCAAGTCCTGAGGTAAATTTAATGGATTTGGGTTGTCTCTTTAATTCATGAGGTTACAAATTTCTAATTTCTGAACTTTCAATTATCTTGGTTAAAATGAAGGGCTAGGCAAATTCAGGCAGCCTTCCTTTCCAGTTCTTCCAAGTAGCCCTTTTGGGTGAAGACAGAAATCTTTCCAAAACTCATATTCAACTTGTTGGAAGGCTAGCCTTTATCTTGTTATCTAAAGTCTATGCAAATCATTTAAAAAATTTAAAAATCCCAGTAAATTCTGAAGTTTAGTTAAGATAGAGGGGTTGGAGCATGAAGTGTTTAGAAATGTCATGAATGTAAAGGTAATTAGTATTTAATTTTTAAAAGAAATGATAAAAAATTTCCAAGTATAGTAACTTGGAACAGTTGTATCTCCTTCAAAACTATTTGATTTTTATACACCGTTGGAATAGCAATGCAATAGAAGTATAATAGCATAAAAAGTCAGGATTTGAGTGTAGGAATGGATAAATGTTTTAAAATGAGAGAAAGAATTATTTTCCAACTTTAGTAATAAAAGCTCCACAGACAATCAATGTCCAAATCAGTAACATTTTTTAATATCTCAAATTACTTTGGCAATATTTAATTATGAACAGAGAAGTGATTTAATGATTATGAAATTAGGTGTCTTGAGTTTTTTCCTCCTTCTTTCCCTCCCTCCCTACCTTATTTCCTATCTTTCTTCCTACCTTCCTTCCTTCTTTCTTTCCTCCCACTCTCCACCCCCCATGTCTGTCTTTCTCTTCTCTTCTCTTCTCTTCTCTTCTCTTCTCTTCTCTTCTCTTCTCTTCTCTTCTCTTCTCTTCTCCCTCTCTCCTTCTCCCCTCTCTTTCTTTCTTTCTTTCTTTCTTTCTTTCTTTCTTTCTTTCTTTCTTTCTTTCTTTCTTTCTTTCTTTCTTTCTTTCTCTCTCTCTCTCTCTCTCTCTCTCTCTCTCTCTCTCTCTCTCTCTCTCTCTTTCTCTTCATACAGACCACCAGGGGACTTTGAGAAAACCACTTTAACTTGCTAAATTTTCCTCAATAATGAAATTTTTGGTACATGGTAAAATGTTCTGAGTACAATTTATATTATTTATCTGAGTTTTTAGACTGACCAGAAGACACAACTATTTTTATGTGAAAAGTAAAAACAAGATGCCTTAAGAGTGCTGAAATTTTTTTACTACTTTTTCACTTTTTAAAGTTGTCTTACTGTTTTCCTTGTCTTCAGATATTCTGATATGCAGTCAAAAAACAAAGGAAAACATTGAACTCTTTTCCCAGTCTATTAAGGTAAAACCAATCTGCTCCAAAAGAACTAGAGGTGAGAATGTGCCTAGTTAAGGTTTTATCTAGCACAGCTGGGGGTTAGCATAAAAAACATTTATGTATAGAAGGAAAATGGAACATTTATCTTGTATGCAATTTAGTCTTGCTTTGTTCCTTCACTTATGAACTGTTAAGTACATTTATAATCTTATTCTAGTTTATCCTACAAGGACTAAAACATGTACTTTGTCCCCAGAGAGCTTAACTCTCCTTGAAAATCACTCATATAGCTCCCTTCTGAGAACCCTCACTAAGAATGTATTCAAAGTCTAGGTATCATGCTCAAAAGCAAACATGTACCAATGCCTGACTGTTTTTGGATTCCTATAGGTACCTTATTAGTGTCCGATGGTTTATTGGTTGGGGTAGAACCATATCTGGTTTACTTATTTATTTTTTAAAAGTTTGTTTTTCAAAAAGAGAGAGAGAGAGAGAGAGAGAGAGAGAGAGAGACAGAGCGTGCGGGGGCGGGGGCGGGGGGGGGGGGGGGGGGGGGGGGGGGGGGGGGGGGGGGGGGGGGGGGGGGGGGGGGGGAGGTCCAGAGACAGAGGGAGACAAAAAGTCTGAAGCAGATCCCAGGCTCTGAACTGTCAACACAGAGCCTGATGCGGGGCTTGAATTCAAGGACTGTGAGTTCATGACCTGAGCCAAAGTTGTATGCTTAAATGGCTGAGCCACTCAGGTAGCCCTCTGGTTTACTTATTTATGCTGGTTTATTTCTTTAAAATTACGCACATCTGAAAATGTGTAAATGTGCTGAAGTGTATCTTTTAAAGGTAAACCAAGCTGAATCTGGAGCTATAATAGGAAATTTAGATTGCTGGAGCATCCTGAGGTTGTCCTTCATATTTATTGGATTAATGATTCCCTGCCAGTCTGTGAGCTTGCCAAGGGCAGGGACTGTGATTATTTATCTCTGCAGAACCTCCAACTCCCAACACATATCTTGGCAATATAGGAAATGCTCACTCTATCTTTTCTGCCTGACAAGTGATTGGGGAATCAGCAGCTCATATGTGTAGGTCTCAGCACCCCATTGGAAACTGTGTGACTTTAGGAAAGACAAGGTTAACTCAACAATCATGCAAAGAAACATGAAAGTCTTGCCTTACCAATCAGATTTGCTCTCTTTATAAGGGGGACAGCCCCCTTGGTTTTGTAAGCAGAGCACAATTTGTGAATAGCTGTGATTTTCAGCCCTAGGTGGTGTCTCTCTTTTTTTAATTCTTATGCATCTAGTTTGGATGAGCTTCATGGCTTTTCCTGTATACCACTGCATTGCAGCATCTAGCAAGAAGAACAGTGCCTCGTGTGTGTGTGTGTGTGTGTGTGTGTGTGTGTGTGTGTGTGTGTATGAAACCTAGTTTTAAGTATCACTTTGCCACCAACTATGTGACCTCGGTAAGTCACTTAATCTCTAGGCTTCAGAGCACTCATTTCTGAGTGTTGTCTTGATTTTAGAATGCCAGGCTTCTGATTCATAACTGCTAAGTCCCTTTTAAATTCCAGTTGGCTATTTGAATGCATATATTCATGTTTTCTATTAGTCTGTAGGCTTCTGGAGGTCAGAGGTCATCTTACACATTTTCTGTGTCTATTAAAAAAATTTGTTATAGAAAACACAAGAAACAGATAGATCAGCTTAATGAGCCCCCTAGGATTTATCCACAAACTCCAACAATCTTTCAACTTATGGCCAATCCTGCCCCACCATGTCCCATTTTCTTACTCTCCTTTATTTGGAAGCAAATCTTAGATACATGGCATTTAATCTGTAAATATTTCTTATTTGTGAGCTTTGCCTTTCAGGCATGTAACACAGAACCTTGTACACAATACATAACAAGATGATAAATTTTGAATAAAAGAATGAGAGTGGCCTGGGAAAGAGGAAGAAGTTCGTCTCCCCAATCCAAAATTATACATATTTTAAATATTTAATAGAATTTGTTAACCTTCAATTTCTCAGAGTAGGAGGGGAGGCCAAAGCCTCCAGTTATTGGAAATCCTTATGTGGTTGGAATATTAAAGGACTTCTTTACCTACTACAGGTAATTATCCTTCACTAGGGAGCCCTCCAAGCTCCAAGAAGTTAAGGTACATGCTGAAGACCAGCAAAATGCCATCCAACTTTATGGGCGCATCCTGAGTAATTATCTTAGCAGCAATTGATGGTACAACCTAAAGGGCTAACTATGGCTATCTAATTCACTGGGGACTTGAAAATTCATAGGAAGGACTTGACCCAGCTACTTCTCTTTATTTTACATTTTCTATTACCTGTTTCCTAAGCCCTTCGTATCTCCTTTACAATAACCTCAACCCCCCTTTCTTTTCATTATTTTCCTAAAAATGCTCATAGGAGTTTTGCTCAGAGCATTGAATTAGGCACAGTACATTTCAGCCAAAGTGAGTGTGCTTGCTTTGGATGTATTACTCTCAAATGTGTAGGCGATGTAGTTTGTGTAACACCATGAATAAAACAAAAGCAAGAATAAGAAAGTCATAGTAAAAAATCTCCCTTGATATACACTAAAAGACTTGACAAAAATGTTCAGAGCAGCATTATTTATAGCACTTAAAACTGCAAATAATTCAAATGTCCATTAACAGAATAGATAAATAGAATACTATACAGTAATTAAAAAAAATAAACTAGAGGCTCCTGGGTGGCTCAGTTGTTTAAGCCTCCAATTTTGGCTCAGGTCATGATCTTGCAGTTTGTGGGTTTGAGCCCCGCGCCGGGCTCTGTGCTGACAGCTCAGAGCCTGAAGCCTGCTTTGGATTCTGTGTTTCCCTCTCTCTGCCCTTCCCCTGCTTGTGTTTTGTCCTTCTCTCTCAAAAATAAATAAACATTAAAAAAATTTAGGGGCGCCTGGGTGGCTTAGTCGGTTAAACATCCAGCTTCAGCTCAGGTCATGATCTCACGGTTCGTGGGTTCGAGCCCCGCGTCCAGCTCTGTGCTGACAGCTAGCTCAGAGCCTGGAACCTGCTTCAGATTCTGTGTTTCCCTCTCTCCCTGACCCTCCCCTGCTCATGCTGTCTCTCTCTGTCTCTCAAAAATAAAAAATTACAAGAATAAAAAAAGTCTTTTAAAAAAGTTAAAAAAATAAAAAGAATAAACTATGGCTATCTGGAACAATATGGATGATTTTTACCTACATAGAGTTAAGGGAAAGATTATATATTGTGTTGTTCTGTTTATAACCAGGCAAAGTGAATCTGTGGAATCAGGAGTCAGGATAGTGATTAACTTTATAGGGGGGATGGGGGGTGACTGGAAGGTCATAAGGAAGATTCTGGGTGCTGGAAGTGTCCTGTAACATGAGCTGGGTGATTGCCACACAAGTGCGCTCAATTTGTAAAATTTCATCAAGTTGTCTATTTAAGATCTGTATACCTCAGAATGTGTATATTATACTTCAGTGTAAGAATAGAAGAAAAAAAACCCCTTCTCTTTTGACTACTTAGGAATATCTAAAGTCTAAGCCAGTCATCTACCTGACTTGTTTCTGTAAGAAACAAGATTTGCCTCAGTGGTCTGAATGTCTCTCTTTTATAGAACAGAACTGGTAGATTTGAGACTGAGAAAGAAGTAATAGATGTATAATGTTTTTATTGTACAAAACATGTTTCTCTGTTTCATGAGATAATCATCAATAAACTGTGAAACTGCAGTCAAGATGAACTGCTAGACACATCTGCCCGTGTTGGAGCTCTGGAGGCCTTATTAGTGTTACCTTACCAGGGGCATAATTAATGGGTCATTACTGTAAAGGAAGATCTTGGCTCAGCACCGAAGTATGTATTAGAATCCAGAAGACCTTAATATGGCAAGAGAAATTCAGAATGAAGTGCAACATATATTTAATTGCAAGACAGTGTTTCAGGATACCTGGGTGGCTCAGTTGGTTAAGTGTACAACTTCAGCTCAGGTCATGATCTTGTGGTTCATGAGTTTGAGCTCTGCATCAGGCTCTGTGCTGACAGCTCAGAGCCTGGAGCCTGCTTCAGATTCTGTGTCTCCCACTCTCTATGCCCCTCCCCCGTGGTCTCTCTCTCTCTCTCTCTTTCAAAAATAAATAAACATAAAAAAATTTTTAAAAATACAGTGCTTCAGTATATGTAGTATTAAAATAGCATAAAAAAGGAGCATTTTAATAAAATAGAAACCAATCTAGAGTTGAGTGGATCAGGTGAATGTAATTAAACATACATTGCCTTCAAAAAATGAGTAAAGCAAGCATGATACAATACTGATGTCATGTAAATAGTAAAACTTTTATATAGGTGATGATTATTTCTCAGAAATATCAGACAGGATAGGGCTATTTAGGGGTATCATGTCCAGAACTGATCCTAGACATGATTGTGCTTTTGGAAACATTTGACTCTGGTGCTTTCCTTCTCCTTTTCTTTTTCAGTACAGGTTGATATCCTGTAAACATACAAACTTTGAAATCAGGTTGCCTTTTAAATCTTGGTTCTATCTTAAGCTGTTTGACTTTGAGTAAATAACTTCTTTGACATTTAGTTTTCTCATTCCTAAAATGGGGGCTCTGCCTGACTAGGATATTTAATAGGCATAGTGTATCTATCTTTACACCTCTGTATCACTTAGGATTTTGTTTGGACAAGATCAAAAAACTCAAAATAATTGTAAGCACACAAGAATTTAATTCCACCTAAAAGAAGCACAGAGGTAGGCAATCCAGCACTAGTGTTTCTGCTCCCTGAAGTCACCAGCAACTTAGGCTCCATTTAAAGTCTTTAATTTGCTATACTCCACATATAAGTTCCATTCTGAAGGTTACCTAATGACTCAGATGGCTACTGGAGCTCCATCCATCTTCCTCTTTACAAGGCAGCAAGAAGGCACATGAAACATGGGGCAAAAAAGGTGCAATTTCCAGCTGAGTTAGCTCTCTTGCAGTTGTCCTGGAAGTCCTATAAATACTTCTTTAAAATTTTTTAAAATGTTTATTTATTTTAGAGAAAGACAGAGCACAAGTGGGGTAGGGGCAGAGAGAGAGGGAGACACAGAATCCAAACCAGGCTCCAGGCTCCGAGCTGTCAGCACAGAGCCCAATGTGGGGCTCAAACTCATGAACTGTGAGATCATGACCTGAGCCAAAACCAAGAGTTGGGCACTTAACTGAATAAGCCACCCAGGCTCCCCTAGAAATCCTATAAATACTTCTACTTATTTCGTATTGTCCAGAACTTAGCTACATACCTGAGTTTGCAGTAGAAAGATGGTGGGAAATGTATTTTTTTTGGCTGAAATGAAATTGGGGTTTGATTTTTCATGAAGAAGTAGAAGTGCATTTTGGATGGTAATTAGGGGGTCTCATCCACACTGTTCACAACAGAACATCTCTCCTCTCCCTATCTTTGTAAATGGTTACCACCATCCTCCAGATAGCTTACTCTGAGAATCTAGGATTAATTCAACGTATTTCCCATATCCCAATTATCACCAAGTCCCACAGTTCTGAAATCTAAATCATCTCTTCCATGTCCACTGTAAAACCCACAATTTTAACCCATTATCTCTCATCTGGATTCTTTTTTTTTTAATATTTATTTATTTATTTTGAGAGAGAGAGTGAGAGAAAGAGCACACGTGCATACACACCCAGGGGAGGGGCAGAGAGAAGGAGAGAGAGAGTCTGAAGCAAGCTCTATGCCCAATGTGGAGTCTGTGGAGTCTGACAAGGGACTTGAACCCAAGAATCAGATGCTTACCTGACATAACCATCCAGGCACCCCTCTCATCTGGATTCTTTCAGTAGTTTCCTGATTAGTTTTTTGTTTTTTGTCTTGCCTTTCTATAGAACATTGCCCACACAGTATGATTTTTTCAAAAAATAAGAGATCATATCATCCTCCTGCCTAAAGCCCTCTAATAGTTTCCCATCCCAATAAAAATAAATGTCACCTTCTTACCTTGTCCTACAAGGCCTTACGTGGTTTGGCCCTTGCCTCTCTATGCTCATTGTCTACCCTCTTGCTTCAGCTTCTCATGTTTTGATCATAGTGGCCACCTTTCTGTCCCTTGAATGTACCAAGTATGTGCTATCTCTGATTTCTGTCCCAGGACATTCATCCCTATTTTTGTATGGCCAACCCCTTAACATAGTTTGTGTGTCAGCTCAGATAGTTCTCCCTCAAGTAGGCCTTCACTGACCACTCAGTTAAAGTAGTTCTTTTTAGCCCATGGTGAATCATCCTCTGTCTTATCATCTAATTGTATTTAATTCAATCTTGCTCTGATAGCTAGACAAAAATTTTGGTCATGTGCAGAATTGACCATGGTGTGGGGAAAGAAACATTCTCATACACCATCAGTGGAGAATGCACTGGTTAAAACCTGTATGAAGGTCAATTTACAGTATCTGTTAGAACTTAAAACTATAGTTTCATGAGGGCAAATCAGTTCTAAGGATTAAATCACAAAGCATCTGATACCAGTTTTTATTCCCCTCCCTTAAAGTAAAATTCCTCAAACAAGTGTATTCAAGTTTCTGGAGCAAGGCCTCAGGCTTAACCTAGTGGATCTTCTTGGAGTATCCATTTTACTTGAGGGATTGTGAGAAAACAATATTTTTTTCTATCAGTAGAAATATAGACATATTAATAGTTTGAGGACCTTCTAGGTCTCTGGGGGACTGAGCTCAGTATCTGTGACATTAGGGGCAATTTGGTGGAGAGGTTCTTGAAGCTTAAAGGTGTTAGCCCTGGGGTGAATATTTTCATTCTAATAGAGAATTTTTTAATTCATCATGAGCTTTCTATTGAGGAATTGTGCCTACTAGGTCTAGCAGTAGGTGCTGGGCAATCAAAATTCTTCCTTAACTGTACATTTGTATTTTCCCTTCCGTTGGCAGAATGCTTTAACATACATTATTTTATCTAACTGGTTTTTTACCTTGGCTAAACTGCCTGCAGCCTACAAATAACTACCAGGCATGAAAAGGATTAAATACTTCAAACAGTATTCCATTTTAAATTAACTGCAATGTAAGTCCTGCTTCCAAATCAGACTCTTGAATGCTCATTTCCCTCTTCTATAGGGAATTTCTTAGGTGTCTTTCCAGAGATATTTTAAGCACTCACATTCATGTCTTAGGGTATGATCTCCTCTCATTCTTTTTTTGTACACACATGAGAAGTATACAATACTATTCTGCTTTTTTTTTTTAAGTATAATGTTTTGCACTGGAGTGTAGTGTTCTATTGTATGAGGTACACCAAACATTTAATTATTTCTCATGGATGGATATTTCGGTTGTGTTCAGTATTTCGCTGTAATAGCCAATTTCTCAGAAACATCCTTTACATATAAATATTTTTTTCCTTTGCCTACGTAAATAAGATAAATAATAAATATGTTTCTAGGAGTAGAATTGCTGTGTCAAGGATGACTATTTTTAATTCCACTAAATACTGTAAAATTGGCCTTCAGAGAGGGTTTAGCCAGTGCATTTCCCACTGATGGTATGGGAGAAGAATTTTTTCCCTACACTGCAATCATTTTAGCATATGACTAATTTTTAAAGTTTTATTAATAAGAAAGTGAGAAAAAGGCTTAATTTTACTTGCATTTCCTTAATTTACTGAGATTGAGCCTTTTTACGTAAATTATTTCAAAGTTATTTGCATTGAATTTTTGGTATTCTCTAGCTATCTTTCTCTCCTAATTTTCTGTTGAATTGTTAGTCTCTTTCTTTTTTTAATTTTATAGGCCACAACATATATTAAGGATAGGCTATTAACACTTTTTTAAAAACTGTGGAATTTATGAACAACTATCTACATTAAATTAGGTGAAAATGTGCTTCATTTGAAACATTACAGATTTATGAACTGGCAGAATGTCACATACAGAGAGCAAAAGATTCCGAAGAAGAGGTCAGAAGGTTGAGTCATGAATCTGGTTCTTTCTAACCTTACGATCTTGGACAATTACTTAATGCCAGGGAACCTCAGTTTCCTCAACTGCAAAGTGGGGATGAGCATAATCTTATTTCATCATGGAGTCATAAAGATTTGCTCATGCAAGTGAAAGTGCTCTATAAATGTACTCAGAGAA
The DNA here is from genome assembly GCF_006229205.1 of Suricata suricatta. Lineage (NCBI taxonomy): Eukaryota > Metazoa > Chordata > Mammalia > Carnivora > Herpestidae > Suricata > Suricata suricatta. Next base: position 36,038,027 of record NC_043702.1, on the reverse strand, counting down.
TTTTAGCTTTTATTTCTGATTCGATAGCTGACCTGTTTTGTACATTAGGATATATTTGGGAAAGTGGGATTTCTGCCTTCAGTTAATTTTTTTTTTTTTTGAAAACAAAACTAATTTTCATTATGTCTCAGGTACTTTTCTGCCTTTAGCTCATCTCATGATTCCTGTTGATTCAATAGTTAGGAAGAGCAAATTTTTTTCTCTAGTCATGGGACTAGAAAAAATATGATTTAACAATGCTACTGAGTAATAAAGGGTGACACTAATATTGAAAAGTGAAAAGATTATGTTAAAATAGTAGAATCGTATCTTCTTTCCTTTTTAAAAATCTTAGTGGAAAGATATGCTAAAATGCAGTTCTTTTATTTCTGGCTTTCATATTTTATATTTTAAAAGTTATGTGTGGCGAGAATATGTAGGATTAGAGCTTAAAAAGTTTCTATCTGGAAAGAACTGAGCCATAATCTCAGCTAATGCCTGTTTTTACAGATGAGGAAGTCAGAAATTCTGAGAAGCAAAGTAAGTAGCTTGAGTCTTGTGGTCACTGCAGAACAAAAGGGGGGAGTAGCTCATCTTGTCTCCTCTCTCCCCGCTTCGAGACCTTTTCACTATCTTGTGATATTTTGGGTGCATCGGTTGTATGTCTGTATGTGTGTAGTTTATGACAATAGATGTACTTCTAAACTTGTAAAATGAGCAGTCATGTTTCTTGAATCTAAGGAGTAATAAGTTATAGTCATATTTTGCCTTTTTGGAGAGATTATTTTGAACTAGGTTAAAAAAAGCTGGCTTTTAAAATATTCTTATATTTCAATTTAACACTGCATTTTAATACTCTAGCAAGCCTCTGAAAGTTTTTTTCTCTGTTTACCTTATGTTTTCATGTAGTAGGAGCCTTTAAGGAGAACCCAAACAGGAAATGTGTTCAAGTCATTAAGCTTTATAATACATATTTTTCTGTTGATATTATTCAAGCAATATATATTTAAAACACTTAAAATTAATCCAAACTGTAATATAATTCTCATAATGACTATTTTTTTTCTTGTAGGTCTTTGTTTTGCTTTTGCTTTGGGTTAAATGTTGAAATTAATGAAAACAATATCAGATTGACATGTTCTTCCAGTTGTTGGAGGTGTGATTTTAATTTATTTTAGTTATTTTTCTTTCAATAATCTTCATTTAATGTAAAATATTAGTTGAAATAAACTTTGTGTTCAGATTTTCCTTCTAGTGGAAGAACAAAACCTGGAGGCGTCTCTTTGTCCTGCTCCCCCCATCCTTCTCACAGTAGAAGCTATTTGGTGACAGTACCTGAAAGTCATTGACATCAGCTAGCACATCCAGTTTGGTATCATGCTGAATAGAGTAAAACACAGTATTTAACAAATTCATCTTGGACAGTGAACATTCTGAAAAGTGAGAAAGAGCCAACCGGGAAGTGAGATGGGGTTGGAAGCTGATTTTCACAACTGAAAAAATTGACAACAGATAGTTTCTTTATACTGAGACTAATTGATCTTGTCAAAATTGTTTCCACTGGAAGGCACAGTTTTTATTAGAGAAGTCTTATGTAATAAGATATTAAATATTTTTCTAAATCCTAGATAATAGGAGAAACATTGGAGAGAGCCAGTTGCTAAAGGCTACCCATTTCCTACTTTCTCCTTCTCAGCAACAACATTGCCAACCTTTGGATTGTTGCCAACCTTTGGATCATTGCCAACTTTGGAAATCCCTGTCCTTGGGAGCTGAATAAGTGAAGCTATCACAGCATTAATCTCCTAAGCACTTAAAAATGGGAATAGCTTTAAGAAATGTAGAAAAGTTACACGTGCTAATTGTAAAAAGTTCAAATGATAAATATGAAAAAGAGAATAATGTCATTCATAATCCCACCACTCAGAGATAACCCCTGTTAACATCTTGGTGTATATTCTTTCAGATCATTTAATACTAATGTTTGCAGTTTGCCTTTTTAGCTTTATATATCCTGGGTATCCTTCCAATCAATAAATAATCCATGTCATTATTTTTAATGAATACATAGCATTCCACTGCATGGTTGTACTGTAATTAATTTAGATGGTTTCCAAATGATGGAGCCTAAGGTTGTTTCAATTTCTTTTTTCCTAGTTTAAGTAATGCTGCAGTAACCCAGCAAATAATGAATACTTACTCTGCCAGACAATGTGCTGGATTTTGGGGATACCAGGATATGTAGTACATATTTCCTCCATTCAAGGACTCAAAGGAGAAACAGGCATGGAAACATGTAATTGTAATACTCTGTAAGGTGGATAACAACAGACCTGCATATGGAGTCAGTGTTCGTACTAAGGATGGAGTGACCCTTTGCGCTTGAGTGTATTAGGAGAAACTTGATCAAGCAGGAGACACCTAGGCTGACAGGACAGGCAATTGTTTCCTAAGAATTACCAAAGAGAGCTGGTTAAGATTGCTCCTTCCCAGTTTTTGTCTCTGGAGAATGTGATCCAGAAGGTCAAGGGTGCAGCCCCAGGTGGTATTGCTGCATGTTGAGAAGTAGTCTAGAACGGTGTTTCAGGTGAATTAATCTGACAGAATATTATGGAAGTGTTTTCCCAGCTCCTTGTGTAGAGGTAATAAATACTTTTTGGTCTGCTGGTTATTTTTATCAATAATAAATCAGAATCAAATGCTGGCTGGGCAGAGATCAGTGTTTCTCAAACTTTAATGTGCCTATGAATCATTTGGAAACTTGTTAAAATGTGGGTTCCTAATCAGTAGGTCAGGTGGGGAAGTGCACTGAGAGTCTACTTTTCTTTTTCTTTCCCTTTCTTTCTTGCTTTCTTTCTTAGTTTATTTATTTATTTATTTAGAGACAGAGAGAGACAGCGCAAGTGGTGGGGGGATGTGCAGAAGGAAAGGGGGACAGAGAATCCCAAGCAGTCTTGCATTGTCAGCACAGAGCTAGATGTGGGGCTTGAACCCATGAACCATGAGATCATGAACTGAGCTGAAATCAAGAGTCAGATGCTTAACCTACAGAGCCACCCAGGTGCCCTGAGATTCTGCTTTTCTAACAAGCTCCCAGGTGATGTTGATGGCTATGATCTGTGGTCTATGTTAACATAGAAGATGTGTTTGTAGAAGGTTTATAACCAAGTGGATTTCCAGTTTAGTCTTTGCATGTGAGTGTACTCTATGATCTTAGGATTTCAGTAAACTCACTTAGGAATCTGTCATGGTAATAGCTCCAACAGTTATATTTCAGTTGAACCTCTTTATCAGTGCAAATAACTTCCTGTTTACTCATCATTTACTATGTGGAAGCTTCATAGAGCCAATCAATATATGTATTAACTCAGTCAATTTTTGAGATAAATCTTAAGCCTCTCAAATAACTGGAAAATACTATTGCGTTTTCATAGAGCCAGTGATTTGAAGTGGTTAATTGTATTGAGTCACAAAGCCTTTGTTGCTTAAAATTTTTTTTTAAATGTTTATTTTTAAGAGAGATAGAGAGACAGAATGCAAGCAGGGGAGGGACAGAGAGAGAGGGAGACACAGAATCAGAAGCCGGCTCCAGGCTCTCAGCCGTGAGTATAGAGCCCAGAGTGTGGCTCAAACTCACAAACCACAAAATCATAGTCTGAACTGAAGTCATATACTTAACAGACTGAGCCACCCAGACACCCCATCTTGTTTATTTATTTATTTGGAGAGAGAGAGAGAGTGAGAGAGAGAGAGCGAGAGAGTGAGAGCAAAGAAAGCAAGGGAGGGGCAGAGAAGAGAGGGATAGAGAATCCCAAGCAGGCTCTGCATTGTGGAGCTTGACACAGGTCTTGAACTCACTAATCGTAAGAAATCCAGAATTGGATTCTCAGCTCAGTCAACTGAGCCATCCAGGCGCTGCTTATTTCTTGATAGTTTCATTAATCAAATTCAACCAACAGATGAGTTAAAGAGTAGGATTTAAAAGATCTGAAAATTTATTTTTTAATTTATTTTAATTTTTAATTTTTTTAATAGTTTATTGTCAAATTGGTTTCCATACAACACCCAGTGCTCTTCCCCACAAGTGCCCTCCTCCATTACCACCACCTCTTTCCCCCTCCCCCTCCCCCATCAACCCTCAGTTTGTTTTCAGTATTCAGTAGTCTCTCAGGTTTTGCGTCCCTCTCTCTCCCCAACTCTCTTTCCCTCTTCCCTCCCCCTCGTTTTCCATTAGGCTTCTCCTGTTCTCCTGTTAGACATATGAATGCAAACATATGGTATCTGTCCTTCTTCGCCTGACTTATTTCGCTTAGCATGACACCCTCGAGGTCCATCCACTTTCCTACAAATGGCCATATTTCATTCTTTCTCATTGCCATGTAATACTCCATTCTATATATATACCACATCTTCTTGATCCTTTCATCAGGTGATGGACATTTAGGCTCTTTCCATGATTTGGCTATTGTTGACAGTGCTGCTATGAACATTGGGGTACATGTGCCCCTATGCATCAGCACTTCTGTTTCCCTTGGGTAAATCCCCAGCAGTGCTATTACTGGGTTATAGGGGAGTTCTATGATAATTTTT
>NC_043702.1:36032032-36033358 GCF_006229205.1 Suricata suricatta | reverse complement strand
TGATGGATTTGTGAATATTGAACCAGCTCTGTAACCCAGGAATGAATCCCACTTGATCATGATGGATATTTTTTTTTATATGCTGTTGAATTCGATTTGCCAGTATCTTGTTGAGTATTTTTGCATCTGTATTCATTAAGGATATTGGTCTGTAGTTCTCTTTTTTGGCTGGGTCCCTGTCTGGTTTGGGTATCAAGGTGATGCTGGCTTCGTAGAATGAGTTTGGAAGTTTTCCTTCTATTTCTATTTTTTGGAATAGTTAGAGAAGAATGGGTATTAGCTCTGTTTTAAATGTCTGGTAGAATTCCCCTGGGAAACCATCTGGCCCTGGGCTCTTATTCATTGGGAGATTTTTGATAATGGATTCGATTTCTTCACTGGTTATCAGTCTATTCATGCTTTCTATCTCTTCCCGTTTGAATTTTGGTGCATTTAGGAATTTGTCCACTTCTAGCTTGTCCAGTTTGTTGGCATATAATTTTTTTTTAAAAATGTAATACTGTTTATTTAACTTCAAAAACATTTCAGCATTCTAAACATACAAAAAAGTAATAGAATGTTGCAAATTGTGTTTAGTACAGAAGGTTCTTGAACTTTCATTGATGCAGTGGCTCTTCGCTTTGCTGACAATGAAGAGTTCTACAGTTTGTTTCAAAACAAACAGTTTAAAACTACGCACTTAACTAAAAAAGATCCAAACATTTCTCATGCCAGCTGCCCCCCACCCCCCTTTCCACAGCTAAGAATGGCAGCAGAATGCTAGGTCACTATATACAGAAACAAGACAACCTGAAGCTAAACGGATGCCCACTGCACTGTCCACAGGCCCAGCCTTACCGTGCACGCCCTGAGTTACTGCCCCTCCAAAAGGCATCTTCCCCACAGCCTCAAGCCAAGCAAGGAGCATCAAGACTTTGTCTCGGTTGTTCTGTCCTTTTTACAAACTATAGATATGTACAATTGAGAACTCAGGATTTCTAGCCAATAACCATAGAGTTAACACCACCTTAAAAATTCAAAAAAGAAAATGCCAGAAACATCTTTAAATGCCTTGTCACACCAACAGCAAAGTGCACAGAGTGAGGAGAACACGAGAGCCTTTTCATTTTAAAAATGTTTGGAAATATGTACAACTTTGATACAGTTTCAGGGTGCTCTGGACACCCACGGCCGCTTCATGTAAACCACTGACAATTTCTAGAGCACTTTGAAGAGACTATGATATGACCATGACCCAATTGTGTGATTAAACCTAACGAGGGCAACAGACGCGTCTCCAATAAGAGAGGTGTCTGTGACGGCACTCCCTACTCTAAGGTGTTCACA
>NC_043702.1:36009437-36031932 GCF_006229205.1 Suricata suricatta | reverse complement strand
TCCTCCTCCTCCTCCTCCTCCTCCTCCTCCTCCTCTTCTTCTTTCTCCTCATCTTCTTCATCTTCCTCTTCCACTTTTTTCCGGGCAACGTTTGCAGGACCCTTGGCGCCATCAAACTTTCCTTTAGACTTATAGTCGGCGACATCCTTCTCATACTTCTCCTTCAGCTTCGCCGCCTTGTTGTTGTAAGGCTGCTTTTCACTGTCACTTAAGTTATTCCACACCTCACCCAGCTTCTTTGCCACATCTCCAATGGAGATACCAGGGTTGGTAGACTTGATCTTGGGGCGGAATTCTGAACAGAACAGGAAGAATCCAGACGGTGGCCTTTTGGGAGCATTAGGGTCCTTCTTCTTGCCTCCCTTAGCTGGTCCATAATCCTTCGTTTCCCGATCATAGCGCACTTTATCTGCCTTTGCCATTTCATCAAATTTAGACTTCTCTTTCCCAGACATTGCCTTCCACCTCTCAGAGCACTTCTTGGAAAATTCTGCAAAATTGACAGGGACCTCTGAGTTTTTCTTCTTATGTTCCTCTCTGCACGTCTGCCCAAAGAATGCATAAGCAGACATCTTGCCCTTTGGTTTCTTGGGATCACCTTTAGCCATCCTGACTGTATTGTTCGCTAGTCTGGGCAGCGCAGGGCATGACGCGTGGCTCAGTGCTCCCCAGCCTCGCGCTCGGAATATAATTTTTTATAGTAATCTCTGATGATTGTCTATATTTCTAAGGGATTGATTGTAATCGATCCTTTTTCATTCATGATTTTTGTCTATCTGGGTGCTCTCTCTTTTCTTTCTGAGGAGCCTGGCTAGAGGTTTATCCATTTTGTTTATTTTTTCAAAGAACTAACTATTGGTTTCATTGATCTGCTCAACTGTCTTTTTGGATTCTATTCTGTTTATTTCTGCCCTGATCTTTATTATTTCTTTTCTTCTGCTGAGTTTGCGGTGCTCTTGCTGCTCCCCTTCTAATTTCCTTAGGTGCTCTGTTAGATTTAGAATTTGCGCTTTTTCTAGTTTGTTGAAATAGGCCTGGATTGCAATATTCTTTCTTCTTAGGACTGCCTTTGCTGCGTCTCAGAGATTTTGGATTGTTGTATTTTTGTTTTCATTGGTTTCCATATATTTTTAAATTTCTTCTCTAATTGCCTGATTAGCCCAATCATTCTTTAGTAGGGTGGTTTTTAACCTCCACATTTTTGGAGGTTTTCCAGACTTTTTCCTGTGATTAATTTCAAGTTTCATAGCATTGTGATCTGAAAGTGTGCATGGTATGATCTCTATTTGTTTATACTTATGGAGGGCTGTTTTATGCCCCAGTATGTGATCTATCTTGGAGAATGTGCCATGTGCACTCGAAAAGAAGGTGAATTTCCTAACTTCAGGATGCAGAGTTCTAAATACATCTATCAATACCATCTGTTCCAATATGTCGTTCAGGTCCATTTTTTCTTTAGTGATTTTCTGTCTGGTTAGTATATCCATTGTTGTAAGTGGAGTATTATAGTCTCCTGCAATTAGCACATTCTTATCAATAAGATTGTTTCTATCTGTGATTAATTATTTTATGTATTTGGGTGCTCTCGAATTTGGCGCATCGATGTTTATAATTGTTAGCTCTTCCTGATGGAAAGAGCCTGAGATGCTTCTTCATCTCTTGTTACTGTCTTTACTTTAAAGTCCAATTTGTCAGATATTAGTATGGCTGCTCCTCCTTTCTTTTGGCTTCCAGTCGCATGATAGATATTTCTCCATCCCTTTATTTTCAACCTGTCGGTATCTTCAGGTCTAAAATGAGTCTCATGTAGGCAGCAAATAGATGAATTTTGTTTTTTTATCCATTCTGCTACCCTGTGTCGTTTGGTTGGAGCATTCAGTCCATTTACATTCAGCGTTATTATTGAAAAATGTGGATTTAGAGTCATTGTGTTCTCCATAGAATTCATGTTTATAGTGGTGTCTCTGGCACCTTGTATTTGCAACATTTCCCTTATAGAGTCCCTCTTAGGATTTCCTGTAGGGCTGGTTTGGTGGTCATGAATTCTCTCCATTTTTGTTTATTTGGGAACACCTTTATCTCTCCTATTTTGAATGACAGGCTTGCTAGATAAAGGATTCTTGGCTGCATGTTTTTTCTGTTCATCACATTGAATATTTCCTGCCATTCCTTCCTGGCTTGCCAAGTTTCATTAGATAGGTCTGTAACCACTCTGATTCGGATTTATGCGGCCAATGCTGGAGGTGAGATGCGCTATGGAAATGAGGTGTGTGCTCCCACTCCTGCAGCCGAGGCTGAAGTGCGAGCCCCGGGGCCTCTGCCACTGCTGCCTCAGCCGCCGACTCCCTGCCGGCATGGCGCAGGGGTGGAGGCTGGTTTTTCCCTTTTGCCACCCAGGTGCAGGATTTGGGCTACCTAGCAGTTATATGTGGAGTGAGAGTTTTTCTCTCCGAGCAGGGTTAAACGTTCTTTATCTCTTCTCTAGAGACAGAACTATGAGGATGTTCAGTTTCTCTTTCTTTTCCCTTTGTCTCTCAGGGCTCTTTGCACTTGCCACGTGTTGGGCTGGGGCTCCCACCTCCCCTGCCCCTCTCGGGCTGGCCCGTTTTCCAATCTCCCCAGTTCGCACTCACTCACTCAGGCATCTTTGAGGTTGTGTTTTTTCTGGAGTCTGTATTTTCTCCTTCCATTCTTGCAGATGAGAGTAATGTCCTTCTCAGTTCAATAGATGGGGCAGGAGAAGTTTACAGAGCTCCCTTCCTCTCCGCCATCTTGGCTCCTCCCTTTTCTGTAACTTTAGAGTACCTCTCTTGTTTGCCTTGACTACTACACGTATCCTGTCTGTCATTGGATTCGAACCCCTTCTGGTGCCTAGATTCTGTTTTGGCTTGAGAGGTATCATAAATATCTTCTAGGGAAGAGCAATTAAAATTTTTAGTCAGTAGTATTTTGTTTAGTGTTGTTCAGTAAACTCAGTGCCTTAGTATATTTGCTGTAGGATTTGAGGGGAGGGGAGGTGGAAACTAAGTTTACACAAGGATCATACAACTTTTACATTCAGGTAGCACTTTAGAGTTTATTCAGAGTCAACTCCTTCATTTGAATCCCACAACAATCATGTGTGCTTGGCAGGGCAGGCATCATTATCCTCATTTTCAAATGTGAGAAGAGGTGAAATGATTCGCCCAAAGTCAAAAGCAAGCCATTCATTGTTAATGGGTTTAGAGTTCCATGTATTATCTACCTATCAGCATGCAAAACACAAGCTCAGAGTAAGTTAGGTGCTTAAATGCTCCAGGTTAGTTGGGCTTTAAGTAACTGCTTACAACTGGCATTGTATCTGTTAGAAAAATGTTCAACTTGCAGGAACAAAAAGCTTGACTTATAGTGGCTTACACAAATAAGGGTTCAATGTTTTCATATAACAAGAAGCCTGGAAATAGTTACTGGTAGTTACTGGTGCTGGTTCTGCTCTTCAATAATCCAGACTTTCTGACTTTTTGCTCTGTTGTTCTTGTATTCATTGACTTTTGTTCTCATGCTTGTCTCAAGGTTGCAAGATGGTTGTTCTAGCTTTGGGTAGAAAGTCGAGGGAGTATTTACAGTGGGTGTGTGTGTTGGGAGTGGATGCTCACTTCATCTATTCCTTTTTTCAAGAAAACTAAGTTGCCCAGAAGTTCTACTTAAAAAAACTTCTATTTAAGTTGGCCAGAGAGTTGGCCCATGCCCTGAGTCCCCCATTTCCTCTTCCACCTTACAAAGAGGTAGGGAAAATCAATGGTTACTCTTATCAACCTTAAGAGAAGAGAGACAAAGCGGGAAGGTAGTCTGCAATGGGTGTTGAATGAGCTAGCCTACAGTGTCTGTTAGTCTTAGTATAATTCCATTTGGAACAAATGGCATTGAGTGAACATGCCTATACATTCCTGTGACTGCATGGATTTTGTGACGTTTGTTTCTGAGTGCTAGACAGCTATTTTCTGATCACCTCCTGAGAAAGCCAAATTTAAATAACACCCATTTCATCTTTTGTGGTGTAATTACATTGGGTGGGTATGCTGGTGGGAGGTTGGGTTGTTTGTTTCTGCTTATCGTTCTTTGCTAGCATATTTATTTCATGAGATTATTTGTGAGTTACACATCTACTTTATTGTCCTTTGTAAGTGTTTATTTCCTGCTTGCTTGTAAATTAATAAAGAAGAGGAATTAACATGTGTTTGCCATCTCTAAGAATGGTTATGTAGGCTCTGTAGGATTTGCATTAGGACCTTGTAGGGTTGCTTGCTTAGAAGAGGCACAGGTCTGTTCAAGAAGCTACCTTAAGTTGCAGCAAAGTGATAGCTCTTATTACTTTTTCCAGTTTAGTAGAGTAGAAAGAGAAGATTGGGAGTCAGATGGCCTAGGTTATAATCCTGGGTCACCTCTGGAGCCAGTCTCCTCAGCATTCAAGTGAGGGTAACCTGCTCACTCAGAGCTGTAGGGATTCATGAGGTGACAGATAATGATTGGCAGCACCTTGGTGCTGGGTTAGAGAAGATGTTTGTTGTGTTTTAGGTCCCCTTTCTCTTTCTAGTTCTTTGTGCCCCCTACAATACCCTGGCTTGTTAAACTTGGAAGCAGTTTATCTATTTCCCTTGATAAAAAGGTTTAGTGTTTGTTTCTTACAGAAAGGGGAAGTAATTTAGAAATTTTGGCCCGGTGGACTTCCCTTCTGATTCAATATGCTGCAATCATGTCTAATGAAAGAAAGGCAAGTATCCAATTAAATTATCATAGAGTTATCACATTGAAGAAAGGATTTTCTCTAGCCAGATAAAAGTGCCCTCAAAATGGAATCCATGCCATCTTTCCCTACTCTCCTTTATCTTCATCCTACCCTTACTCTATAAGCTCTCTTGAGTCAGAGAAAGCAAAAAGTGCCATTCTTACATCGTTTTGAAAGGAAGCCACTAATTTGAATGTGAACCTGAAGAAAGAATATAGGTAAGTCAAAGTTCATTTAAATTTTTCTTTTTGTTGTATATTTTTCATATATTTGTTACCAAATTTCATATATAGAAATTCATCTAATTCTTGAGGCATTTAGGTGGCTTAGTTGGTTGAACATCTGACTCTTGATTTCAGCTCAGGTCATAATCCCAGGGCCATGGGTTGTTGCTTCATGTTGGGCACTGTAGTGTGTGAACCCTGCTTAAGATTCTTTCTTTCTCTCTCCCTCTGCCCCCCCCTTCTCTCTCTCTAAAATTAGAAAAAAAAAAGGAAATTCATCTAATTCTTTAAAATTTTTTTTTAATGTTTTATATTTATTTTTGAGAGACAGACAGAGACAGTGCGATCAGGGGAGGGTCAGAGAGAGGGAGATACAGAATTGGAAGCAGGCCCCAGGCTCTGAGCTAGCTGTCAGCACAGAGCCCGATGCAGGGCTCAAACCCACGAACTGTGAGATCATGATCTGAGCTGAAGCCGGACACTTAACCGACTGAGCCACCCAGGTGCCCTGAAATTCATCTAATTCTTAATGAAGTCATTTAAGGCTACTTTCTGAGACAGTGATTTTATGACATTTATAAAACAAGTTATAAAATATAATTAAATTCTGCCATCACTTTGGTTTGTTAGTTCTAATGAGCATTTTAAAAAATTTTATTATATTTGAACAGTGTAGTTTGAAAGCATTTTCTTACACAACTTTCATAAACAGCCAGTAAGCGCTTCAGTAATAAGTTAGATCACACCATTCAAAGGCCATTTGTATTTAGTAGAATCAAAGTGTGAGATTTTGTGGTTTAGTGTCATAGAACAATCATGAGAACAGCATGTGGAATATGGGCAGTGAGTGGGAAGGCATGAGGAAAATGAAACACATCAGGGAGTCCTAAGGTGTGGCAGCTTAAAGCCTGTTGGAACCATAGCCTGACATTCCTATTGACTTGGTCTTCTTTTGGTGACACTGTCACAAATAACAAAGTATTTTTTTCTTTTTTTTAGTAATTGCTGTCCTTATTCAAGGATTATATATCATCCTTTGTTTTACAGGCCAAAAATGCATTTTTGAAATGGCTAGCTGAGATTAGAATGATAAATCTGGGGAACAGAAGAAATCAACTAGGTCTCAAAAAATTTTTTTGGCCCAGTTGTCTCAGGCTTTAACTGAATGAAATGAGGCAGATTATAAACTGTACACTGTTTAGTGGAGGCATTTGTATTCTGCCTACATTCTCAATTTTAAATTGTTGTCCGAGATTATTTTATCTGGTGTTCAAATATACACTAAAATGAACCCGTGTACTATATACTTTAACACTCTTAACCAGAGTAAAAAACCCTTTATTATGGGGCATGTAGGATACATGCAAAAATAAGTAGAATAGCATAAATAAAGCATAAACTGAGCCATGCAGTGAACATTCATGTACCTACTCCCCAGCATCAACAATTTACAGCCAACTCATGGCATACCTTGTTTCATCTCTTCCTTCTGCCCCTCCTCCCCTTTTCCAATCCAGATTATTTTGAAGCAAATCATATAATTTTATCCATGAATAGTTCAGTATGTGACTCTGGCAGATAAAGACTATTCCCAATATTAAACAATTTATTTAACGTGGCTTTTTTGTATGGTAGAAGTGTAAAATATGAGAATGATACTTAGCCTCAAGCCTATTAAATTTCACATCCACCTGGTTCTCACACATCTATGTCCAAGCTTATTTTCTGCAAAGCACCACTTTTGCTGCCTAATGTTTGATGGTCATTGTATACATGTAATTTAGTTAAAATGTTAAAACAGCTTTGGATTCTTTTCCTTTCATTGGTGACTTTTTTCCCAGATGGAAATTTTTGTCTCTGCTGAGTAGTTGATCTTGTTTTACATGGAAATATTATCTCTAAGGATGGTTCTATGTGACCTCTGATGCCTCTCCAATAGTGCTCTTCTGTCTTGAAACCACACCCTGTATTTGAGAGCAGCTGGAGAGAAGATAAAAACATCCCTAAATTTAAGGTTTGGGATTTAAGAGAGATTGCCATTTTTATTTGGAAACTGTATATTGCTTTTAATATTATCTGATGAAACTATGAAGAATAGTTGATCATTTTCATAACACATTTGGGAACAGTATTATGATCCTCTTTTTTATTTTGGCTAATTGTGTTATATACAGTATATACGTGTTGGATTGGAGGATTTGATTTGACATGGATGGATTTGCAGATGAACCTGTAAGGACATACATTTTAATGAAGTTTAATTTTTGTAGAGAAGAATGGAGGCACTGTTGTGAGTTCATGTTCAGATTGTGGTTTCTGGTGTCTAATTGCCCAGAGTTTGAGTACGTGGTCCACCATCTAACAGCCATGTGATCTTGCCTTAGTCACATGACTCAGAGTCTCAGTTTCCTAATCTGTAATATCGAGATAATAAAAATACTTACCTCCTGTATTTATGTTTGCATTTGGATTGAATGAGATGAAAAGAAGCAAAAATATTATTAATTTTGGCTTAAATTCAATTGAGATATGTATTTGTTTCTGAAGGACTTTTTAAAAAAAATACTATCATTACTTGTTAAAAGACCTAAAACTTAAGGATTATTGGTTTCTGTATGTCAGGTGAATGTGCATTGAGTTAAAAAGTAGTAAGAGGCAAATTTGTTATTCTGAGGTTTGCTAGCTATTGAATATTTTATATGAAAAGTTCTGTACACTTCAAATCTGTGATTCCTTCAGCTCTGGTACTATATATACAATGTTGCCTTCTGAAACATGTCACGGGGTTTAAAGCTGGTCTTTGTTGTCTTAGAAGTGGCCCTAGTTTACCTTAAATCTCATTTAGATTCACTTAAGAACCTCTTGAACATGTTTATATTTTTGGTTTGTGCCATATGTTCTAGTAATGAGTTCAGTAGGTTTACCATCTCTCTGCAGTGAAGCCAGACACTTTAGGTGAAAAGCTTCTGTCCACTTTGAGGAGGTACAGTTTAGCTGCAGTGTTCTGACATTTTCTCCCTTCAAAAAAGGCCTTGTTGGGTTCTTTCTAGCCCATAGGGTTTGATATCCTACTCTGAACCCCAAGCCTTTGATGAGGAGAATTTCAGTTCTTGGCGGCTTGTGGGTCCCTGAGACCTTTAGCCTTCTCTTTGCCATGGCTAGGTTACCAGGTTCAATAGGTCAGGGAATTGTAGACACACTGAAACCAGGAAGCAATACTGAAATAGAAACTGGAGAGATATCTACCTGCTCCTTGGAGTTGCCAGATCTCATTCTTGGGTCCTGTGAACTTATAGTTCGTCACTCTCTAAGTATACTTTGTTTTATTTTTGTCAGGTTGGCATTTCACACCCCAGAGATGCTTACTGTGTCATTTGCAAAATTTGAAACATCAGATTACTCAGTCTCTTCTGGTCCATTTATAAAATGTACAGCGAGGCTGGTCTTGGCATCACTCCGAGAACCCTCATGTTTTGTCCTTCTTCCATATGAGCAGTACCTGTTCATCCCTAACATTGTGCTGGTTCCTCTTTCATGGTCCTGGTAGAACACTTCTCATATATCTATAATTTATTAAAGTAATGTGTGTGTGTGTGTGTGTGTGTGTGTGTGTGTGTCCTTGCTCTATGATTCAAACATCCTGGGTTTAAATTTGAGCTCTGGCACTTATAAATTGATCACATTTACCTCTGTCAGCTTCCGTTTCCTCAACCGTAACAGAAAAATAACAATAGTACCTATTCCATGAAATTGTACATACTGTTTAGTACAGTGCCTGTCATCTTCTATGGACTCACAAAATATTAACAGGTTTTATTATAGTCATCATCACACCAGCATATCCTATTTTGTTTTTTACCAAAATAACGCAGCACATTTCTATCTCCTTTTAGTCATATTCCTTTTTGCTCTTCAGTATTTATTGAGTATGTAGTGCATAGCACAGGTACTGTTTTCCAGGCACTGAGAATGGTGTTGAACAGAGTCTCTACTGAAATCAAGATATGCTTCTACTACTTTGGTAAAATTGCATCAACAAACATCTCCAGGGACCTTTTTTGCCAAAGCTACAGGATTCTTTGGTCTTGCTTTTATTTGATGTGTTCTAATATGTTAAACTGTTAATTGTTCCCTTTTTAAAATTCTCTCTTCCCTTGAGTGCTTAATACCCTATTTTCTTTTAATTCTCTTGCCAACTTTCTGACTCTTCTCTTTGACCCTGGACCTACTTTCTTCACCTGCCCTTTACATTATTCCCTAATCTTCTGTTCCTGATTTGTTTTCTTCTCCCTTTCTCTTCTCAGAGATTATGAACTGATGGTCCTACTCACAAATCCAGTATGCTTTTGTGCTTTCTTGGCTTGAACAGAATTTCAAAAAAAATTTTTAATGAGTTGTTAACTTAAAAAATGGAGAGATTTCATATAACAATTTGAATTTTGAAAAATTTAAGTTCACTTGCTTTGGAAGAAAGCACATCTCATTCCCCACATCTCAATAGCTTCTAGTAATAATTACATGTTATGAGACCAACATTATTTTTCCTTACACCTGATGTTCTGTAGGCATCACAGACTTAATTGAACTCATTATATACTTTATTTTGTCTTTTCTAGTGTAGTTAATAGAGTGCTGTTTACTGAGGCATTCAAGCCAGAACCTGATGTGTGAGAAGTCTATGGTAGGACCTACATCACCTACTTGGATGGCCTTCCCACTGTACCTTGCTGTCATGGCTTCCCCAGGTCTTCTCATGATCACTCTCCTCTATTTTGCACTGTGGGATTCATGCTGCTGGATCTCTAGCTCCCTGACATGCTTCTTATTTTAAATGCAATATATGTGTTTTGGTTATCACATTAGTAATTTTAGCCTTCATTTGGTTCTTTTAAAAATTATTTATTATTTCAACAAATATTTATTGAGTGCCTAATAAAAACTCAGGTACTTTTTCTAGGAACCAGGGATAGAATATTGAACAAAATAGAAACTCTGCTTTCATGCAGCTTACATTCTGGAGGAAAAAGACAATACATAAATAAGTATAAAGTTAGTAGTGTTAAGTATGATGAAGAATTCTTAGAAATCTATCTAGTAATTAATATACATTTAGGTGGTCATTTTATTTACTTAGACAAGAATAAGAACAGGACTTTAGAGGAGCTCAATTATTATCTCACAAAGTCATATGTCACATCTAGGATTCTAAATTCAGATCTGGTTTTGTCCATCTAGAACTATCTGAATGCCTGATAGTACTCAGCAATAACTAATTTAAAAGCATAGTGTAGTTCAGGTTATTTTTCATGTCAAATGACCATTTCTATTGGGAAAGTCATTTAAAAAATAGTAGAAAGCTTATGAGACTTAATTAAATGAAATCTTCAGCTGGTGTAATCTGATGAGCTGTAGTTTCCTGATTATTGCTATTCCTTGACAGACCAAGTAAGCTTCTGCCTCAGGGTCTTGGCACATAAGTACTTACTTCCAAGAATGTTCTTTTTTAAAAATTTATTTATTTTTGAGAGAGAGGGAAAGAGAGAGAGCACACAAGCAGGGGAGGGGCAGAAAGAAAGGGGGACAGAGGACCTGAAGCAGGCTTTGCACAGACAGCCAAGAGCCTGATGTGGGGCTTGAACTCATGAACTGTGAGATCATGACCGGAGCCAAAGGCAGATGCTTAGCTAACTGAGACATCCAGGTACCTCTATACCAAGAATGTTCGTCTAGGTTTTTGTAAGGTTTGCTTCCCCACTTTACTCTTTATCATGGTACCAAAAATAGCCTGTTCTAATTTCTTACCTTGTTTCATTTTTCTTTATGGCACCAAACACCTGATGTATACATGTCTGTTATCTGTCTCCCCCACTAAAATGTAAGCTTACTGAGAGAAAGAATTGTATTTTGATCATTGCCATCTTTCTCACACCTAGAGTAGTGAATGGCATATAGTAAGTGGTCAATAAATATGTACTAAGTGAATAAATAAATGCAAAGGAGTTTGCTGACTTTGCAGAGGAAATGTTTTAGAATGTATTAAGTAGGACAGATTAAATTATAAATTTATGTGAAGTGGAGCTAAAGATCACACTGCTTTCATAAGAAGAGTAAGTTAAATACTGATTAAAATGAAATAAAATGGAGTCTTGTAGGAAATGAAGTAAGTCTTATTTGGGGAAATTTTAAAAAATGACAAAAGGAATGGGTTGGCAATTTAGTGTTATTCATTTGAATATGTTGTCGAGTACAAATGCTCAGAAATATTTTAGTGTAGAAGATGCTGTGGCTGTCATGAGTGTGTGAAAGAACAAACAGTCCTTGGACCTTGGGATCATTGTCTGACTTAGCCTCGATACGAAATCTCTGAAGAATCTGGGAAAGATAAATTGAGCAATTGGTGTCTCATTTCAGTTTTTCTTACTACCTCTTAGTCTCCTGTGCTTTTATTAGTAAGTTTTTATTTCTCACCCAACTAATATTTATTGGTTGCTTACAAAAAAAAAGGTTACCAAAGACAACTTTTTTCAAAACTAGAGAAATATTTAATTTTCAACAGCTAGTAAAACCTAAAGGTTGGAGGATGCTTGTTTGACGGTGCAACGGAGAGTTGATTGAAGTGTATATTCTGTCCCCACATTCAAAGTTTTCACATCTACAGTGATTTTTCTTCAAAAATTATAAACATTTCTCTCTCTCTCTTTCTTTTTTTAAACCGTGCATTGCCAACCTCTCTTTTACTCCACTTTATCAGCTGGGAGTTTGAAAAGCATTCTCTAACTAGAGAAACAGAAAAATGGATTAGGTTCATAGACATTCAGATGTGATATCTTTGGGGACAATCTGTGACTGGAAGGTAATTTACCCAATAATAAAGATACATGTTTCTAAAGAGTATGCCATTCATGATAGGAACTACAGACTGTAGTAATTAAACTTTTACTAATCAGAATCTAGAAAGTGTACATGAGAGACTTTCAATCTATTTTACTCATCATTCTTCAGTCAGTACAAGTTGAGTGCTTATTACGTATAAGATATTATAAGCTATAAACAGTTGAGTAAGAAACAAGAAGTTTATAATCTAGCAAAAGGTTAAGGCAAATATACAATTTATTCATACTAAAATAAATGAATAAAATACAAGTTGATGAGTTGCATAAGACACAGGGATTCCTCCTAGGCAAGATTTAGAAAAGGCAAGAGGCAGGCAATGGTGTTGTGTTGGATCTTGAAAAGATTTTCTGATAAATGGATTGGCAATCTATGTGAGCAGAGGCATGGAAGTAGAAAATTATGGGTTGTGTTAAGGCAACAGCAGTATTCCAGAGGAGGCATAAGGAAATGAAGTTGAGAGCCAGGGTGGAAAATTTACCTGTGGCAAGAAAGAAGGATACTTCCAATTTAGAGAGAGAAACAAAGACCTACTGGGTGAATCTTAAGAGCAATTCGAGGTAGAGGAGTAGAGGAAATCTTTCATAGCTTTGTCCTCATTAGATTAGGGGGTAAAGTCATCTGTTGAGAAGGAGGGGGATGGAAGTTATCTTCAGATCCATTTACTCCAAGAACTTTACTTCAGGGGCATGTCTTGAGAGGTTCCGATTATATAGGAAACTAGAATCCAGGTTTTATGATTTCAACTTCAAGTATTCTTTCTTGGAAAAATTCAAAATCCCCCAAAGACCTATATACCAAAAATAATTTTCTAAGTTAAGCGTTTCTCATCAAGTAACTTTGATCTGAGAACGTGATAATTTAGGCTATAAAAAAATCAGATGAATCCTTATAAATATTTCTTTTTAAAGGAAAACAAAGGAGATTTATTGCTTTCAGCTGAAACACTGCAACAGAAGCACTGTGTGTTAATTAAGGACAGCCTCCAGGCTGTGGCTCAAGGGACTACTGTGGTCCACTAAGTAGCCCCATTTTCTTTATTATCACATTGTTTTTGTAGTCTTGGTATCTAGCTATCCTGGTTCAACCAAGGAAGAGAACTCTGGGGGCGCCTGAGTGGCTCAGTCGGTTGAATGTCCTACTTCCGCTCAGGTCATGATCTCGTGGTCTGTGGGTTCGAGCCCTGTGTCAGGCTCTGTGCTGACAGCTCAGAGCCTGGAGCTTGCTTCAGATTCATTGTCTCTCTCTCTCTCTCTGCCCCTCTCCTGCTCGTACTCTGTCTCTCTCTCTCAAAAATAAACATTAAAAAATTTTTTAAAAAAAGAAGAAGAAAGAGAACTCTGGGTCTCGTACTCTTATGGATCTATGGACTCTGAAATGGATAGTTCCAAACAATGTCCTAGTTTTGATTAATTTCAAGGGTTTTGCATAGTTGGAAGTTAGACATTCAAATAGATTTGTGGTCATTCATGCCACTTAATCATCTAAGGATGGGGTGATAACATTAGTATTTCTTGGACATTAGGCAGCATGGTAAGTTTGGGGTTGACAGCTGTCAGTCTCAAGTGTGGATGCAATGTTGTATCACTGGCATCACAGGAGGGCTTGGAGGAAAACAAGGAATTAAAGTTATAGAGGAATAAGTTTTGGTAGACAGTCTATCTCTCCTTTTTATCTCTGGCAGAGGCAGTTCTCCAATAGTTTTATACGCTGAAGGACTATTTGTACAAATATAAAAATGAACTTACTGGGATTAAGAGCAGAATGGACATACCACCCTTGTCATTTAAAAATGACAAATACTGAGCTTTTCTACGTGCATGCATGTGTGTGCTAAGAGACTGAAAGTCTCCTTGAGCTATTCCATGGGCCAGCATATGGGGAAACATGGGATTGAGTCCTGGGATTGAACCTCTGTGATTCTAAATAAGCCAAGATTCTTTGCAAAAGTCGGCGTTTTAGGTTCTGAGATTTCCCAACCAAGATTTTAGTTATGAGATTTCGTTTAAGAGACAGACTTTAGTATCCAGGGAAGAAGATTGCTGATGCTGCTGTTGTGTTACTATTGATCTAGAGGAAACTGTATTTTATACAAATTTGTGTCTAAAATCTATAGATATAGTTCATGAGATTTTGTAGGCTGTAGGACAGTTAATCTAAACAAATCATTCATGGAAAATACCCAAAAAATTTTTACATTAATTAATGGGCCAACTGATGTTATCATGTTTTGAAACTATTTTTATTTTTTATTTTATTTTATGTTTTTTAGTATTAGTCTTTGTTAGTTAGGAGAAGTCATAATAGTTCTCTAATTCATGTTTGGGAGTCTTTTCTTAAAGGACTAGATAGCAAATATTTTAGGATTTACAGAATGTATGGTGTCTATTCCAGGTACCTAATGTTAGCTACTGTTTTAATGCAAAAGAAACCACAGACACTATGCAGACAAATAGGCTTAGTTATGTTCCAATCAATCTTTGTTTATAAAGCAGGTGGTGAGTTATAGTTTGGTGACTGTTGCTCTAGTCCCATGACTGTATTTTACTAAAAATCTTGGAAATATCTGGCTAAAGGTCACACAGTGGGAGAAGGCATCTTCCTTTCTACTCCATTAAAAATTTTAAAAATGGTTTTAATTATTAAGTAATTATAAAAGAATATTCATTGGATGTATAGAAGGTGTAAGGAATAACAATAAAATGAATATCTGTGTTACTAATATAAAGTCAATTTAAGAAAGAGGAGATTACCATTTCCTTTGAAGCTTTGTGTGTGCCCCTCCCCAGTCCCTTCCCTTTTTCTCTCCGTCCTAGAGGTATTTACCTGCCTGAATTTTGGGTTTTTTATTCCCTTGTTTTTCTTCATGATTTTACCCATATATTTATACCCTTCTTGTAGTGTTTAAAAAGGCATTCTAAGATGGTTTTATTTAATTTCTCTTGTGTTAGAAAGTTTAGAAGAAGATAGCCAAATCTTGCTTAGTGAATAGTTGTACATTTCGTTTTGGGTTTATTCTTGGCAATATACTGGTCCAGAGTAGAGTCCCTACATTATTTAATTTTAATTCACTTCATGGCCAAATCTTGGGTTTCTCCTGCCAGAGCTGAGAACGTCACGGGCTGACAGACAAGTGTAGGAGTTTAGTGGCTGTCTACTCCTACCCCCTTCCTGAGGAAATTGCTGTGGTAAATCAGGGCTGTTTCTAGGAATGGCAAGGTCTATTTAGTCTGACAGTGATTTTATCTTTGAACTAAATGTGTACGATGTACCATAACTTTTCCAAGTTACAGAACTTGGAGACATTTTTTTTAGTACAAAATTTTGTTTTTGTGGCACATAATGATAAAGGTCAATCTCAAGCATAATATTTGGTCAACATTCAAAAACATAGCTAGTTCTATTTGTGAATTGGATGTGTGAATATTAGCTATTAGGAGGGTTTTGATAGATACATTTCCTTGCTTTCTAGGTACCTAAAGTATTTCCAGAATCTAATTTTTCAGGGCATGTCTTTGGTGACTCCATATGAAAGCATTTTTCAATCTACTGATACAAATGCTTTCTTTCATTTCATTTTTCTTTCTTTTTCTTTTTTTTTTCTCTTTCTTTCTTTTTTGGTACATCTGTGGATAATTTATCTGGTTCACTGTAGGTTATTTTCAGGGCTAGTGAAAAATTTGAGCTACTCCATCCACCTGTCTTTGCCTGGTCCCCTCTGTGAAGTGACTGGTTGGTGGGTTATATCTCTGACCATTGCATGGGATGAAAAGAACTGGGGTTTTGCCATGAAAGATTGGCACCATTCTCCAATGTCTCTTTCAGTTACCTCAAAATATTTTCTCAGATTGCCATCTTGATTGCAACTTCCCTAGACTATTATTTTCATATTCAATTGCTTTAATACCTTCCTGTCTGGCTTCTTTGCCTCTTTATCAGTGATTCTCAGTTCTGGCTGCATATTGGAATCATGGGAGGTTTTAAAAATACTAATGCCTGGTCAATCCCACAGTGATTTTGATTTAATTGCTCTGAGGTACAGTCTGGGCAAATTAAAATCATATTACATTAAAAAATGGTATTACTTTTTAAAAGCCCGCTGGATGAGTCTAATGAGCATCTAAGGATGAGAGTGACTGCTTTTGGACAAGAGGGTCATCTCTTTTAACGTATCATGGATGGAATAGATGTTTGGGAGGGAGAATGGATAAAGCATGGGGAGTGATGACATGTTTGGGATAAGGAAGAGGGATGTGTATAGGATGTAGCTTAGGTGTGGGGCTAGTTCGATGGATGAATGATGGTGACATTTACTGAGACAGCAAAAATAGGCATGTCTATTAGGAGAGAAAAATGATGGTTCACCTTTGGGTTGATAATTTGAGCAACCCATGAGACATCCATTTGGAAGTATGAAGGAACAGGTGAAATATTAGAGCTGACCAAAATTTGAATAGTTTATTCTTTATTGCTAAATGTATTAAAGACTCCCTGAAAGATTTTTTATAAACCTTTGCTTAAATAATTCTAGTAAAGGAGAATGAATGACCAATTCTTTCTTTGAACAACTGAAGTAATTCAGAAGCCCTTTCTTATACTGATGTCCAAACTGCCTTGCTCCTAACCTCTATCCAGTAATCCTGTATCTGCTTTTGGACATATTCGTAACAAGTCCACTTCTTTTCCATACCTCAGAAAAAATTTATTCTCAAATGTTCTTTTCCTTGGGTTCTGGGTTACCAGTTCCTCACTTAACATGCTCAAAATAGCCATACTTTGTAACATATCTTCTTTCTAAGCCAGCTAAAACATGAACGTTAATTAAATACCTTAGACTTGACTAGTAAAGGGAAAAAACATTTCTTGATCAGTCTCATCTACTGACATTAAATATCATAACTCTTAAAAAAACCTCTATGTTTGCAGTGTAGAAGAGGTGATATTCTTTTCTGAAATAGGTGCTTTTCTTTGTTTCTCTACCCTGTTACATTTAGGAAAACAAAGATAGAAAATTTATGTAAAATATGTTACACTTTGTAGAACGATCACTTATAACTATCTTAACAATTTATTTCAGTGTGGAAAAATACTTGATCTCTATGTTTCAAGAGTGAAGATAGTGGTCATTTAAAAGTCTGTAAAGTTATAGAAAAGTATAGTCACTTAAAAAAAGGCCAAACATGAGATTTTTGCTATTCCTCTCATGGATGATTTAATCTTTTGGATTAATATGGCATTTAGTTTCCCACTGTGTCTATTCCAGAAGGTATGCATACATTTGGATCAGTGATCTCCCTTTTCTACCCTTGGATACTGTTTTGAGCTTGGAATTTTCTGTTTAGATCATGATTCATACGTCAGAGAAGAATTAGAGAGTCTCCTTTAGGTACTTGGCAGAGCCAGGACATGTTTCCATATATAGCTGAAAAAAAACCTTTGTCACCCATTCTGGCTTGAGCGAGTGTTATTAAAAGCTCATTCCTGAGTTCTTTTTTTGCCAAGGAACAGCAGTGGGCAGTGAAAATTTTGTGCCTGGAAGAGCTGAGATTTGCTCCAACATAGAGGCCTGGCTCTGTGTTCTGAGAACCTTCCCTAGGTGTCCCCGGTCACTCTGTTCAAAGCACTTACATGTACATCTGTAGGTGGCAGTTGTTGATTCCTTCCTGGCCCACTTCCTACTCATGGCCCTGGGGAAGCCCCATGAGCAGGCTTTACAGAGATGAATCAAGGCAGTGCCTCATCTCCTGAGTCATGGCCAGAGGCTCCTCACTCTCTGAGAATGGGATCTGTTTGCCTCAGAGTTGCCTCTCTGAGAGGATATTTGGAATTTTGGATGGTGGCCTGGAATTTTGGAAGTGGAGTTCTCTAGGGAAATGTGGTGCTGGTAGCAGTCAGCTTATAAAGTTTATACTGTCTGCCCTTTAATAAGGGTCATATGATGTAGTAAATGTTCTTTGGGAAAATGGAAAATCAAGTAGATCTTTAATTCTGTCTTTGCACAAGGCACTGGTATGGGGACATGAGAAGGGAGGTCTCTTTGTACCCTTCCTTCCATCTCCACCTCCTCTAGTTCTAGTAGCTTTCAAGCTCATCTTCAAGTCAAAGTGAAACAGACCTGTGTTTGATTCCTGGTCCTTACCTCAAGTATAGAGCTTTGGTCAGGTCCTCATTTGTAAAAGGGGCTTTAATAATGCCTATTGCACAGGGTTTTAGGTGAGGATTAAATTGGGTTACTGGGTTAATGTATATAAAGTGATTAGTAAATCTCAGGAAAGCACGTTTTTAGTCAAAAGAACATGAATTTTGGAACCGTTCACATTCAGGTTCTATTCTGTTCTGTTCTTCCCTAGCTGAATAATCTCTAGGTGAAGACAGCTAAGCATTTACATTCTGTAATCCTCACCTTCATTCTACGTATAGCTGTATCATACTCAGAGGACCGTTTCAAGATTCAAGTGGACCATCCTGTCCATCTTGCATGGGCAGCAGTTAGAAGGCTCTCAACAAATGTCAGCTTCACTTCTTATTCCCTTTTTCTCAAGCCCTCCTTCTACCCTACCCCACCAGTATTCTTGTCTTTCCTTTGCAGATTTTTAAAAAATAATCTTACCTGATAACTTATTTTAAACTGTTTCTTACTACATGTCTGTCTCTTCTCTATTTGATGGCAATTACTTGGGAACAGAGCCTCCATCTCCTTGTTCCAATTGACCTCAGCTATTGAACCATATTTCTTTCTTTTTAGCAACCTGGGAAAATCCCCTTAAGTTCTCTTAAGCTTGAATTCCAGCTTAATTCAGAGTTAATTTCTAAATCTTTTCTGCCAACTCAAATATGCTGAAGTAAATTACTAGAGAAGTAAATACCTTTATGTTCAATGTAATATGTACTACATTTAGTGTTTACTTCTAAGTCCAGTATCTTAGTAACTTTATGTCTTCATTGTTGGTCTACAAAACTGTAAGAGAGGCTAGAATAAAGACTATCCAGAAGTAAAACCTTTAATTTTGATGTAAAAATAATGGACATGGTGTTCATTTAAAACAAACCAAGCTTTCACACATTGTAAAATAAATCATAATCCAGAATGTTGATATCTTGGGTGCAGTGAATCTTATTTGAAAGCCCCAAGAACACATATTTGTGATATTGATTCAGTGATCTTATTAATAATAATTTATCAATTTGGAAAGGAGAAACTTTTGAGAGACTATGTAAAAGTCAAATTTTTGTCAAGAGTGGAAACATCAGATTTTCTTAGAGGTGATAAAAATTTAAATACAATTTAGAACTGTATGACACAGTATATTTTATTTGCCTTTTCAAGATCATCCAGTGTTTGTGGGGATCATGAGTATAAGTAGGCAACATTTGGGAATTCCTGTTATTCTTAATCATGCCCCTCTTCCTCCTCTTCTTCCTCTTGCATCCTACTTAATTCGTATGGAATGCAAAATGTCCTGAATCTGGTATCTGAGCACTTTTAGAATATAATGTTGATTAGGACAACAAGTCAAGAGTATTTTTCAGTAAAACATTGGGTATTTGCTCAATGACCTGTAACATAGCCTGTGTCTTTGTCCCAGGCTTTCGTATCTGCTGTGCCTGAGTTCCTGCCAGCACACACAGAGAAACATTCCAGACCCCCCTAGAATGCATTCCTTACATGCATAGCGATCTCTGGAAAGTTATGCTTTTGAAGAAAACGGAGAGAGGTGTTACGACTTCATACATCCTAACAGTTCCAAGGTTATTTCCTATTACCAGACCCTTTAGGGGCCTCATTAAAAAGCAATTTGAGAGGCACCATTGGACACTGCTACAGGGAATATTGAGGCTATATTCATTCCCTTGCTATCACATGGAGTGTGATATTGAAGAAGACGGTACTGTTTGAACAATCAAGTTGATTTTCTGATTAGACAAGGAATATTAAAACCTTTCTTTTTTTCCTGGACCTTTTGATTTTGGTCTGGGAAAGGGCCTTTGATTTCAACAATGTAGGCTCAAACTTGGTGAGGTGAAATAATGGGAGCAAAGCTGAAACTGTATTTTAGCGTAAAGGACAGAAAGTGAACAGCTTTCCCTGTGGTGTGACTTCACGGATCTGCCCCACTCTTTCCTTCTGAGGCAAAGTTAGCTTTTGGTTACTTGTGAAGATTGGAGAGGTCTTCATGCATATTTAATCATATTTGTTTCTTCAAGTTCCACTTTGCCAAGTTAGAGTTCCACACCCTAATGGGGTTGCTAATTATGTTCTCCATCAGTGATATTTAGCTATAGAAAAGACTGCTTGATAGTTAAAACTTTCTTAGGATAAAGTGCAAGTGAAATATAAGAAGCAACAAACAGCAACCAGTTTACAGGGTGACATAAGACAGTTGTGTTATGTAGGACTATTAGGATTATTTATGTGTTTATATATTCTTGTATTCATGTATTTATTTATTTAGAGTGTGCTGTAAGCACAGAGCCTGACTCAGGGCTTGATCCCACAAACCGTGAGTTTATGACCTGAGTGTAACTAAGAGTCAGACGCTTAACCAGCTGAGCCACCCAGGCGCCCCAGGTCCTTCTTGACAGATAGCAGCTTTAGTAGTTAAGGATGGGCAAAGGGTAGCTTCTCCACTATACTACCTTACCAGGCTACAATGAAAGTAAGACTTGACCAAATTCCATCACACACATACACAGACAACTTTTAGAGAAACATTTATTAGAAAACTTGTTAAACTTGAAGTTGCAAGAAATCAGGGAAGAAATGCTTTGCTCACACATTTACTCAAGGCACAAAAGACAATATTCTAGGGGCAGGATTCAGTTAACTCTTCTCCATAATCTTCCAAACCTATGGCTGGACACAGTATCATTCAGGGATCAGTCTTCAATACCATCTTGAAGGGTGGAGGTGAAGAGTCTTCTAGGTTCCTATGCCCTTTTCATGCAAGGGTTGAGAGTGCCGCTAGTATTTTCTAACTCATTTATCTATCTTGAATATCACAAATTTTCCCAGTGACATTCCATTTTAACACCCTGTACACTAAATAATAAGCCATTGTTTTTACTGATGAAAATTCATTTCTAACATTCATTGTGCTAATTAGTAAAGCCTCTGCTTATAGCCAGATATAGAGATTGGAAGTATTTGTGGTAGCCACTGGTGGTGTGGCCTTTCTGATTAAATGTTAGCTAACCTTCCCAGAGTGTGAGTCTTTGATTAAGGGTAACTGAAACACTTTAGCTTCAGTTAATTCACACATTCATAATGTTAAAGCATTTGAGAGTAAATTATGAACCTTGTGAAATGGAGTATAAAGAAAAAGAGAAAAGTGAGTAAAATATCTGATCTATATCTTTGTGAAAATGCATAGGTCCTTTTAATTTTGAATTATATTTTTATGTTGACATATGTTCACAGCACATGAAAGAAATATTGTGAAACAGATTTATCAAATGAGAACCCTGTGTGTCTCAGGGTGACTCCTTAAGTCGGTTAATTTAAAAGATACAGAGTACTTACTCTGTGCAGGGGATAGAGATGAAGGGGCCATTCTTGCTCTCAGCCCACTTCTGTGGCACAGATAGGGTCCTGATGTAAGGCAATGGCTGTACAATTCCAGGAGGCACCGCTTGTTATAAGTGAACCGCAGGCCCTGGTGGAGTGCCTGGCGTGTTGGAGGAGCAGCACAGTGGCTGTGCACAGCTTGTTGTTTCCTCCTAAAGTTACCTGGAACATGTTGTATCTTGTTGGGAGTAAGAGTTGGATAAAGGAGCATTTGTTGAAAACATTGTCAGGACATGGAACTCTTCCCAAGGAGCCGAAATACCACTTAGAGTTCCAGAGATCCTGAATTCTTGTTTTGGCTGCACTCCTTAGCTTGCGATTCAGGTAAGAACAATCCCATCTTTTTAATGAGATTGAAGTGATTAATAAACTTGGAGCTCAGAAGGAGTTTAATCTCCAACTGATCTGCTAACTTTTTTTTAAATGTTTGGAAACAATAATGATTCACATAATTAAGGCTGATCATAAAGATCATCTGGTGAAGAAAAGTTATGGCTGCTTCAACAATGCAGTATAAAGCAGAGGATTTGCATGTACACGATCCCATTTTACAGAAAGCCAAGGAGTCTGAATCTTACTTCCTGACCAAATTTAAATGGAGAATGAGTTCAGGAGGGATTTTA
The DNA here is from genome assembly GCF_006229205.1 of Suricata suricatta. Taxonomy (NCBI): domain Eukaryota; kingdom Metazoa; phylum Chordata; class Mammalia; order Carnivora; family Herpestidae; genus Suricata; species Suricata suricatta. The sequence goes on along the minus strand of NC_043702.1, from coordinate 36,009,864 downwards.
AAGTGACAAGGATGATGTGTCGAGTGGGAGATTGCTGCGGTGGAGGTCTAGGAGGTTTTTTCCTACTTTCTCCTCGAGGATTTTGATGGTTTCCTGTCTCACATTCAGGTCCTTCAGCCATTTTGAGTTTATTTTTGTGTATGGTGTAAGAAAGTGGTCTAGTTTCATTCTTCTGCATGTTGCTGTCCAGTTCTCCCAGCACCACCTGCTAAAGAGGCTGTCTTTTTTCCATTGAATACTCTTTCCTGCTTTGTCAAAAATTAATTGGCCATACATTTGTGAGCCCAGTTCTGGGTTCTCTATGCTATTCCATTGGTCTATGTGTCTGTTTTTGTGCCAATACCATACTGTCTTGATGATGACAGCTTTGTAGTAGAGGCTAAAGTCTGGGATTGTGATGCCTCCCGTGTTGGTTTCTTCTTCAATA
>NC_043702.1:35996948-36009337 GCF_006229205.1 Suricata suricatta | reverse complement strand
TGAATGCTGAAAATGAACTGAGGGTTGAAGGGAAAGGGGGAGGGGGGAAAGAGGTGGTGGTGATGGAGGAGGGCACTTATGGGGAAGAGCACTGAGTGTTGTATGGAAACCAATTTGACAATAAACTATTAAAAAAAATAAAATAAAGTGACAAGGATGAAATGAAAAAGAGAAATAGTCAGAAGACACTCTTTCCAAGAACTCTGTGGATACAGGGAAGTTTTTGCCCAAACTTAAAATTTTACTTTCTAGAAGGAGATTAAAAAGGAAAGTAAGTCCTGGTGATGGGAGGGTATGCAGTGCCCAGTTAAGTGGTACTGAAATGCTAAGCAGAGGAAAGTAGAGCACCTTTCTTCTTCAGAGCATGTGAGTCTTTCACAGAAGTGGCTGACTAATCCTCAGTGAGGATTTCAGACAGCCTAATATTGATTTCCAGCCCAGCAGCATTCACTTCCATGAGGTGCTGATATCCTCCTGGTGTCTGATAAGGAGACAATTTTCCCTTCTGGTCAAAGCTCCAACTCACATGGGCTCGATGGTGAGGAGGCTTGGAGGTACTGATGGGTCATTCTTTTGCCAGTGACACCTCCTGAGGTATCTTAATTGCTGTAATTTCTAGAATTAGCAGACGGTTTTTCAGAGGACAATGGAGAAATAGCTAAATTTGTGTCAAACAATATAGCAGCTTTAGTTGCTATAGCTGAGGAACCTCGTAGGCTTAGGTCTGTGCTGCTTGTGTTCATATAATTGCTGTGACTTGGAAATGTTGAAACCTTCCTTTGTGCTAAGCATGACATCTCTGAGGCACTGACTGTGCCTCTCTGCATCTGACTCAGTAGCGGTACATTTCTAGCATTAAGATACATTCTTGTGACTATTCATCAGTTGTTTGTGGAGATGAGTGGTTGTTTCATTCCTGTTTCATAGGTAGTAATTTAAAAAGTAATTTTCAAAAGTAACTGATTTTGTGTCTCAAGTGAAGTATTTTAAGATTTGGGAACAAATAGAAATTGTTTCTAGCTTTTTAAGCCTTTAGTTTCTAGGTAGTGTGAATATTCCATAGCAGTTAAGATCACAGACTTTGTAGTCAACCTCTCTGGATACAAATAGTGTCTCAAATTACTTACTAACTATAAATATGGGTAAGTTTCTTAATGTTCCTTAAGTCTCAGTTTCCTAATTTATGGGACAGGGATATTGACAGTATCTGCCTTTTAGGGTTGTTGTGAAGAATAAATGACATAATCCATGTGTTTAACTCAGAGTATCTGGCACATACCTAGCACTCAAAACGTATTAACATCATCATCATCATAACACATCATCACCTTTATTATCATTACCAGCTGAAGCAGCTTAGAGAACAGGAAGAATAATAGTTAACAGTGTAAGAGTGAAGGCCAATTCAAACTTCCCAAAAGTAGAGAGAAGGGAAGATCATTGTGGACTCTGATACTCAGTGCCCAGGAAAATAATTTATATTAAAAAGCTATCGCTGAACAGATACTTCACTAAAGAAGATACACAGATGACAAATTAGCATATGAGAAGATGCTCAAAATCATTTGTCATAAGGGAATTGCAAGTTAAAGCAACAATGTGATACCACTACACATTTTTTAGAATGGCAAAAATCCGAAAAAACTGACAATACTAATTGCTAGCAAGGATTTTGAACAGCAGTAACTCTCATTCATTGTTGGTGGGAGACAGTCTGGCAATGTCTTCCAAAGCTAAAAATAGTCTTATACAATCCAGCAATTGCACTCCTAGGCATTTACTAAGCTGATTTGAAAACTTATGTCTACATAAAATCATACATGTGAATGTTTATGGTAACATTCATATGTTTATGGTAGTTTTAATAGTAATCACCCCAAACTGGAGTCAACCAAGATGTCCTCCAACTGGTCAATGGATAAACAAACTGTGGTATATCTGTACAATGAAATATTACTTACTGATAAAAAGTGAGATATCAAGCTACAAAAAGGCACAGATGAGTCCTTAATACACATTGGTGGGTAAAAGGCTACACACTACATGATTCCAATTATACAACATTCTGGAAAAGGTAAAATTATAGTGATGGTAACACTATCAGTGGTTTCTGGCAGAGAGGGGCTCAGGATTGAATAGGTGAAGCACAGGGGATTTTTCAGGCTGGTGAAACTATTTTCTATGATATTGTAATTGTGGATGCATGATACTGTGCATTTGTTAAAACCTATAGAAATTTATGGCACAAAGAGTGAACCTTAATTTGTGAAAGAAATCACTTAGGAGGTCAGGGGCTCCAGGATTAAATGCAGAATGTGACAAAACAATCTAACTGTATTACAAATGAATAAAACAGTTTCACTCAAGGGAGTGATGGAAAAGGGTGCTGATGAAATAACTTTGGAAATGAGTGCATAAAGCTAGAATAATTCAAATAATTAGGAGGCTAATGGATGAAGGGTGGAGACATCAGTATGAACTCATGTTTAGCTTAGTGTAGATAGAGAGGACACATATAGTAATATTTGTAGGTATGTATATATTCATGTGGGTTAGTTTATGCACTTGTATCCTTGTATCTCCTTATTCTGACAGCTGCGAGTACCTAGAAACAATGACACTCTGGTAGGAACAAATACACCTAGTACCAGATCTTGGTTTCTAATACCATTCCCCCATAAAAGGAACCAGGGCTCTTTAGAGAGATGGATGGTTCTAGGACAGGCAAGAGATATACAAGTGGGGTCTGTAAGCAGTGCTCAAAACAAAATAGAACGAAATGGAACAAAACAAAAGAAAATACAATGACAACAACAAAAACAAGTGGCAAAACATCCCAAAATAACAAAAAACAAAGCCACAAAGATGGGTTCTATCAAAGATACACCAAGCCAACTTAAAGACTCCCAGTCTTTAAGAGCTAGTATGAGATTTGTCACATTTCCTTTTCCTGCTTTCCTGAGTGAGGGAATAGGTGTCTATTTTCTACATACCTCCTGTATACCTAATTCTCTGAGAGACTATGAAGAGCAGAGCTTCCCTGATGACTTGTATTAGACTTGTGGCATAAATGAGAAATAAACTTTTATTATGTTAAGTCACTAGAAGAAAAATTATAAGTTCTTAAGTTAAATTGCTTAGGTTTGAATCTTGGCCACATCACTTAAATAGTTTAATGATTGTAATGAAGCCCTTTAACCTCTCTATATTTTAATTTCCTCATGTGTAAAATGAGGATAATAATGTCTATGATATAAGATCATTGTGATGACTAATTAAGATAATATATGCCATCCCTTGACACAAAATTAATAACAACTGGGTTCTTGTTTATCTGTTGGCCTTTTTGGTTCTGTAATTCAGAATTTGTTATCAAGGACACTGCTGTTGAGAATAGCACAGCTATTCCTATAGGGTAGTGTCGTAGAGACAACTCTTCCACTGCCTCTCTCAGAATGCTCCCTGGGAGGTTTGCTTGTATCATCTTTCCTGCTAGTGCTTTTTCCGTTGAGTAGTTTGTGAAACATGAGGAAATTGGATAGCATACTCTAGGAAAAGGTGCTACACCAGTGACAGGCCGAGGACAGACCACTTGAGGAATACTGAGATTTCCTTCTTGGAATTGGAAATTATTACTCTTTTTCTAGCTCCTTAAACAGTATTCTTATCTTTTTTAAAAATTATTATTAACCAAATGGCTGCTTCACTCTCTTGTAACATTTCTGCTAAGTAGTTGAAATTAATGAAATGATTATAAGGTAGAGAAAATATACAATAAAATATGATAAAGTATCTAAGGTTGCTCTCATAGGTTAGGCATATTCAAATTATTACAGTTATTACGGACAATGTATAATATCAAAAGATACACCTGCTATGGTCTTGTGTTCTCTGGAGGAATATATACATCTAAGAGTGAAATGAGTTGACATATTTTCTATGAATTTCTTACAGCCATTTTCCAAAAGTGGAAGAATATCCAGCATTATTTGCAAGCCAATTTAATGTTTGTTGCAAACCAAAGCATGTAAACCCTTTATATTTTGATTTATGAGCTGTTTAATTTCCCAGCTTAATGAAAAAGGATATAGAAATGAAATTGAAGTTGTATTTACTCCTTTAGGATCTGGTGATTATATTTCTTCTGAAAAGTTTGTTTGTATTGAATAATAGCAAATATCTTAGTCCATTTGGGCTGCTCTAAGAGACAACTATAAACTAGGTATATACAAACAACAGTAATTTTCTTCTCATAGTTCTGGAAGCTAGGAAGTCCAAGATCAAGGTGTTGACAGATTTGGCGTATGGTGAAAGGTAGCTTCCTGGTTCATAGAACACTGTATTCTTGTTATGACCTCACAGGACAAAGGGGCAAGGGAGCTCCTGGGGGCCTCTTTTATAAGGGCAGCAGTGTCTTTCATGAGGCCTCTGTCCTCATGACTTAATTGCCTCCCAAAGGCATCTCCTACAAATACTATCACATTGGGTGTTAGGTTTTAACAAATGAATTTTAGGGCACACTCAGATTACGTTAGGCACCTATCATTTGTTGAGTGTTAAAATGGCATGGAACTCATGAAATACAAAAATGAGAGGTACCTTTATTAATCGGGGTCCTTTTGGGGCATGAAAAGGTTTTAGATGTGGTAAGAATATATGGCTTGATTATCAATATTGGCATGCAGAAAATGTCATCCTTACAGATGTAAGCTTCTTATTAGAATTAATTAAACAGGTAAAAGTTGAAAATAAAAATATAAATAAAAATTTAATGAATAAACAAATATTCCTTTAGCTTTTGCTCAGAGAAACATACCTATACTTCCCAACCAGATCTCTCCATTTTTGTCACTTAATTTTTATGCATGTTTCACTCTTCTTCCTGCTTGTGTACTTTTGATTGATGCAATGCACTTTTTTTGAGTTTTAGGTCTAATAGAAATTGTGTATCTTTTCCAAAACATTGGCTCACTTCTCTGGCCCACTGATCTTTCTCAGAATTTCTACAAATAATGTAGTTGGTATTTTATAATCTAACAATTATGCAGTCTTGCATTATTATCTCTATATATTACATTTCTTTATTTTTCCCCTTTGCATTTGGGCTGTGTTTTTTAAGGAGCACAGCCTCTATACAGAATTCTGGGCACTGATAGAGATGTCAAGTGCAGGCTGATGGATAATTTCTTAAATGCTGGGTAATTGAAAGCTGTTATATTACTATGCACAAAGATCTTTTCAGCTGGAATCTTCACTGGTATTGACAGTGAAGGAAGTTCTGATATATTCATCTTCAGATTTATTTTTGGTTGTGGTAAATTCTAATAACAACAACAATAAGAGTAGCAGCTAAAATTTATACAGTGCTTACTTGGCTATGCAATATGTGAAGTGTGTTACATGTATCACTGTTTAGTCCTCACAAAAATGCCATGAACAATACTATTATTGTCAACACTTCACAGACAAGGAAACTGAAGCACAGAGGTCTTATGCTCTGCAGGGAAGGCCCCACGGGGCTGGGAATGATTCCAGAGCCACACTGCCACGCACTGTGCTGACCTGGCAATCACCGGGGCAGGTGGGGACTCAGTTAAACATGCTTTTCATTTTGTAGGTCATAAGTAGAAAAATATTCATATCCTGAGGACTTGAGTGGTTGAAAATTCTGAGCACTTATAAATTAAACATTTAGGGTTTCCATAATAATTGGGGATGGTCTAGAATTGAACGTAGAATAAATAGAAGGGATATTAATTTCTAGCTCTGGTTTTCCTACCAATTTGTTAAATAAATTGGGGAGTAGGCCATCCTGAGATGAACATAAAATAGCTGTTTTTAAGATGAAAAAGTGGCTTATAAATAAAAAGATTAAGGATCCCTCTTGACTTTTCCTAATGGACTAGTGATATAATTCTTAATAATCTTAATTCATAAAAAATGAATTTATGAATGAATATGGCTATGAAATTATGAACAACACATATAGTTTCCCACACTGAAAACATTTAAGATTTAGAAAAATTTTGCTAGTATTGGAGTGCTAAAGTACAAAATATAAAATAAAGTTTTCAGCATTGTGAAGGAATTGTTTATATGGTATAAAAGTATGTTGGGGGAAGTTTTAAAAATCAGTTAGCTACAAACATCAGTTAGCTTGAATTTTGGGTGGGATAGCTAAATTCTAGCCAGTGGATTGCTTAATCAGTCATCAGCGTTCAGCTTCTGGGAAGAAGCTTCTTCCCAACTGAATACAGAGACTCTTGGCTTTCCCAGATTTATATTTTTCAGTTTCCAGTATTTGGGAATGGACCTTAAGGTCAGCAATGCACTGACTTATAATTTTGTCCAATTGTAAATATGACATTGAGAATGCAAGGCTAGTGTGTTAGAGCCACTCACAGCCAAGGACAGTCTGTAGCCACATCTTCTAAGTGTGTATTTTATAGAGGAAATTATATGCTCTTTTGGTAACTACAAAAGCCTGAGGACACCCATCACTAATGTTAGTGGTCTACTAGTTCTACGTCAGTTATAAGTTTTCCCATTCACTCATTCACTCACTTTTTCACTCTCTCACTCACCCACTCACTGAGACCTCCTCTGGGCCTACAAAACCTCCAGCCAAACCTTTCCCATTAGTCTCTTCTCATTCAGATTTCTCTTCTAACCAATGGCCTGATTTTTCTGCTTAGTCTTAAATGCTCTTAAATATAATATTTAAAGTTGTTTCTTTCATGGCACACACATTTTATTTTCTTCTGTATTCCAAGGACTTTCTGAATCAAAGTCAGCCTTATTTTGAAAGTCATCTTTCATTGTATTCAAACTGTGTTGTCTGCCTATAATGGCTTTTGGGTTGTCTTTGCTTTCTCTCTCATCTTTTTTTTTTTTTTTTAATGTTTATTTACTTTAAGGCAGAGAGCAAGAGAGAGGGAGCTCCAGGCTCTGAGCTATCAGTACGGGGCCTGACAGGGGGCTCAGACCCACAAACTGTGAGATCATGACCTGAGCTGAGGTCCCACACGTAACTGACTGAGCCCACCAGATGCCCCACTTTCTCTCTCATCTTCATGAATCCTGTTTTCTCTCTCATCTTTATGGATCTTATTTGCCACTTTACAACATATATGAGCTTCCTATTCATAATATGTCTGCAAATAACTTATCAAATTTCTGTGTACATTTTGTGATTTATTTTAACCTCTAAAGAGCACATGGAGTAAACAACACAAGGACAGCAGTGATTCAGAGCCCCCAAACAACACCTGTGGGAGAGGTCAGAGTTGCCTTCAGATTATGTGATGAAAACTCAGGAATGAGTGGTGACATCTGAACAGAGAACATCAGACTATGTCAAACATAGGCTCAACCCACTTCTAGACCTTTCCTAAACAAAATAACAGATTTCTGTTTTCCGATCTTAGTTTCTTCTTTTAGGATCTTTCCATGTTAATATTCTTCATCTCTTTGTGTAATGTTTCCCAAATGTCAGTCATCCACAGTCATATATTTTGTTTTAAACTTTCAAACTCAAATTCTAATTAACTTGATAATTTAAAAATTTTGTCTAACCTAAATATATTGATATGAAGTTTCTCTTTCTAATCATTACCATAAATAAGAAACAATCAATTGCCATAAACATAAATGAGATTAAAAATATTATTTTGGGGTTCCTCTGGGTGGCTCAGTCAGTTAAGCCTCTGGCTTAATTTCAGCTCAAGTCACAATCTCATAGTTTGTGAGACTGAGCCCTACATCAGGCTCTGAGCTGACAGAGGAGCCTGCCTGGGATTCTCTCTCTTCCTCTTTCCCTGCCCCTCCACCACTCTCACGCTTGTGTTTCCTCTCAAAATAAATAAATAAATATTAAAAAAAGAAAAAAGTCTTTTTGTATATTCTAGTATTGGCCTGTGTACTTGCTAAACCTGAGCATATTCTCTTTTTATTTTGGAAAGGGAGAGCAGGAAGTGTCTGGTTATCAGTTGCTGTAAAACAATTCACCTCAAATTTAGTGGCCTAAAGTAACATTTTATTACTACCTTGCATGATTTTGTGGATTGACGTGGGTCATCTGATTATTCTCACTTCATGGCCTCTCATGCGATTTCAGTCAGCAGCTGGGAGGAGTCATCTAAAGGTTTGACTGGGTGGGATGTCATGATGGCTGTCTCGTTCAGCTGGGCAATAGATGTTGCCTATTAGCTGAGGTTTCTTCCAGGACTGTTTACTGTCGTGCCTACCCATTGCTGCTTCATGTGGTATGTCCTGCTCACACATGGCAGCTGAGTTCCAACAGTAAGTGTTCAAAGAGGTCCAGATGGACACTATGGGAGATTCTTATGACCTAACCTCCGAAGTCCCATAACACCTTAGTTACTTTTTAATTGGTTAAGAAGTCACTAAAGCCAGTCCAGATTCAAGGAGGAGAATGTCAAATCATTTTTAATCTATCACTGCTTCTATTATAGTGGTGTTAAAAACTGGCACCAAACTTAGATGTTCTCTATGATGTAATCGGCACTGAAAGTGAATTGAAAGGGGAATGACTTTCTCCCTGTGTAATTCAATGTTATGTAATTCTGAGTCCATTAATCCCCTAAACTCACCTTGGTGCTGCCAATGGCAGTGAGCCCCTCTTCAGTGTATTCACCTTCTTCTGTGTGTCTCTTGCCTTTGAGATTTCAAGTATTAATTTGCTCGTATTTCCTCATGTTCTCAGTCGAGGGTAACCTTCTGCCTTTTGTTAATGCTAGTCATACAAAGAAGAAAGGTAGAAGGCCAAAAGGAGCATTGTAATGAACAAAATTATACTTCTTGAGACAAACACCCAGATATTACGTAAGTCAACTTAGAGAATGTCTTTACAAAAATTCTGGAGAGGGGCGCCTGGGTGGCTCAGTCAGTTAAGCATCCAGCTTCTGGCTTTGGCTCAGGTCATGATCTCACGGTTCGTGGGTTCGAGCCCCGCATCGGGCTCTGGGGTGACAGCGAGCTCAGACCCTGGAGTCTGCTTCGGATTCTGTGTCTCCCTCTCTCTCTCTGACCCTCCCCTGCTCATGCTGTCTCTCTCTGTCTCTCAAAAATAAATAAAAAATATTTAAAAAAATTCTGGAGAAATAGCTACACTGGTTTCTAGATTTAAAAACTTCTCTGGCTCATTAGGAAGGGCTGTTTGAGAGGAGAGCTTCTCAGGAGACATCTGTCTTCAAGGGTCAGACTTCTGATTCAAATGTGTGTGTGTGTGTGTGTGTGTGTGTGTGTGTGTGTAATATTAGTATTTTTTCCCAAGGGGATAGGTGGTGTGGTTCTGTTTCTAAGATGAAATAATTTAAGTAACAACATCTATGTGTATTATGAAAAAATTTAAGGTTATGCAGTTTGTTAGGAATAATAAACCTAATAAATACATATAATCAGCATTAATGAACTTATAGCAAACTTATGAAAATTGATAAATAAGATGTAGTTTTTTTCTTTTTTAGTAAAAGCACATGAAAGAACTTTTTTTGGAGAAATGTACAAACTATTAAGCTTAAATCTGGAACCAAAGCTCATTCATGCCACTTAATGGTAAGAAATTTTTTTGAATTAGTGTTTTGCTCTATATCTGCATCTAGTTATTCCGTGCATGTATTTCAGCCAAAGGTATACAGTTTTAGAAACTTCCTTTCATACAAGTGTCAGTTTTTCCTTCAGCATTGCTCAATAAACATGCTGAATGATATATTAGTTTTTGAACAAGCAATTTTTTCTAATTTACATTATCATTCAGCACAGATGTTTTAACTGTCAAGATCAACTCTCCTGGGCTCTGTACTCAATGGCATTAAATAAGTAAATATTTATTTGGTATTAAGTTCTAACTGTAAAGAGTTGTTTGGAGCTTTCAGGCAGTTTTTGATAGAAAAATTCTCTCTTGACTCCATTAGATTTTTAAAGAAGCAAGATAGTAGCAAATTCTTGAGATATGTTTTAGATAAATATTTGAGGTGCTCTGATTGGAATCCATGCTAGCATTACTGTCACTGGGACAGTTTTTAATTCTGATGTTTTCTGAAATGGGTTATTTTTTAAAAGCTGTTAAGCAATGATAGGGAATTCTCTCTGTCTCTTAAATTGCTCTAGATCCCACAGTTTGAAAAGGATTTATGAGCACAATATGATGAAGTGTTAATGATGGAAATGCATCTTTGAACTTTATTGTGTGTATGTGTTAAATCACCGATGAGTCACTGTCTCTACTTTTGCTTAATTTCAAGATTAAATTCATTCATAAACATGATATTTATAGAATTGTTAATAACTTAGATGTTCCAACAGTAAATGAAAGAAAGAATCCACAATTACATACACATCTGGGCACAACAATGTAAAAATAAATGTACCTAGAAAGATATCTGAAGAAAATATGCCAGCATGTCAATAATCTTAATATATTTAATATGTTTAGATGCAATTTTCCCTTTAGTAATGTTTTTACTTGATGCTTTTCTATAATTTTAACTTCTCTAGAATGAGAACGTTTTATCATGGGCAAGTGTCAAATAACTAACTGAGATTCTGTAATCACTAATGTTTATTCAGCTTAATTGTTAGTTTTAAAATTATGTTCGTGAATAAATTAGTAAAGAAAAAGTTTCTAGGTCAGTCATGTTCTGGCTTCATCTACGCCGTTGTGACATTTTTTACACACACTTCCCCCGTTTTAGTTTTATACATTTATGTCAGTGGTCTTATAAACACTCCGGGGGAAACAGCTTTACCCTCCAGGTGATGAAGCAGTATGTTCCTCTACTGGTGTGTGCAGATGCTTCCCCTCTTTCACGCTTCCTCTGTGGCCAGGAAGGCTTTCATTTTTTACTTGGAAATGATGCAGCTCTGTTGTTAGCAGACCAGCAGGAGTGGCCTGGCCCATTTCTGTGACGCACAGTGACTCATTGGGATCTTCAACAAAAACACCTTCCCTCACTCTTGTCAGCTTTAAGGAGCTTCAGAAGGTCAGGCAGAAGGGATGTGAGTGATTGAAAGACATTATATAGGAATAATTGGAGGCTGAGCATTATATATTTTTTTTAATTAAAATTTTTTTTAAAGTTTATTTCTTTATTTTGAGAGAGACAGAGACAGCATGAGTGGGAAAGAGGCAGAGAGAGGATCCTATGCAGCCTCCGTATTGCCAGTGTGTAGCCCAATGCAGAGCTCAAACTCACCAAACCACAAGAACATGACCTGAGCCCAAACCAAAAGTCAGATGCTTAACCGACTAAGCCACACAGGTGCCCATTATATACGTTGATTCTGGAGTAGAGGATGGGAAAGCTGTGCATTTCGATTCTGGGCAGATGCAAATTCTCACAAATAACCACGGAAAAGGTAAAAACAATACTAAGTAATCAGCAAAATTAATGATACAGAAGACTTTTTCCTTGTACTTCTTTCATCTTAGTTTTTCATTTTTTGACTTGTATCATTTCTCATCCTTTCCCTATTGTGTGAGGTAGAGAATAATGGAAAGAAGAGAAAACAATATACTTAACACCAATCCATTTATTGAATTACACCTATTGCCTAAAGTTGTTCTGTTGCTCATTTTTGTCCTGTAGTAAACATGTCTCATTGAGTTAGAGAGAAGAGGAAGTCATTCCCAGGCTCGGAATGTGCATGGAAGAGTATGCAATAATCTGTGCAAATGACTATTAATAATAGAAATTCCGGAGTAAAGAAAAATTCATTACTACTACTTTAGGTAAAAGCAGTAAAAGTTATTGAAAGTAGTTCAAAATGGAATGTGTGCTTGGGTTATTTTAAGCAGATTATGCCTTTATAAGAGAAGATAGTGGCTTTTTAACATATAAGACTTACCATGTATCCCAACCTCCCATTTTAGAGCATTCTCTCTTTTAAAAATTTTTGTTTGAATATTTATTCATTTCTGAGAGACAAAGAGAGACAGAGCTTCAGTGGGGGAGGGGAAGAGAGAGAGAGGGAGACATAGAATCTGAAGCAAGCTCCAGGTTCTGAGCTGTCAGCACAGAGCCCAAGGCGGGGCTCGAACTCACAGACTGCAAGATCATGACCTGAGCTTAAGTTTGAGGCTCAACCAGCTTAGTCACCAGGCGCCCCTCAACCCTCCATTTTATTTTATTTTGTTTTATTTTTTTATTTTTATTTATTTTTTAATAGTTTATTGTCAAATTGGTTTCCATACAATACCCAGTGCTCTTCCCCACAAGGGCCCTCCTCCATCACCACCACCTCTTTTCCCCCCTCCCCCTTCCCCTTCAACTCTCAGTTCATTTTCAGCATTCAGTAGTCTCTCAAGTTTTTCATCCCTCTCTCTCCCCGACTCTCTTTCCCTCTTCCCTCCCCCTCGTTTTCCATTA
>NC_043702.1:35914558-35996848 GCF_006229205.1 Suricata suricatta | reverse complement strand
TGTCATTCCCTCTCATTGCCATGTAGTACTCCATTGTATATATATATATATATATACCACATCTTCTTGATCCTTTCATCAGGTGATGGAAATTTAGGCTCTTTCCATGATTTGGCTATTGTTGACAGTGCTGCTATGAACATTGGGGTACATGTGCCCCTACACATCAGCACTTCTGTATCCCTTGGGTAAATCCCTAGCAGTGCTATTGCTGGGTCATAAGGGAGTTCTATGGATAGTTTTTTGAGGAACCTCCACACTGTTTTCCAGAGTGGCTGCACCAGTTTACATTCCCAACAGTGTAGGAGGTCAATCCTCCATTTTAAAGAGATGCCTTGAAAAATATCAGTCAAGGAGAATCTTCAATTACTACATTGCTTCAAGAAAGCATACAATTTTTGTTGTTAGAAACACTACTCCAAGAGATGTGTTCTTTACAAAATGGAACACATGCAAATGATGTGACTGAACTAACCCTCAGATGTTTTGCTGTTGAGGTGTTTAATGCCATATCTTGAGAAAAATATGTTTGAATTCTTTTACATATGACTGTGAAAATTAAGGGGTTAAAAATAAAAAATAAAATGAAATAACTGAGCCTTTTTATTTTTCTTCCTAATAGTTTATTGTGTAAAGAAAACTTATTTTCCCACGATACCTTATTCTTTGATATATTTCATTTCCTTGTATGCTTAGGAAAAGTGATGTATGTTCACAGATCTGTATTTTATTGATTTGTATCAAACAGCTGCTTGTATCAGTGGCCAGGCCTGCTGAGTTACAAAGTACAAACATAGAAATTTATGAATGCTAATCCAGTAGGTAGGTCATTTCCCTCCATAATTTTTAGAGAATCATTTTGCACTACCAGGATACATCTTGAGGGCAGTGTTTGCAGTTTTATTATTTGCATTTGTAACTTACAGAACTTCTTACATAAGGAGAAGGATGCGCAGAGTTCTTCAAAGTTTGTCAAAGGTTTCTTTTCTATCTGGAAAAGGTTTATTTGGTTTACTGTATCTTCTATTATCTCCTTATCTCCAATAATATGGTCTATCCAGTTATGAAGAAAGTTACTTGATGACATTCATGCTTTACTCTGTATCAAAGCTCTGAGAGAGAAGAGGCTATGGACATCAGGGTTATGGGGGTCAGGTTGGCTGGAGATTGGCAGGGAAAGTAAGCGAGGGGTTTGGGCCAAGTTACAAGTGACATTTTGTACTTGCTCTCTAAAATTTCACATGGATAAATTTGGCTGGAATGGAAATAAGGGCCTCCTTGACAGATAAATCAAAGAGTGAGGTCTCTCAGAAGGGAAGATAGAGACTAGGCAGACAGTGTCTATTGCCAGCAACCATGCCCAGACTCTCTAGTCCCTATAAAAGTGTTTCGATCAGGCCTGTGTTAAGTCGTTTTCATTATATACCCACTGTTGCCTCACTCACTGCAAAGCAGCAGTCTGGAATAGTTGCTATAATTTGTACTGCTCAGAGGATAAAAAGTTAACCTGGACTAGAATTACAGGGGGCTCTGCTGTTGCTGTTGGCAGCAACTTATAAGGCTGATCCTTAATTACATTGCTAATTTCTCCACCCAAATTCCACCCATTCTTTTCCCTGTCATGGCAGAAGCTACCAGTACCTTCTCACAAATGGTCCTGGTGAGGTTTCTGTCTTCCTATTCAGAGATGGTCTTATTCAGTATGATTTCAGGGGCATTAGAATGGTCTCTTTGCCCTCCTCCAACTAACCTACCAACAAAACTGACCGATCTTTCTACCATGGAACAGAGCCCTTTATTTGCAGGTTTAAAACCACCATGAAGTATAAACAACTATAGTAAAAGTCTTTCTTGAATGTTTCTGTTACTACCAGGTCGGTTGAGTAAGACAGGGGAAACAGAGAAGTTAAAGGTGGTTAGCGAAGTTACTGAAATAGGAGGACAATGGGCACTTTACATGTATATTCCCGATTTTGTTTAGGGATAGACTATTAAATATCTTTCATGGATCAGAACTATGCTGTTTTAGAATGAATTCTCTTGAATGGTGAATGAGTAAGACACATGTGACTAAAGAATCCAAAAAAAATTCCAAGTTCTTTGTTTTAGGTTTGGGAGCCTCCCTGTACTTTCTTTCTTGTGGCCATCACTACTCATATTGATTGCAGGGCCATTTCTCAGTTCCTTATTTCACAGACTCACAGTCTGATGAGATGTGACTAGTTTCTGTGCTCTGGTCCTAAGGAAGAGAGTCGTACTGAGAACTTAAGTACTTTCTTTAGCTTGTGACCATTTAGGAATTGCTATGCTGAGACATCTCTACCACTCTGGACACAGTTATACTCCATTTCTAGATACTTTTACTTTCTTGATAACTCACTATTGTATGTATATGTGTGTGCAGAAAGGTGTTTTAAATATAGTTTAATTCAAGAGCTATTCTGTAGTCACTTAGTATGGGCAAGACACTGTTCAAGACATTGCAGGGATTTGGAGTGAGGCATAGACTTTGGCCTTGAGTTAATATATTTGCCTTTTAATTTTTTTTGAGAGAGAGAGTAGGAGAGAGAGCACGCACATGAGCAAGCAGGGGAAGAACAGAGGAAGAGAGAGAGACAGAGAGAATCCATGCTGACAGCACGGCTTAAAGGCTGTTATGGGGCTCAATCCCATGAACTACAAGATCATGACCTGAGTGAAAACCAAGAGTGGGTCGCTTAAATGACTGAGCCACTCAGGCATCCCTTGAGTAGATATTAAAGTGATATGAGGAGGTGGGGTTAGGAATGGTGAAGAAATAGAAGACAGCATTTTAAGCACTTTGCTGTGAGTGTTAAAAAGAAAGGAAGATCCCTTCTGTTAGGCAAGGTATCCTGATTTGCTCAGGTCTGCTGGTTTTGTTTTGTTTTCTCTTTCTGCTACTTTGGTGAGGGTTAATATCAATCTATAAAAAGTTAAAAATTAATAAAGGAAATATTTTAAGGCACCTGATCCTAGAAACAAAGCATGCAGGAGTGGAACAGTCAGTGGCTCTTTAAAGGGCTTGGCCTTGACTTAGAAGAAACATAAAAAAAAAATTCAGTGAATGGGGTTGACATCATTTCTTAGCTGATACTTAATTATTCAGCAGTTCATTGTCTAGTGGGAGAATTATCTAAGTTGACTCTTTTTCTCTTCCTTTTATTTTTGCCTCTCATCTGGTGTTAGAGTCCTTTTTATGTATTAATTCCTCCATAGCTGGTAGGAAGAAAAATAAAAAGATCAACTGCAAATCTTTAGACAGATTAGTTAGGAAAAGGCTCTAATGCTTGGACAAAATGAGGATAATTGGTGAATTGTCTACTTGTTCTGGTTCGTTATCATCAAGGATAATGATTGATGGAAACCAAAGGAACTGGGTGTGCTGAATGACTTAAAATCAACGTGTCGGAGGAAGGTTCTTGATGTTCATAGTTTTTCCTTATTTTAAAATTTTTATTAATTTTTAAAAATTAACATCCAAGTTAGTTACCATATAGTACAGCAATGAATCAAGAGTAGATTCCTTAATGTCATTTACCCATTAGCCCATCCCCCCCGACAACCCCTGCAGTAACCCTCTGTTTGTTCTTTATATTAAGAGTCTCTTATGTTTTATCCCCTCCCTGTTTTTATATTATTTTTGCTTCCCTTCCCTTTTGTTCATCTGTTTTGTACCTTAAAGTCCTCATATGAGTGAAGTCATATGATATTTGACTTTCTCTGACTAATTTCGCTTAGCAGTGGTATATATATATATATACCACTTTTTTTTATCCATTCATCCATTGATGGACATTTGGGCTCTTTCCATACTTTGGCTATTGTTGATAGTGCTGCTATTGACATCGGGGTGCATGTGTCCCTTTGAAGCAGCATATCTGTATCCTTTGGATAAATACCTAGTAGTACAATTGCTGAATCATAGGGTAGTTCTATTTTTAACTTTTTGAAGAACCTCCATACTGTTTTCCAGAGTGGCTTGACCAGTTTGCATTCTCACCAGCAGTGCAAAAGAGATCCTCTTTCTCCGCACCCTCGCCAGCATCTATTGTTGCCTGAGTTGTTAATGTTAGCCATCCTGACAAGTGTGAGGTGGTATCTCATTGTGGTTTTGATTTGTATTTCCCCGATGATGAGAGTGTTGAGCATCGTTTCATGTTGACCATCTGGATGTCTTCTTTGGAGAAGTGTCTGTTCATGTCTTTTGCCCATTTTTTCACTGGATTATTTGTTTTTTGGGTGTTGAGTTTGATAAGTTCATTATAGACTTTGGATACTAACCCTTTATCTGATATGTTGTTTGCAAATATCTTCTCCCATTTCATCAGTTGCCTTTTGGTTTAGGTGATTGTTTCCTTTGCTGTGCAGAAGCTTTTTATTTTGACGATGTCCCCATAGTTCATTTTTGCTTTTGTTTCCATTGCCTCTGGAGATATGTTGGGTGAGAAGTTGCTGCGGCCAATTATTTTATTTTTTTGAAAAACATTTATTCATTTTTGAAAGACAGAGTGTGAGTGGGGTGGGGCAGAGAAAGAGGGAGACACAGAATCCAAAGCAGGCTCCAAGATCTGAGATGTCAGCACGGAGCCCAACATTGGGCCCGAACTCAAGAACCACGAAATATGACCTGAGCTGAAATCAGACGTATAACTGACTAAGCCACCCAGGCACTCCAGTTTTTATTTTATACATTGTTCCAATAGCCTGCATTATATAATGGTTATGTAAAGTCTTTATGCTTTTTTTTTTAAGTACAGTATTTAAATTTCAGAGCGGAAAATAAACTTCCTGGAAGAGTAAGCTGGGTTCAAATGGTTTTAGCTGCAAGGATACATTCTGTGATATGCTTACAGAAATCTGCAAGATAAATATGAGGGTATTTTGGCTCTAATGCACCTTAGCCGATTAGAGTTTATGGCAGTTGTCATTCAATATTAGCAGCCTATAGTTAAAAGATGAATACTTTAAAATGAATGCATTTATGGTTCCTTCTCTTATATCAGGATAAGTGGTTTGGCTTGTCAACAAGTGGTTTTTTTGTTAGGGTCCCTTCTAGGATAAATGGATGGGAAGAGGTCTTCCAAGGGATTTCTTTCTTCAGCTCTTTTAAAAGTAGTGTTAGCTAGGGATAATAGGATAAAATGCCTAGTGGATCTCTGAACCCACTTTCACTGAGTTCATAGACATTTATAAATGTACACCTGGGGGGTATTCTTTAGAGCCAAGAAGATTTCTGATCATGCTTTTGACTTTGTGAAGGCAGCACATCCACAATGCTTCAACGCCTTTCCCATAACCACAGCAATCAAATTAGAAATTTCTTTCTTATATTCAAAAGCACTATTAAAATGATTGATACAATTTGAACGATTACTTTCATATGAGAGAGACATAAGTTAAAATTCTGACTTCTAGGGGCACCTAGATGACTCAGTTCATTATGGGTTCAATTCTTGACTTTGGCTCAGGTCAGGATTTCATGGCTAGTGTTTGAGCCCCACATCAGGCTCTGCTCTAATAGTGTGGCACTTGCTTGGGATTCTCTCTCCCTCCCTCTCTTCTCCTCCACCACTTGTGCTCTATCTCAAAATAAATAAACTTAAAAAATTTTGACTTCTGGATAAAATTTTAGAAACGCTTTCTTTCCTTTGCCTGAACTCCTTTACTAGCTCCTTTTATAGATTGTGATTACCTAGTACCCCATGATGTTCTTTGCCATATTGGCATCTAAATGTTGCAGAGATTGTTTAGATAAAGACATTTTAGAAACAAACTTTAGACAGAATTTTGAAAACATGCATAAACTATACACAATTACAATGAAAGATTAAATAGAAATCAATCAAATATTTGATATAAAAATTAAAGAATTTATTAAAGTCAATTAGCCCCAGAAAGAAAAGGCTATAAAATAAAACCAATGGAAAGATCAAAAGAATTATGATTTTTCCTTGTGGAGAAAGGATTGACCTGGTACCTCATACTGTTCCCTAAAGATTTAGGATGGTATTTGGATGGCTGTGTCTGTTTTGTGTTTTGTACTTGGGATGGGTTGGGCAAAGATCCCAAAGCTAATGATGAATAGAAAAGTTACTTTCAAATCACCTTTGGAAAAAACTTGTTTGAATTTCAGACTTATCCCTTCAACTTTGATGTGACAGCTCCATGTATGTGTCTCACAGATAACTCAAATTTTATATGTTTAAATTCTTGATCTTCCCCTAGAGATATGCTTCTCTTCTAGTCTTCATGAGTAATAATGCCTTTATCTTCTTATAACCTTGGGAGCCATCTTTGATGACTCCCTCTACATTTGGTGCATCATTAATTCACTTTGCACTTCCAAAGTGTACTTTTTCTACAAAGTTTTTTATTTAAATTTCAGTTAGTTAACCTACAGTGCAATATTAGTTTCGGAGGTACAATATAGTGATTAACACTTCCATACAACATCCGGTGCTCATCATAACATGTGCACTCCTTAATTTCCATCACCTGTGTAACTCATCTCCCCAGAATATACCTATCTATACGCCACCAACTTTCCAGCTCTGCCTCCTTTGTCACTGCTAGTCCAAGCCACCAACTGTGGAGCCTGGGCTTCTGCAGTAACTTCCTAACTGATTTGATAACTTGTATGTTTTTTGTTTGTTTATTTGTTTTGATTTAATGAGGTTTTTATTTTTTGTTTGTTTTAATTTAATGAGGTTTTTATTTTTAAAAATGTATAGGTGGTGGGATCGGTTCATGCATCTTCACCAGTAGCTGGGACATCTCTACCGTTGGTGTTTTTGGTGTAAATTACTTGAGCTCTGTGCTTTAATACCAGTTTAGTAAGTCCTTTACTAAGGAGCTTCTGAAGGGTTGCCCTGGTCAGAGAATCTTGACTCTTTAGTCTCTGAGAGACAATAGCTGGGGTTATAAACTTATAGTTAGGAACTTCCTTACAGAATTTGTCATATGTCACTTTGTTAAACAAGACCAGATTATTAAGCTTGTCCTGAACTTTGACTTTGGACCACGTCTTCCTTTTTTGGCCTTGCCCTCAGATTTTTTAACTGGGTCTTTGTCTTTTTTGTCTGGCTTTCTGGTATCTTTATTCTTCTTGCCGTCCTTGGGTGGCATTGTGAAGGTCGGAGAGCAGCGGCCACCCCTTCAGCCTCACTGAGATGTCAGACACAAAAAAGTTAACTTCCATGTTTTTTTTCTTCAAACTTTTCTTCACACATGGTTAAAATAGTATAAGCCATGTCACTGTAATGTGGTATCCCCAAAATAGAGTGTTTCAGCCAAGGTAGACATTTAATTCTCTCTCAAGTTAATATTTGATCTGGGTGGGAGTTTTCAGTTAATGGGCTATTCTACTATTGTCAAAATATCGTTTCTATTTTGGGCCACAGACTCCACTTGTTACCATCTTCTACCAGCAGATTGGAGGAAAAGGGGCAGGGGAGCACATACCTTGTCCTTTTAAGGAGACTGCCTGGAAGCTAGGAAAGTTTGTAAAACTTCCTAAAGGTCACAGAACTATTTGATGGCAGATGTATAGCAGCTGCATTCTAAATTAACATTGAACCTGTTAAAATTCATATTTTGGAATAATTATGTAAAGTTTTTAATTATATAGAGTATGACAGCATAAAGAGTGAAAAGATAAGTAAAAATAAGAATATTTGAAATCTGCATCTGTGGATGATAGGAAACAAATAAGGAAAAAATATTCACTTCCACTGATGGTGTTAGAAACAGGTGAGAAAGAGAGTTTCTTTTGTGGGAGTTCTTAACTACATGGAACAAAGCCCTCAATAAAATGAAAAGCTTATTTTTCTATTCCATATCTTGGTTATATTCACTAAATAGCTCTAGTAGGAAGGTTTTACAAAGTATAAGCAGCTGCCTCTCAAGCTAACATCAAGTAGAGAACAGGTGAAGTCAGACTTCAGGATACCTAAAGCCACGGCACTAGCCCTGGACGCTGATCCCTGGCTATATCCACGCCTGTGAAATCAGAATTCTGAGGATGGGCCCTGCATTAGTTTGCTAGGATTGCCATAACAAAGCATTACTGTGTAAGTAGCTCTTGATTATTTGTTTATTTTCTACAACTTATTTTTCATGATTCTGAAGGCTAAAAGTCAGAGATCAAGGTGTCTGAGGGTTAGTTGCTTCTGAGGCCTCTCTTCTGGGCTTGTAGATGGTAGTCCTTTCCTCCCTATTCCTTCACATGGTCTTCCCTCTGTACTGGTCTGTATCCTAATTTCTTCTTCACTTTCTTCCCTATTCTTATAAGGATTAGGCCCTACCCTCATGGCCTCATTTCACCTCTTTCCACAACCCATCTCCAAGTACATTCACATTCTGAGGATTTAGGTGTAGGACTTAGGCATATGAATTTTGGAGGGACACAATTCAGCTCATAACAGGACCAAAGAATCACTGTTTTTAACCTCGCCAAGTGACTCCGAGGTGCAGCCAAATAAATTTGAGAGTCCATGCCCTTGGTAGGATTCTCAAACCTGGCTCCATAAGAATCGCCTGTGTACCTTTAAAAAAGTAAAAAACACCATTACTTAGGCATCAGCCTCAGAGGATTGATTTGATCTGTGTGGGCTGGGGTATTGTTAGTTTCTAAAGGCTCCCTGGTGACTTAAATATGTAGCCAGGTTGGAACACCAGTGTCCTAATGTATGTTTCTTAACTGTGTAAATGAAAGCATATCTTATCTTTATTTTTTTTCCTTTGGAAATTCATAAGAAATCCAGTTTCTTTTTATGAAAGATGTATATCCAACATAGTAGTATTCAGGTCTAAAAACAGAGCTAAAAACTTCTAAGATGGTATAGTTTCAAATGTCAGGCATGGGTCTTACAATATAATTTTGCATTAGACTTACTGTTTTTTTCTGCTTAATGAACACAAATCAAAGCAACTTGGGTATGTCACTCAGAAAGCCAGTGATGTTAGTTAACTGACACTTTAATGATTAAGTTGACTAAAATGTCATGATTTTCATGAAGGATTTTTTTTTAAAGTAACTTCTTTTTACTTTGTTCTTTAGATCACAGAATTTCCCTTTCAGCAAGTGCGATGTTTTCTTAAAAATTTTTTATTATTGAAATATAGTTGGCATACAATATTTTATTAGTTTCAGGTGTACAATTTATGACTTGATAATTCTATATATTGCTCAGTGCTTACCACGATAAGTGTCATCACCCATCTGTCACCATACGTTATTATAATATTATTGACTGTATTTCCAGTGCTGTCCTTTTCATCTCTGTGACTTATTTATTTTATAATTGGAAGTTTCTACCTCTTAATCCCTTTGCCTATTTCTAGTAAGGAAATATCTTGATTAAAGAAATGATGTTTTTCAGCTTTCAGAAGGAGGCTGGATTTTCCTTTCCAGATGATATCAAAATCTGATAGAAAGTCATTGATTTAATCAGGCCAATTTCTGTGTTTTGAAGTAAAGCCACTTATCTGGTATTTTTCATTAAGGTTTAACAATAGCTGGGTGCTTCCCAGAATGCACTACTGTGACAGAGATTATTTTATGAAGTCGTGGATCCAGCTGCCTTTGTAACTTGCTTTAATTGATTATGTGTACCTTCCTTCATTCTCTGGGCTTAAATCAAGGCTGCACTTGGGTGAGAAAACAGTATTATTGTTTCATTGATAAAAGACTATATTTATCATGCTATGTTCCATTGTCTTTCTCGCTGCATTGTAATAATATTTTTGGTTTCTTTTTTTTTCTGAAAGTCATTTTTAAATACTATAAATGCTGTACTTTGAATTATGTAGCTTTAGAAACAGTATTGAAGATCACAAAACATCTTTTGAACTATATAAAAATACTGTTCCAGGAGTGTAGTTCATTTTATTTGTCCTTTATCTTTATTGATTTCTGACAGAAAGATCTGAGGGAGTGAGCTTTTAACTAAAACAAAACAAATTAAAAAAACCCAATTATTGTTACCAATGTATAGTATGTAATCACTTTCTAATGTCGTGGGGTACCCATGTCTGACTGAAACATTTCGCAAGAATACTAAGGGCTGCAATTAAACTAGACTTAAGTATATAGCAAGTGTAGGTACCTTTTTTTAAGAACCCTTAAGAGTGTTGCCCTAGAAATTCATTAGCAAAGATCCCCAAACCAAGGAATCAAATAGTATGTTTTAATGTTTATTTTATGTTTTATATTCCAACTGAGGACAGACCTGGGACATGGAGTGAGGTAATGATTTTATCAAGAAGGGAGCTACTTTTGGTTAAAAATTGATTGAATAAAAAAATGATAAATGAGGCTTTGTGTTTCAGTTTTAATCATTTTTGCAGTGGAACCAGGAAGTGAGATTTGGTCAGCAACTTAATGGTGCTGTAATTCTCAGTTGTTGGGTGGATTATTAGTCCTCACAATTCTATCTTCTCTATTCCTTTTGCTGACAGAGGAAATAACAAAATTCCATAGATAGGGCTCATGACAAACATTTATACTTTGGCTTTCCTCGTGCCTTTTAATACTGCTTTATCTGTATCTTGGGGATCACTATTCAGTGGCTTCCAGATTTAACTACTCATAAAGATCTCTTGGTAAGCCTTTAAAAATTGATCTTCCAGTTTCCTCCTGGACCTATTGAATCAGAGTTTCTGAAGATGAAGATGTGGAATCTTTGTTTGACCCCCTTCTGAGTGATTCTTGGTATGGCCAACCTTTTCCTAGTCCAGGAATGATCTCTGGGAACTCATGGTGGTCCAATCTTGGAGGATGACTGTTCTCAATTCCTTCCACTCTTCTTCTACGTTTCCAGTCCTAACTTCCTCATCAGAAGAGACTGGGTTTTTCCTTTCAGTCAAAACGTAAGGCCATTCCAGAAATATTCCTTATGCTCTTTTTTATTTCCCTCAGAATCATGTCTCTAGTTATTGTCTTCCTTTGAATTTCATAGGAAAGAGCTCCCTGGTAGAAAAGTAAATTCCATTTTTGTTTTTCAATTTATTCACTTTCATTTTTTTGAAAAAAATTATTTTAGAGAGAGAGCATGCAAATGGGGAAGAGGGACAGAAGGAGATTGAGAATCCCAAGCAGGCCCCATACTCAGTGTGGAACCTGAAGTGGGGCTTGATGTGGAGCTCGATCCCATGACTCTTGATCATGACCTGAGCTGAAATCAAGAGTCTGATGCTCAACCAACTGAGCCACCCAGGTGCCCCTAACCATTTTCATCGTTAATTTCCCTTCATACCACATCTGACCCCTCCTTCCCTTTTTGTAATTACATAGTTTCTCTTTGCTTTTGAAAAACACAGATGTCCACTATCTGGAAAATTCTTGCTCCCATAATCCCTGATACCATTGAATTTCTGTCTTTTTCCCACCCAAATTCCAGAAAGACCAATGTAGTTCTTCCTTACCACTAAGCTTTGGGGCTCTTGTTTTAATCACTCCAAACCTCCCTTTGCCTCCTTAGTAATTTCCTCTAATTATGAAATCAGTTTTCTTTTCTGGAAGTTATATTGCCATTTCAAAGCAGGAAATAAAAAGTTTGAAGAGAACTATAAGGAAATTTTTGTTCCATTGTCTTTATAAAATGAAATTAGAAATACACAAAGGATACATAAACTATTACGAACTTTTGATAAGTAAGTATGCTTGTACCAATAAAGATTCAGGCCTCCCTTAAAAGATAAAATCAGAAGATAAATCTGTCCTAATTTATCCTTGACATATTTATCACAAATTCTTTTGTCAAATGGTTCATAACTAAGGCTTTGACCTGGTGATAGATATTTAGATAGTTTATTTCAAGATTTTTAAAATATAATTTATTGTTAAACTGGCTTCCATGCAACACCCAGTGCTCATCCCGAGTGCTCTCCTCAGTGCCCATCACCCATTTTCCCCTCTCCCTCACCCCCTACCAACCCTCAGTTTGTTCTCTGTATTTAACAGTCTCTTATGGCTTGTCTCCCTCTCTTCTGTTTGTAACTATTTTTTCCCCTTCCCTTCTCACATGGTTTTCTGTTAAGTTTCTCAAGATCCACGTATGATATCTGCTTCTTTCTGACTGACTTATTTGACTCAGCATAACACCTTCCAGTTCCATCCATGTTGCTGCAAATGGCAGGATTTCACTCTTTCTCATTGCCAAGTAGTATTCCATTGTATATATAAACCACATCTTCTTTATCCATTCATTAGTTGATGGACATTTAGGCTCTTTCTATAATTTGGCTATT
This sequence comes from Suricata suricatta, assembly GCF_006229205.1. Taxonomy (NCBI): domain Eukaryota; kingdom Metazoa; phylum Chordata; class Mammalia; order Carnivora; family Herpestidae; genus Suricata; species Suricata suricatta. The sequence goes on along the minus strand of NC_043702.1, from coordinate 35,984,578 downwards.
GTTGAAAGAACTATTGCAAGATGTTTTAAACATATCTCTCCCAATTTGGAAAATTTTTTTATCTTGTACAATGTAGGCATCTCATTATTACTGGAAAATCAGAAAAATTGCCATATTCTCTGGAGTTGCCCATAATTTATAAACTATTTTATTTTTCTTTATTTCTTAATTATTTAAATAAAAAATTATGCTGAAAGTATTACATAAAAATTAGTAAGTCAAATACTTTTATAGTGCATTTAACAAAAATCAATATTCTTTTTCTCCTCTCTTACTGTGTTGTTTCACTTACTAGAAGAACCACTTTAGTGTTTTTAGCTGTTTGTTCTGGCATTCACTTACCTATTTGAAAATAATATGCCTCTTGATTAATTATTTTTACTTTCTGCTAGGGTATATGAGAATCCTTAGTTATACTTCCTCTTTAAGTTCAAAATCCCACATGAATTACTGTTATTTCCAAGCATCTGAAATGTGATTAGCTTCACTAAATAGTTTGGTTTATATAATAAAGTAAAAAATTTTACTTCTTCCTTACATAATTTATTATGTCTAAATTTTTATTTTTATTTTTTAAAGTTTATTTATTTTGAGAGAGAGAGGGAGCATGTAGGGGGTGGACAGAGTGACAGAGAGATTTCAAGCAGGCTCTGCACTGACAGCATGGAACCTGGTGTGAGGCTTGAGCTCACCAACCATGAGGTCATGACCTGAGCTGAAATCAAGAGTTGGACACTTAGCTTACTGATCTACCCAGGCGCCCCTATTATGTCTGAATTTTAGTTACATCTTTTCCCAGTATCTTCTTATGACTATGAAAGTGCTTTCCACAGTTGAGTGATCTACTGTGTGACTGCATTTCTTTTCTTATTTTTGTTGTTATTTTACCTGGAGTTAATTGCCTCATTTTTTCCCCTTTAATTTTTTTGAAATTCTATGTCTTCCAACACCCTCTAAAAATTCTGCAAACTATCTTTCAATACAGTGTTCTATATGCTCAAGCAGGCAGATAATTTACCAACTCCTTCTTTTTCCTTCTTCTTAGAGCCCTCCGCCTCCTGCCCAAGTGTGCACTGTGTTCATGGGGCCTGAGGCATAGCTATCATTCTGGGATTGCCCACTGTTTTTCTCCATGTTTCCTAAATCCACATTGTCTTCTTTCTTATATTTTTATGGCTTTGAAAAATAATGTCTTTTAGTGGCCTCTTGAAAAAGTGTGTTTAGAAATGAATTTTTTGGACTTTGCATGTCTAAGTGGACTAATTCACTGTAGGATGATCAGACAAATTAGCCAGATCTTTCATTGAGGGGCCCACCCACTCACAACATAACATTATACATACATCTTTTCTCTTGGGCAGTTTAGTTTCATCAGAGAAGGATCCTCTGTCACTTGACAAGGGGAATGCAACCTGAATGCTGATGTTCTGGAGTTGAAGGAACTCTGTGATCACTGTACAAATTTTCACATATTAGACCTGTTTTCAGCAGTGTACCTTTCACTTGCCCTCTTTTGTGACTGATGTGCCTGAGTCTGCAACCCCCACTGTCCATTTTCTCTAGAAAATAAACCTTAGATTCTAGTGGGTGTTGAACTTGGGAGCGGTGGTATGCTGGTAGATGTTTAACAACTAGCTCTCTGAAAAAAATCAAAACAAAACAAAACTCTGACTTATTGCATTTGTCAACTTCTCTCAAATACTCACACTATAGTTGATTTCAAGCTACCAGTGTGAGGTCACTGCAGAGTTCACTCTTGCAAGCTGGTATGAGCCAGCTGCAGCCCATCAGTGACCAAGAGTCTAAAAATCCCTTCATTTTAGCAACTGCCCTTACTTTCATCTTCTAAAGTACCCAGCATCTCCATTTCATAAACATTTCCAGGGGCAAATTGGCTTGCTTCTTGTAGTCATTGGCTTGACTTTTCTCCTCTCTGCTAAAATGTTTCCTCCATCTGCTTTCCATCTTCAAATGTTGGACTATAGTCATTTCTTCATTTCACTAAAGTTGGAGTTTGTATTTTTATTTCCTGTCATCTTTGTGGTTTTAGAATTTTGAGAGCAGAAGGGAGCAAAAATGTCTTTACTTTGCCATCATCATGAAACCAAAAGTTCTACTCACTTTTTTGAATAAAAACTAGAGTTACAATATGACACCTGTTGTTGCTAATAGCATTTTGAATAATCTTGTCTAAATCTTTAAGAACCGAATTCCTACTATAAGTTGCTGAGAAGCAATTTTTGACTTTGCTACATAGAGCAAATTATTCGGTGCATCTCTGTAGTGCATTTCAGATCAGGGCATGCTTGGAAGTTAAGCAATTTGTGGTGGGATTTTCAACTTAAAAGATGTGAAGGAATGTGGGTTAGTGGAGAGAGAGATCAAGTGTTGAGGTATCTTGTGTTGGACTCTCATAGGTTCTTTATCAGATATTGTAGCCAAAGGCAATTGAATTCTGAGGAAGGTAATTTTTGGGAGATGTTGGATGGGGGTGGGGATAGGGGCAAGTTTATTCAATTTTCAGATTAGAAATACATAATTAGAAATATACAATATCCTAATAAAATATGTACATCTTTTAGATGTTAATAGCAAAAGCACCTGTTGTTTTTTTTCTGTCTTATGGTCAGCAGTGATCTGTGAGCCAGGATAACCTAGGTTAAAGTGTAGAATTCTTTGTCCTTCTGTCCCAGAGTGTGACTTTGCCAATTGCTAGTCATGGGACTTTGAGCAAGTTTCTTATCTCTTAGTGCTTCAGAATTCTCATCTGTAAAATTAAGATAGGAATAGAAACTCCTCATAGGCTTGTTTTGAAGTTTAAGTTAGTTTACATTAAGGCACTTATAGTGTATGAAGCATAGTAAGTGCTCAATAAATGGTAGTTATTATTAATGTTACTCTTGCTACTAGCACTAGTGATAACCAAACTGGCATTGGTTATTACCTGCCTACTTACTTATTAAAATGTACATTAATATACACTAATCTCACATTAAACTCATAATGCACACACATTTTATTGAAATGTGTTGTTGCGTTTGATCCATAATTCTTTTGTGGCTTCATCACCCTTCCAGTAATTTAACAGACATAAATGCAGCACCGATGCATAATTTTACTGGGCTAAAGCTGAGGTTATAAAATTTCTCAAATGGACTTGTTATTTGGACAAAATATAATATTAGATCCTTTCCTCATTTTCACACCAAAATACACGCCAGGTGGATCAAAGAGTTAATCAAAAAAAGAAATAGAGCCATAGAAGTACTAATAGGAGATATGCGTGACTATTTTAATGTATTTGGAGTAGAAGAAGCTTTTCTATTCATTGACAGAAATCAGAAGCATTAACACAAAAGATGGGTACATTTTACAAAATAAAAATTTAAGTTCTGACTGAGGGAGGCATCACCAAAACAAAGTCAAGAGTGAAATGCAAACTGGGAAAAATACTGACAGCACATATGATAGATAAGAGTGAATTTAATTGCCAATTAACTGGAAAATGGCAGACAGCCTAAAAGAAAACTACAAGAACAGGCCATTCACAGAAAAAGATGTTACAAATGTAAAGATATGCAAGGCTCTTCACTAAAATTTAAAGAAATTTAAATCAAACAAAAGATATTTTTCATTTATTGAGAATAGTGGTGTGAGTAGAGTGGGAGGAAATGTATACACAAACATAAAACCACAATTTCCAGAGACCTGAGTCAAGAGAGAATGTCCTTTGGGGGTAAGATTATTTTGGCTTCTGACCTGAGCTCCCAGCCCCCTCCTTACCTCTGCTTTCAGTATACCTTCTTGAGTGCTCTTTTCTTCTAGTTTTGTTTCCTTGGAAAAATGCCTTGGCAGATTACCTGATATTTAACGAGGCCTTCCAGCTGTGCATTAGTCATAGGTAGTTATTACTTCACACTAATATGAGCCAAGCATGATCAACATTTAAAAAAACCTCCATTCTGAAGAGCTAGAGTTGGCTGGTGTGTGGCCATTTGGTTTGATTTCAATATTGTTTTCTGAGACCTTCTGCTGCAGACCCCTGCACATCATCCTCAGGGGCTCTGTTTTTAGAGAAAAGCAAACCAAACCAAACCCTTAGAGCTTCTGGGGGAGAAAGGGACCAGATTGGTTTGTTTGTGGGTTCATTTATTCACTAAATATTTGTTGAGTACTTAGTTTATGTCAGACAGTATTCTAATCATTGGGCATATAGAGTGAACATAAGTTTCCATGGAGCTTATTTTTAGAGTAGGAGGGACAATTTAAAAAGTTAAATAAAAATTTCAGTTGGCTGTCATGAAGAAGATAAAGTCAGGTAATAAAGAGTAGAAGGGTAGGTGGTCCGATAAATATATACATATGTACACATATGTATAGAAATACATAATTAGAACTATACAATATCCTAATAAAATATGTACATCTTTTAGATGTTAATAGCAAAAGCACCTGTTGTTTTTTTTCTGTCTTATGGTCAGCAGTGATCTGTGAGCCAGGATAACCTAGGTTAAAGTGTAGAATTCTTTGTCCTTCTGTCCCAGAGTGTGACTTTGCCAATTGCTAGTCACACATTATAATAGTGCTTCTCAAACTATAGTATGTATCAAAATCACCTGTAGGGATTATTTAGTGTTATTTATTTTTAATTTTTAATTTACTTAACAAAGAGCACAAGTGGGGAGAGGGGCAGGAGAAGAGAGAGGGAGAGAGAGAGTATGTCCTAAGCAGGCTCCATACTCAGCACATGGCCTGATCGTGGGGCTTGATCCCATGACCCTGAGATCATGATCTGAGCTGAAATCAAGAGTTGGACCTCAATTAACTTAGCCACCCAGGTGCCCTACCTGTAGGACTTATTAAAACATGAAAATTGTTGTGCTCTGTCCCTCAGAGTTTTTGATTTAATAGAGGCCTGATATGGGACCTGGGAATTTACATTTTTAACAAGTGAAGTGCTGTTGCTATAGAGACTATACCTTGAGAGCCACTGGTGTAGGTAATTTGGTGGTCCCAGGAAGCTTCCAAAGAAGTGATATATTTGGGCAGACATCTGAATGATGAGAAGGAATCAGTGAGGTGAAGATGTTCAGTGGTGTGGAAGGGTGTCCAAGTGAAGAAGACAAACTGGTTTGAAGAAGCCAGAGAGACTAGGGAGGCTGCAGGGTAATGAATGGAGGGGATGGAGGCAAGAGATGGACTCAGAGATGCAGACCATGGAGAGCAAGGCTCAAAATGATAGATCTAGGCCCTTTGTAACTGCATAAAATTAAGATTTTATTTCAAGTGTGATGCAAAGCCATTGAGAAGTAGAGGACATAACTGGGTTTATTTTCTAGGTGCTAGAATGGATTTTGTAAGAGGTTAAAAGTGACTGAGGATACCAGTTAGAAAGTGTTACAATTGGTCCAGGTTAAAAGTGATATTGAATTTGTTTAGGCTGTAGTGATGGGGATGGTGAAAAATGGGATACAGGATAGTGGATGGGATTTCGGGTAGAACAGATGGGGCTTGCCGATGGATTGGATAATGAAGTGAGAGAGAGGGGCAGGGTCAACTATGATTCCAAGGTCTCTAGTGAAAAGTGACATCATTAACTGTGAACATTGATTTAGAAACAGGTTTGGGGGAAAATATAAAAGCTTTTATTTTGGTTTTGTTAACTCAAAGATGCCTTTAAAAATAGTGAAGAACCAGATATTTTTAGGGAAAGAGAGTGGGAATGAGGGTGAACCCACGTGCCTTGCTCCTTTGACAGATCTGTCGTGTAGCTGGCTAGGATAGGACTATCGTTCATGTGGATTTCACATACATCTTGGAAACTGTAACCTTTTCAGTAATGTGTGGCTTTTTAAATGCGTGAATAGAGTAATGGTAGGAGCTTTCTAGAAAACTGTAAACTTGAGCTGGTGGGCGCATGGTAGGCATTCAATAAACATTTGTTAAATTAATGAATGAATGAGTAAACTGGGAACTTTTATATATCAAGCCTTCAGATGTGGTAGGTGATGTGTCTTCAGATTTCATTATGTAGGGAATATCAAATATCCTGTGGTTAAATATTATATCTCAATTAGATTATCATGAAGTATTTAACTGGTCAAATGATTCCAAACGGGCAGAGTGTTTTTGGTGTAAGCAGTGTTGTGTTTCTTGTGATACCTATGGCAAAGGGACAGTAAGTTGGTCTAAGACTTGTCTGGATTTCTAGTTCCATGTCTCTTTGTCTTTTTGCTTTTTCTTATGAGCCAGTGTCATCTATGGTTTTAGCAGAATCAGACCAGTTTTGGAAACTGACTTCACAGAAAGATCTCCTGTTTCTCTGTAGCCCATGGTGAAGAGAGGTTTTAGGGCAAGAGCTTCCTAAATCATGGAGTGGATAGCTATCCAAACTCATTTCTACTTATTAGCTCCATTTAGGGACCAATGATTCCACTTTAGTCTTAAGAAATGGGAATTAGAAGTTAAATCCAGGGGTGCCTGGGTGGTCAGTCAGTTAAATATCTGACTTCAGCTCAGGTCAAGATCTCATGGTTCTTGGGTTCGAGCCCCATGTTGGGCTCTGTGCTGACAGCTTAGAGCCTGGAGCCTACTTCGGATTCTGTGTCTCTGTCTCTAGCCCCTTCCCCACTCACATTCTGTCTCTCTTTCTCAAAAGTAAATAAACATTTAAAAAACATTAAAAAAGAAGTTAAATCCATATCTAACTATCATCCAAGTTCTGAAAGGAGGAAAACTCTATTTGTAATAATAGCTTGATAATTCACTTAGGGACACAAAGTGAAGCTGGAGAACATGTTGGAGGCTAGACTCAGTGTCACAGAAGAGAAAGGGTAAGTTGACATCTGGCCATAAGGAAGGGAGTTTATTGCACTCTTTCCAAGGAAGTAAATAGAGATAGAGGAGAGAGAAGCCTGCAGATGCTGCAAAGCTTGGTGAAGGGACCTGTGGAAATAGTCCAGTGGTAGGATGGCCAAAAGATAATTTAAGAAGAGATGCTCAGTGTTCAGTTGTCTGCTTTTCTCTCATAAAACCCCTTTCACATCCCCCCTTTAACTAACAAAGTCTCTTATAATCATGGAACCTTAATGTCAGTGGGGTATTGGGTGGGTAACTCAAGAAAGCTTAAGTTTGACATTGGGTCTAATGGTGGAGGGCAGACAGGATGTAGGGGTTGAACTGACCTCAAGAATGCAAGTTCTACCCCATCCCCATCCTCTACACACCTAAGAATCTTCAGCAATTTGGGGCAGGACTTTGGTGGGAGACCCAAACTCCAGGTGACTCTTGAGTTGTAAAGTTTTGAATAGCAAAGATATGATTTTTCTTGAAAAATTAGGGATTCTTGCTCTTTTAAAGTGATTTGAGCCCTGTGGCTCTTCTTCAGCTTTACTAGATGTTTCATTAAACCCATGCTCCTGACTCATGGGTTTTTTCACTATCTGCTTCTCCAATTAGTACAGTCTCCTTTGTTTGATCTCCCTTTGTTTTGGATCTGGCTCTCCTTCCCTCACTCTTATAGCTTTGTGGGAGATTAATTCTTGATGTCTATACCTGGGTAGGGAACTGATGTACCCTGCCTAGCACCTAAAACTGAAGACCTCTGATCACCCAGGAAGGAAGGTCACACATGACTAACATTCTCAAAATTATTTTCCTAAGTGTGAGTATGGGTAGAAATTGGTTTTTCAAAGATCAAGTATGCCATGATCACCTGGATTTAAACAGGAAAGGATTTATGGCATATCATATGATATTAAGAGATCATTTCACTTAAGAGAGGAAGAAGGCAACAAAAGATTTATTACTAGCCATATTGTAAACCCTAGAGCCAGTGCCTTGAAAACACTTTATCTACTGCAAACATCAAAGTCAGCACATATGTTTTTGGAGGAAACTATTAAAAATGCTAACATAAGATACTGTAAAAATATTTTAATATTTCTACTGAGTCTATTTTGCTACTTCAGAATTTGATAAATAGAAGCAAGCAGAATTTTAAGCTAGGAATGTGGTTTATATGTGGATACTGACCTTTTGACTTCACTCTAACAGTTGCTTAATATTCTCCTCTAATGAAATTGTTTCCAGTAATAAAATTGCATTGCAAAAACTTCTTAGGTTATCTAGGGCCAAAATTAGACACCTAGAATAACAAGAAAATAATTCTTGCCCGAGGGCTGCTCTAGACAAGAGAAGCACGGTTGTGAAATCATTGTGAATGCATGTCTTCTTGTAGAATTTGTTACTAAGGGGGTTCATTATGTTTTAGCTAAGAGTCTGGAAGTGCGAATGGTAGAAATAGTGGGATGAGAAGATCAGGGATACAATAGGTTACTTGACTTGAATGGCTATACAGTTTATGGCCCATGGTTACGTTGGTGAAGGTTTAGTAACAAAATGAACAAACAGACATGTTTTTATACCATGCTGATTGTTGAAATAAAAATTGCCCAGCAATACCTGTAGTGGTCTGCCTTCATTGTCTATCCAACACTATCCTCAGTCTTTCTTTTGGGAACAGAGCCTCCTTACTTTTGGAAATGGCTCAAGCTTCTAGGGGTGCTGCCTCATTCTTTATGTAACTCTGCCCTACTCCATCCTTTCTCTTATCACCACAGTGGGCCACAGTATACTGGCTGGAAGTAGGCATCTGACTCAAGCTGGTCCTTCCCCTGAAATTTTTAAATGACTTAGGAAAGTGTTCCTTTGGGCTGGGGAATTTATAAAGTGTTAAACCCTGGAGATTCTGATGGACAACTTTGCTGCTCAAAGAAGGAACTATAGTCTACAGGGAAAGTGTTAGGTTGCAGTTCTTGCAGTTTGAGAGTTCAGTCCCTTAATAACATAGGACACTTTAGTGTGCTTCCTGTGTATTTTTATTTTGCTTAAACTACTCTAAGCTTGGTTTCTGTCACTTGGCAAAAAGAATCCTGATAGACACACAGGCACTATAGGTAGGAAAGATGCTTTATTAAAGCCTGGAATGCTGAGGTTTATAACCCTCTGATTAATTGATTGTTAGCCATGACTGAGGAACATAGACTTGGGTTGGTAGAAATTCCATTGATTAAATGATGGATTGTTTTCTGATAAATATTTAATGGTCCACAAGACCAGTCAAGGGACCTAAAGACTAATCAGTTTCTTTTGGTTGGTTAGGACAGTTGTCCAAACTCATTTTGTTTGTATGATGAGTGTTAATGATTAATTTACTGGAAATGATAGGACCTTATCTCTGTGTCCCCTACTTGAGCAAATAGATTTTTTCTGAAGCCAGAGTCAGGAAAGCCTTGGAGTATACACTTGGCGATATAGTCAAGTAGTGAAAGTTTAGGTCCTATCTTAAACTTTCCCAGCTCTAAGTCCATACCCTCTTGCTCATTGGCCAAAGAATTTGATAAACTATTCTCTATTGAAGTGTAATTCATTGATATTTTGTTTCCCTTTCTAGTTACTACTTACCTTTAAATTCACTGGAATAAGTTAGTTATAGATTTAATGTATGATGGTAAGAAGAGGGGAGAAATGACATTTTTGTGGAAACTCCACCCAGTTATCAGTAGGAGAAGCCATTACATTTATTAATGCTGAAATTCTTCCTAGTGGTGAGCCTTTCATAGAGCATAGCCACTCTTGGCAAGTAGTATTTTATATCATCTATTTTGATGTGAATCGTACATTATTGCTTTTATGTGAATGGATCATACTTCCACATAGTACAATAATATGTACCATTGGTAGAGAGCTGCCATGTGCTAGATACTGCTGGTGCTTTCACACTATCTCATTGAATTCATCTTCAGAACAATGTTATTTTACAGGAGAGAAAAACGAAGCACAGAGAAATTAAGCAGCTTGGCTAAAGTCATAAGTTTAATGAGAGGGCATAACTCAGAAGACACACACCAGTGTTGCATTTTCCAAATTGGACTCCTTGTCTATATGAGTTGCCTCATTACCTGCCTTTCTTAGGTAGGGAATGGGATTGCCATCACAATCTCAAGGGAAAAGGAGGTCTTTGGCAGCTTGCAGCCTGTGAGCTGGCAGTGCAGAGCCTGCTTGGGATTCTCTCTCCCCCTCTCTCTCTGCCCCTCTTCCCACCTCTCTTTTTCAAAATATACAATTCTGATTCCTAGATGTATGCTAGAGCTATGCGTCAGAGTTTATACCTGAAAGTTATAAATGGATCAGATTATACTCTTGCTTAATATGTTAATATATCAATAATAAGCATCTCACTAGTAACTCCATTTTAGAGGCATCTGGATTAATGTACTGATACTTTCCTACTAAATTGAATTATATCTTTAAGGATAAAAATCTTTTCTAAGTATTTTATTGTATTTTCCAACTGTTTTTAATAACACTCTGTGTATTCCAGATATATTTTTTTAATGTTGTTCTGTTTTCTCTAACTTCCTAAGTAAATACCAGTGCCATAGTAGGATAAATGTGCATGAATCTTGACTGGTTCGCAACCTGGGAATAGTACAGAACTCCATGAAGGGGCAAAACTGAAGCTACCTTCCTCTGTGTGTATATGGCTAATCTTTTATTTTTCTACCTTGACTGTGTCCCAGTATATAACACTGGGGTTGGGTACCAATTAGAGACTTGTTTTCTGGTGTCTTATCACAAAGCCTTTTGAAAGTAGACAAACACCACAAATTAGGTTGTTCACTGTGTTGGGAAAGAAATTGAAGGCAGAAGACCTACAGAGAATCTTAACTTAATTTCTCAGATGGCTTGCCCCCTGTTTCCTTCAATATCTGGGGAGAGATTTTAATCTTTATCATGTTTTGACGTCTGTGATTTCTTTCATGAACAATCATCATAATGGGTATCAAGAACCATGTGGTAACTTACAGTTATTCTGTGGCATCATGTAGCATGTGTGCATCTGGGAATAAAGGTTTTAGAGAATATTTTAGACTAAAGTATGGTTACACTCAGAAAGAAGGAGCTTAGTAAGGAGCAGCTCCATTAATGGCAGGGACTGGTTTCGGTAGGCTGCAATGTGGGCTACTCCGTGATTCTTCTATATGCCAATTATGGGAGAACTTGTGACAGGTGATAATGGTGATTTATTTTAATTTAGAGGCTAAAGAGTACTTAAATAAATTTATCTTTGAGAAGAAACACTTGAGAAATGTTTTAAGAATTTGAGAATGGTGGGGTGCCTGTGTGGCTCAGTCAGTTAAGTATCCTACTCTTGGTTTTGGCTCAGGTCATGATCTCATAGCTTTGTGGGTTTGAGTCTTGCATCAGGTTCTGTGCTAACAGTGTGGAGTCTGCTTGGGATTCTTTCTCTCCCTCTCTCTCTGTCCCTCCCCCACTCAAGCTGTCTCTGTCTCTCTCAAAATAAATAAATAAATAAATAAATAAATAAATAAATAAGCAAGCTTAAAAAAAGAATTTGAGAATGGTATGTCAAGAATTACTATACTGAAATTGGGAACAGTTACTAATTCGAATGGGAATATATATATATTACACACACACACACACACACACATACACACACAGAGTCATTTTCTAGGTGTGTATGCTAATTAATATCAGAACATTCCACTTTTCAGGAACAGGTACCACTACCACTTCCATTAATCTTACCTTCCCATACCTACATCCATTACCTTAATTAAGGCATTTATCACCACCCTTCTGGATTACTGTTAAGAGTCACCTTGCTTTTCTCCTGGCTTACTCTTTTCTAAATACCACTCTGTACCAGACAGAGCAAACCAGCCACAATCAGATTAAAGCCTTAAGTGGCTTCCTATTGTCTAGCAAACAAAACCCAAACACTTATAGCTTAGCAGTGAAGATCCTTAACAGCCCATGGGGAGTCCAACCTTGTCCTCCATAACTCCCTGGCCAGTATTTTATGTCCTAGTGGATTTGACTACTTGCTTTTCTTGGTTGTTCTTCTGTTTTTTCCTTCACAGGCATTTGCTTGTGCTGCTTCTTTATATGTATAGTTTCCTTCCATCTTATAATCAAGTCAAGATTGACTGTCCAGGCCTTCTCAAACAACCTAAGTCCACTCAGTCCTTTATTCACTTCCATTAAAGTAATCTTTCCTTTAACTCTGCTAGAATACTGAAACTCAAACATTGTGAATATTCCTTTGTGTTACTGTTGTTTCTTATATACATGTTCTTTATGTTATGTCCTTTGACTGTCTATTCTAACTTTTTGGGGGCACAGACCATGTCTTTTGTTTTGTTTTGTTTTTTCCTTGAACAGTACTTTGCACAGGGTTGGCCATGGTAACTGCTAGTTGAATAAGCCAACAAATTAAGGGTCCTGGTAAAACCCTTTGCCTTGCTGTCTCTTTATTTTTGCTTCTTTTTTTTGATTTAGAAATCTCACACTGATGTGAAGTTGGTGAGTTTTGTGTGATACTGAGTATGTGTAGGTGTGTTAGTCCACCCTTAGGATGAAAAATTGTAATCACTGGTGTTCTCGTCCTGAATCTAGTCCTCAGATTGCTGATGTTCTCACATATTCTCAGACCTTCTTCTCTACAGGCAATAGGAACTTCACTTTTGGCCTGTCTGCCTCTGTTCAAACAGGAAACTCCCTCCTGGAGAGTATTTCCTTCTGATTCAAGCACTAAATGGAAGGATAACATTTTTTATGCCCAAAGCCTTATTTTGTCCACATCCTTATTTTCTTGGGCATATTCCCTCTTTTCTAAGTCAAATCTTGCAGTAATTGTTGGTTTCCCTTATTTTTATTTTTCACATTCAATTGATTCCTTAATTGTGCCATATAGGTTCTGCAAAACATTTCCCATGTTTTAAGTTGTCTTAAAGCAGATCCACTCTTTTAAAAGACTGTTTTTTAATTTTCTCAAATTCAAACACAAAGAGACTCAAGTTTTTATCCAGTTCTAAATGATCAAAAAGACTTCCATATTTCTGGCCTCTCTCAATTTTCTCTTATATGGCTGTCCTTTATTTGTGTGCTAGCTCCTGTATTTGGGTAGGTTCAGTTTATTAGCTGATAACTGCTCTCTGATTAAGATTTGGTGGGATAAAAGATTAAAATACAAGTGAATTGGACTTTTTTGGGGGAGACACGGGGATCCCTTAAATATTCCATGAGTCCATATTATTTCTGGCCTACTGTATGTGTATTCTTCTTTAGATATTGTTATGAGAATTTGCTAGTGGTCAAAGCCATTATATTAGTGTGAAAATTTAATTCAAGAAATAATTTATTTTAAATACCAATTATGGAGGCTTTGTGAGCGAGGGGCTGGAGAGGTAACATAAATAAAACATAGCTTCAACCCTTACAGAAATAGAGAAGATATAATGGATCTCAGAAAGACCATACAACTTAAGAAGATCTCTCTGTCTTCATACTACATGATGTACATAAACACCAAACTCTGTTACATGGTATAGTCAAGTGTAGTATTCAGGCTAATCAAATGTTTTAATCTCCAAAACATTACTATAAATGTCATACACAAAGTACCAAGTTACAAAGAATTTGCGTAAAATGAAATACTCAGCATCTAACCATGTTGATTTTTGCTTTATAAAGTAATTCAAAATCTTAAAGTGCCACTATGATCATCACTATAAATATTGATTAGCATGATACTGAAAATGTGCCAAAGCACCTGTGATGAGAGAGTTTAGTAGTAATAGCTGCCATTAATTAAATGCTTATTATGTGTAAGTGTTTAGAACCTTTCTGTGTTCAGGGGCACCTGGGTGGCTCAGTTGATTAAGCGTCCAACTTTGGCTCAGGTTATGATCTTGCAGTTCGTGGGTTTGAGCCCCACATCGGGCTCTGTGCTGAGAACTAGCTCAGAGCCTGGAGCCTGTCTTCAGATTCTGTGTCTCCCTCTCTCTCTGACCCTTCCCTGTTTACGCTCTCTCTCTTCTCTCTCTCTCAAAAATAAATAAATAAAAACATTATTAAAAAAAAAAACCTTTCTGTGTTCAGCCCTTACATCATCTCTATAACTGGCCCAAGGCCACTCACACAGTTAGTAAGTGGTGGGGTTGGGCTTCAAACCCAGGGAACTTGCTTTCAGAATCCATGCTCTTAACCACTAATCTGTGTTGCCTCTTAGTTACTTCGGTATTTTCAAATTTTGGTGTGCATAGGAATACTCTTAGGGAACTTCCAAGATGCAGATTCCTGGGCTCCCATCCTAGAGATCTGGATTCAGTAGATCCAAAGCTAGGCCTGGGAATCTGCATATAAGGAAGCAGCTACATAAGCGGGCATCTATATCATATTGTAGTGCTGCAATTACACTCTGAGAAATATGCATTGTCTGTACTGTCTCAGGTTTTAGTAATGTATATACATGCACATAGGCATATCTGTAGTGTCTTTTCTCACTCCACCAGGATTACAACTCCAGTACAGTATACTGGAACATATTCTAGGCAGAGTTAAAATAATTCTTCCCCCACCTGTCCCCAAACTAGTTAGATGACTTTGGCCAAATTATTGTATATTATATATGTATATCATTTATACATATATAAAGAGATTTATTATAAAGAATTGGTTTATGTGATTATGAACACTGGTGAGCCTGTAGTGTGGGCCAGCAGGCTTGGAACCCAGGAGAGCTGATGGTACAAAGTCCAAATGGAATCTTCTCAAGAATTCTCCAGAAATGTTCGAGTCTTCTGGCTTAGGGAGGCCACTCTTTTTGTTCTTTTCAGGCCCTCAAGTGATTGCATAAGTCCCACCCACATTATGGAGGGCAACCTGCTTTACCACAAATTCACTGCTTGATTTTTTTTTTTTTAGAGAGAGAGAGAGAGAGGATGAGCAAGGCAGAGGGGCAGAGGGAGAGAGAAAAAAATCTCAAGCAGGCTCCATGCTCAGTGCAGAGTCTGATGCAGGGTTCTATCCCATGACCTTGAGACCATGACCTGAGCTGAAATCAAGAGTCTGACTCTCATTTGACTGAACCACCCAGCAGCCCCCCAAACTCATGATTTAAATGTTAATCTCATCCCAAAACATGGTCCAAGAGGCCACATAAAATTAAGCATCATATTACTCAATTTCTCTGGGTTCCATAGGTAAAATCTCTTTGATAAAATCATCAGGGAATTGAACCAGGTGATCATAACTATATAAAAGTAGCTCCAAATAAGTGACTCATGGGACACACCCTGACAGCTGATAGCTTTAATGTGGTTCACCCAGAGTTGTCTTATCCAAAGTTTTAAAAAATTTGAATTACTGGGAGATGCTAACAAATCTCACATGAAAATCTATTATTTCTGGTTGCTTAAAAAAAATCAATGATTTGGCAAAATTGCATGGCCACAGTACCATGAGGCTGAGTCACAGATGTCACCAGAAGGAGGATTTTGCTGCCTCCCTGTATCTCACTCCTGTATCTATTTCACTCTCTCAGTCCATGGATTTTATTTTTGTGAGCTGCGGAGCCCCTCTAGACATTTGAGTTTTTGGCCATTGCCTTCCTAGCGACTAAACATTTGTGGCAGCTCCACCTCCCTGATTAAAAATGACAAAGGGAGAAGTTGGATTTCTGAAACACAGGAAATCACAATTTCTTCATCATGTTCAGTTTGGTTTATCACTTCTCCTAAGGTTACCTTCTCTAGGCCCCTCAGATCACTAACTTCTTTTGAATAAACAAAAGGGATGCTTTTATATTCTTATATACTTTATTGGTAGGAGATGATAGAAATTATGAAGTGGGTTCTTCAGTCACTGAATGGGGTCAGCCAAATTAAAAAGACAGAGGAACATCGATATAAAAAGAGAACCTGCTACTTTTGTACAGAGTTGAGATAGTTTAGGAAGCAGTTTCAAATGTGCAGGTTATCTTTCCTATATCGAGACTGGCTTTAGAGGAAAATAGAATGGGCAGTTGTTTAGTAGTGAGATTTCAAAAGTATAATAGCTTCATAACTCCCCCAGTTGTTC
Organism: Suricata suricatta; assembly: GCF_006229205.1. Classification (NCBI taxonomy): domain Eukaryota; kingdom Metazoa; phylum Chordata; class Mammalia; order Carnivora; family Herpestidae; genus Suricata; species Suricata suricatta. The sequence goes on along the minus strand of NC_043702.1, from coordinate 35,968,627 downwards.
TCTGAATGCTGACATTACTTCTACCAGGACAAAGTCTTTTATTTCATAATGGTAAAGAAAGCAGAGACCTTTGAGAATAGCAACACAGGGCCTAAGGAACAAAGTGGTGATATCAGATCCATATTGCAAATACATTTTTATGGGGGTCTAGGGAAAAGATGAAACCCAAGGGCCTTGTAGGTCTGAAAATAGTTGAGGGAAAAAGAGTAAGGAATTTACTTTACTGACTGCTTAGTCTCTACCCCCCGCCCCCCCAAATAAACATGCCTATGGCCACTTCTTTCTTTTTTTGACAAAATATGTATAAATTGCCTTCAAGGCTTTGAAAATTAATTCCATCAGGCATATGGTTTGCAAACATGCTCTCCTTTTCTGTGTATAAAAATATATTTCAGATGTATGCATTATTATGGTTTCTCTAGAAGTCATCCTTCATAAAAGTAATTCAGGAATGTTAGAATCTTTGTCAGTTTCTTGGCAAGGAGTATTCGATTTTATATTCATGCTCCATAGGACACACGATTTTAGAGGTATTCCAGAATACCAAATTTTATTTTGGAACTCAGCATTTCATTATCTTTGTTAATTCTCATCAATGATAGTTTATAATAGTCCTAAATGTGTTAACTGTAGATTGCTGCTGTATCCCATTCAGCAAGAATGTTCTTGCTGTTCTTTCCCCAGAGTATATATTTGAATGTTGACTTTTGTATGTGAGGGTATTTTCTCTGATACTTGGATTCCTGTGGATAATTTGTAAGAAGATGATCCAGAGAGAGAGTGCCTAGGTTTTAATGTCTAATATTAGATTTTCCACTTGGGAGGCAAATGCTTGCCTCTAGATTTTCCATTCTTACAATTTCCTATTACTTTTCTTTCTATTAATTTTGAACATATTAAGGTCATCATTTACTCTAGCCAGTTGCTTATTTTAATCTTAAATAGATTTGTAGTTTTCTTACTTTTAAATCCACCTAGTAGTTTATTTCTAAATCCCTTTTCCTTAAGTCATAGAAAGAGAAATATACTTAACAAGAGTTTTATGCTTCCTATGCTGTCTTTTGGAGTAATTTTGGAAAATTACTGACTATAGCTCTTAGAAGATTGCTTATTATGCCATTCACTTGTTTGGCTCAGAGACAAAATAAGCTTAGGTTCTAGGGCCATGGCAGTTTTTTTTCCCTCTGCCAGATAATAGTCTCTATATGAAATTTCAGAATTCAGGGAGTTATTTCTGATCTTCAAGGATAGGTGATAATAGTGCTTTCTCTGGGCTCAAAGGCTGGGACAATGCCTGTTTTCCAATGCAGGTAAAGGATGGAAAGTATCAAGAAATATATTGTATTTTGGAAAAATAAATAAATGGAGGAAGACTGTATCTGTTGAAAGTAGTTGCATTATAATTGGAAGCATGAATAATTTGTATTTGAATAATAGAAAAGATTAAACTGTCCTTGGAATTTATATTGTATACTATATAGGAAAGGTTTTTTTTTTCCATGTTTTCTGAATTTTTATTTTTTATTATTTATTTATTTATTTATTTATTTTTCCATAATATTTTATTGTCAAATTGTTTTCCATACAACACCCAGTGCTCTTCCCCTTAAGTGCCCTCCACCATCACCACCACCTCTCTTCCCCCCTCCCCCCTCCCCCCCAACCCTCAGTTAATTCTCAGCATTCAATAGTCTCTCAAGTTCTGCATCCCTCTCTCTCCCCAACTCTCTCTCCCTCCTCCGTTCCCCCTGGTTCTCCATTAGGTCTCTCTTGTTTTCCTGCTAGACCTATGAGTGCAAACATATGGTTTCTGTCCTTCTCTGCCTGGCTTACTTCACTCAGCATGACACCCTCAAGGTCCATTGCAGATTTTGTTCATAATGCTTCTATCTTCAATCTTGTCCTTTCCTTTTAAAGATATATAAACACGAACTATAAGATGTTATATGTATTGATGAGTCATTTAAGGTGACAATGGAAAGACCACCCCGTGGACCCATGAGAAGGCTGCTGATGGTCAGGGTCACCACAGGCACTTTGGGGAATTTAAAGAAAAGTAATGTACATATGGTTTGTCTGTGTTAGTCACTTGATTAATTACAGGTGGGTTATCCATGATGGTTTGTAAATCTCTGGTTAGGTTTTTCCTGCTGCTCAGAGTTCTTCTGAATCACGTGTCATTGTGTGCCAACTAATGCCAACTAATTTCCTATACCAGCCTGGGCCCTTGAGGGGTGTCAGTCTGGGGTAGAACCAGACTTAGAAGAGGAGATTTCTGCTCCACTGTGGAAACTAGAAGGGTGGATTGCAGAGCAAGTGCTGACATTGTGGAACCCCAGGGAGGACTGGTCCTTGCAGTCTTGGGAAAACCTGCTTTACTACTACACGGGAGAATCTCCCTTTATGTTAGAGGTTTTGTTCACTTTCTGATCACTCATTGATAACTATCCTAAGTTTAGAAGTAACTTAGTTATCATTAGATACATACCGGCAACTGGAATAGATTCTAACTTGAGTAAGAACTGAAATTGTCTGGTCAAAGGGAGAACACTGTTTCCATTTCATTTGTTAATTTATTTGATGACTTGCATACATATTTATTATCTACTTGATAGCTCAAAAGGGGGTCAGAAACATTATGTCTCCCTCATAATCATAAGTGGAAAGGTTAGAAACCAAGAGGAAAAAATACATCTCTTTTGGCTTATTTTTAATATTAATACAATGTCAGTGCTCTTTAGATGCTGAACTTCATAGTACATGTGTACTTTGAGTTATTTTGTTCAATGGAGAGAAGTGTGCAAAAATTATGTGCTTCTTCATGTCGCTCAAGGGCCTGATCCATCAGAGCTGGAAAAATTACAGCCATCTTGGGTGACTTTCAGTTTCTCACTTGTTCTTTTAGGCTTACACTCTTCCTCACACTAATATTCTCTAACAGTTTCCCACTGATAATGCGTGTCTGGCTAGGTAATTTCTAGTGAATGTAGCCATTATTGTATTTAATTGTCTTTCACTTATTATATGAGTGGCATACTACTACATCAAGATAACTTACAAGTCTAGTTTACCTACGTGGATATTGCTTTTGTGCTTTACATTGTGGTCTAGAATTTCAAGGCTCTGAAATTATTTTCTACTTTTTAGGGGTCTAAAAATCAAATGGTTTTCTGTTATCTTCTTTAATTTTCACAAGTAAATTGGGTTAAGTTGGATGGACCTCTGGTCTTGGGAGAGCTAACCCCCAGTGGTCACATAAAATTCAGACTATGAAGGCCCCAAGAGGCTAATCTGGAAGTTACCTGCAAGGTGAATGTGTAGGGTAGAATTATCAGAGACCTCCTAACAATGCTAATAATGAGAACAGTTGTCATTTTTAGGGTACTTACTAGGTTTGGAGCTATATATATTATCCTAAAGTAATCAACTGGGAAGGTAGGATACAATTCAAACTCTTTGTCTTTGCCTTGAAAGGCTTTCAGCATATCTATTCTACTATTCTTTACTATTAATGATCTGGTCAGAATGGTGTATTTATGGTTCTCTACAAACATACCTTGCCTTAAAAAAAACCCCACAGATTTATTCACATTTAATTCACATAACCATGCAATTCACCAACTTAAAGTGTATAACTCAATGGTTTTTAGTATATTTATAAAGATGTGTAACCATTAGGACAAGTTTAGAATATTCTCATTACCTACCCCCCCAAAAACTCCTACCCATTAGCAGTCACTCTCTTTCTCTCCTCTGCCCACCCTTCTATAAGCTACTAATTTACTATCAGTCTCTATAGATTCACCTGTTTTGGTCATTTCAAGTAAATGGAGCCCTACCATATGTGATCTTTTTGTGACTGGCTTCTTTCACTTACCATGATGTTTTCAAGTTCATCCATATTGTAGCATGTGTCAGTACTTCATTTCTTTTTATTGGCAAATAATATTTTATTGTATGAGTATACCATATTTTTTATCCATTTATCAGTTGAGGGACATGTGGTGTGTTTCTACTTTTTGGGTATCATGAATGTGCTTCTATGAACATTCATGTTCAAGTTTTTGTGTGGCTACATGTTTTTATTTGGGGGGGGTACATAGCAAGGAGTGTTAATCCTGGGTCATATGGTAACTCTGAGTTTAACCTTTTGATTTCCACATCAGCTATACCACTTTATATTCTCACCAGCAGTTCCTAAGGGTTCTAGTTCCTCCACACTCTTGCCATTATTATTATCTTGCCTTGTTAGTATATGTTTTTTTTTTTAAATTATATCCATGCTAATGGTTGTCAAATGATATCACACAGTAGGTTTTTATTTGTATTTTCCTGATGACTAATGATGGTAAGCATCTCTCTGTGTGCTTATTGATCATTTGTATATCTTCTTTGGGGAAATACCTATTCATACCCTTTTCCCATCTTCAAAATGCATTTGTGTTTATATTATTGAGTTGTAAGAGTTTTTTAAAAACGTATTCCAGATAAAAATCCCTTATCAGTTACATGAGTTTCAATATTTTCTCTCTTTCTTTGGGTTGTTATTTTAGTTTCTTAATGATGAAACACAAAATTTTTTAATTTTAATGAAGTCCAGTATATTTATTTTTTCTTTTTTTGTATGTGCCTTTGTTATCATAATTAAAATGCCATTGTCTAATCTGAGGTCTTGAAGACTTACCCCTCAATTTTCTTCTAGGAGTTTTATAGTTTTATCTCTTACATTCATGTCTTTTATGTTTTAAGCTAACTTTTACATATGGCCTGAGGTAGGGATCCAACTTCATTCTTTTGCATAGGAATATACAGTTATTTCAGCACAATATTGCATTTTTGAACTTTTATTTATTCCCAGAATACTCTTCTCTTTTCTTCTTGGCTGTTTATAGGAAGTCAACTCACGTTTTGCTTCTTATAAAAAGTCTTTCTCTCCTTTTAACTTGTCATCTTTTCATGGGTATGTACCTTTCCTCTCTGCATAACTAGAGCATGAAACTATATCTTATACCCTCTGTGACCTATGAAGTGTCAACTGATCAGTGTCCCCTAATGCCACTGTCAAAGTCAGTGGAAAACTGGAAGAGTAATAGGTTTTGGCCTTGTAATTCTGACATTCTTAATAGTTTCATATGTGACTATGTTTGAGTTGCAGGAGTTAATCAGAGGTGTTATGACTATATCATAGTGATATTCTATAGATTCTTATGACTTTATTGACAATTATGTTAAGTGCATTAAAAATTCTAGTTTCTACTGTACCTTATTTATTTATAAATGTTTATTTACTTTTGTTTAATGTTTATTGATTATTGAGAGACAGAGAGAAACAGAGCATGAGCATGGGAGGAGCAGAGAAAGCGGGAGACACAGAATCCGAAGCAGGCTCCAGGCTCTGAGCTGTCAGCACAGAGACCGACGTGGGGCTTGAACCCACGAACTGTGAGATCATGGCCTAAGCCGATGTCAGTCGCTTAACCAACTGAGCCAACCAGGCGCCCCAAAAGTCTTTGTTTACTTTTGAAAGAAAGAGAGAGGGATGGGAGGGGCCGAGAGAGAATCCCAAGCTCACTTTGGAGCTCAGCATGGGGCTTGATCCCATGATGATGAGATCATATGAGCCAAAATCAGTAGTTGGAGGCTTAATTGGCTGAATCACCCATTCACCCCATGTCTACTGCATTTTATTTTATTTTATTTTATTTTATTTTATTTTATTTTATTTTATTTTATTTTATTTTATTTTATTTTTTGGGGGAGTGTCCTAAATGCCACTCCATTGTACATCTTAAAATGGTGAATCTTTTTTTTTTAATTTTTTCATGTTTGTTTATTTTGAGAGACAAAGAGACAGAGCTTGAGCAGGGTAAAGATAAAGAGAGAGGGATAAAGAATCCCAAGCAGGCTCTACACTGTCAGCACAGAGCCTGACACGGGGTCTCAATCTCAGGAACTGTGAGATCATGATCTGAGCCGAAATCAAGAGTCAGACACTTGGGGCACCTGGGTGGCTCAGTGGGTTAAGCCTCCGACTTCGGCTCAGGTCAGATCTCACATTCCTGAGTTTGAGCCTCTACTGCATTTTAAAGAACAACAATATTGACATTATATATAGTTTTCAGGATTTAGTAAACAGTTGTCTAATATTTGCTTTTTGTGTGAATGAGGTCTCTTCTCATGAAAAATTCTATTATGAGTATCTAATATGCCTTTACCTTAAATGATTGACAGAATGAGATGCAATTTTTGTAACATTATAAATCAGTGGATATTCTGTAAATTGGTACTTTTTTTCTGAATTATACATTGGTGACCCTGCCATTTCCAGGTTTAACAGAGAATTGTCTGCCATTTGGTTTCTCAGTGAGAGTATGGTTTGGGGAGCAAGGTTGTATTTCATGAGAAATTCTGTAAGTGGTTTTGCATATCTAATATGCTCTCTTAAGTGACTGGTAGAATGGGATGTGCCATGGGTAGCAGGGCAAATTGGTATATATTCTACACGAGTAGATTTTCTGAGGTTTGTAATACAAATCACCCACCTATGCAGACATAGGAGGACAGGTTTTCCATGAGGTATTCTTGGGAAGGCAGCATCCACGATTAATCTTTCCTTGATACATTTAAATCCAATAATCTTACAACTCTGTAATATATGAAATATTCCCAGATATAACCAGTTCCTTTCTAAATGGGAATCAGGAAAGCATGGAAGAGCAAGGAGAAGGTCTCTTAACCAAAGTCTTTCAATAACTTCACAAGATTTTGCTTAGGAAATGGAAATTGCCTTTTTGGTACTATGTTTTTCATTGCATTTCTGGTTCTACTGGAGGTTTCCAGAACATAGGGCAGTGTTAGCAATTGCACATTAATTTTTTCCTTACTCCTTTTCTGAGAGATTGTAATGATCTGGGTGATGTTATGGCTGGTTCAGAGATGGCTGTTTTATTATTTCACAGTGAGTGGGTTAAAAGGATAATTTATACAGAATTACCCTCAAAGTGCATGTGTAAGTTTAATATATGTTGTACTCTGCATTTTTACAGGATGTGTGCAGTGACAGTTTGTGCTCTATAATAGAGATGAGATGTCTAGTTTCTCAAGGTTAGCCTCTGAGTTAATTAGGTGGAACTGTCTTCCAGATGTGTCAGATAGTAACTATCTATAGTTGCTGTTCTATTGGTACCAGAAGTAACTTTGCTCTCCCCTGAATTTCCTTAGCATTTTATCTGTCCCTTACTGCTCTCATCACCTTTCACCCACTGTTGTCACTTAGCTTTAGCTATCTACCCTTTTTTTTATTTTTTAATCTTTCTGCTTCCTTTTCACATAGTTTGACTCATGATGTTCATTTAGTAGATGTGGTAATAGTGGTGTTGAGCAGCAGATACTCCTCTCTGCACAGGTGATAGGATCACACTGCCCACCACCTTTGGCTACATGACTTGCTTGTCATAGTAGTAATGCATGTCACTTTCAGAGGAAAGCATTTAATAGCTAATGTTCAACTCCTACTTTTCTTTCCTCTTAACTGTGATTATATGTTGGGATGGAGCCCGAGTGCCCAAATGACTTGAAGACCAGAGCCCCCTGCTGACCTGCAAAAGACATGTAGCTTCAGCAAGAGATACATTTTTAATGCTTTAAACAGCTGAGATGTTGGGATTTTGGTACACATCATAACCTAGCCTGTTCTGACAGATGCAGTAGACTTGCACTTCCAGTATGAGAGCCACCAGCCACATGTGGCTATTGAACCTTTGAAATATGGATAGTCCAGTTGGAGATGTGCCATATGAATAAAACACAAACTGGACTTTGAATGCTTAGTATGAAAAAAGTAGGTAAATGGTAATTTTCAGGTGTTTACATGTTGAAATGATATTAACATATGTTATTAAAATTAATCCCACATCTTTACTTTTTAAAATTTTATATCCTGTTGGACAATGTTGCACTGAATGATAAACACTGAAGACAGGAGCTTAGTCTTTCATCCTTGTTCTCTTACAGCATCTCAGAGGGATCTGGCATATGGGATATGTTAAATAAATATCAGTTTAATGAGTGCACTATGTCTCCATCTATATTTAGCTTAACATTAAAAAATAATGCAATATTCAACATGAAGCTTATTTGTATTTTTGTGTTTAATAATTTTCTCTTTTAATTCCTTTAGCTAAAGAATAAAATCTCTTTAAATCGGGAAATTGAATGCTATGTTTTAATGTTATGTTTGTGTTATGATAATGTTTTAAAATGTTGCATGCTGCAAAAATGCTGGGATTATGGTCATTAAATACATGACCTAATCAAAAATTTAAAACGGTTAATCCCAATGGCTAGCATTTTTTTTTATCATTGCAAAAATAACCAAGAGGTCCCTGTTTTTTAGTCATATTGACACCTTTACTTATTTGCCAATGTCATCCATTTTTATTATCTACATTATTGTTTTCCCCTTTGTATGAGGCCTTCTGTTACAAATCAGAAGGAAACAGGGAGAAGCAGAGCAACTTTGAGGACCTTCTGCCACGTCAGATGTGGATGACTCCTCATATGAGGAAGCAAGGCTTTCAGATTCTAGATGAATGAGACAGAAAGCAAAATAAGTGGTGAAAGGAGCTCTCAAAAGTAACATGACTTTAAGAAATAAAGGGTGGGGCAGAGGAAATATAGTCAGTGGTGTTGTAATATGTTGTATGGTGACAGGTGGTAGCTACATTTGTGGTGAGCAGAGCAAAAATTAGACTTAGGCTTAAACATAGATTTGTGGAGTCACTATGTTGAGCACCTGAAACTAACATATCACTGTGTGTCAACTTTACTTCAACAAACAAACAAACAAAAGTGAGCAGAAACTTTTAGGGAATGAAAAACAGGCAGGGGAAACACAAAGTAACAAAGATATTGGAAAAAATTACAAACAGTTATTAAATTATAGCTATTGGTGTTAGAGTGTATGGACTAGAGGGAGTTATGGAAGGACATATACTAGGCTATCCCATTGGCTAAGGAGGCACTGGGGAAGGAGACATAGATGCCTTCATCAAAAGACTGTAAGATAAGCAAGGATGTGTCCACTAACCAATTTATCCATAATTTGCATGAAATCCCATGTTATGTGTATGTGCGTAGAAAGACATATGACACAGCGGTTACCAAAATATTAGTGATACTTTTCTTTCTGGATGTTGGCTGAATTTCAGGTAATTTTACTTTCTTTGTTACACGTTTGACTTTTTTCCCAAATGGGCATTTTTTATAATCTGCAAATAACCTGATCAGCATTTTTGCATTTATGAGTAACATTAAGACAGAGTTTAAAGATCCAATCAGAAGTTGTCTATATTATTTGTATTCCATAGAAACAACTGTCAATTTATTATAAATAAAAAGAGGAGTAATTAGAAGTGTATTAAGTGAATGTATTCATTTTGGTTACTGGGGAATATTAAATACATCTACTAATAGGGATGGCAGACTCTTGCATGAGTTAGGCTTCAGTCTCCTTCCTAACTAACAAAGTGAAATAGCTTGTTCAGATTATGAAAGTATCTTATCTGAAAGGCAACATTTCTTCAGAAAGACAAAAAATGCTTTTGTAAGATTATAAAGGATTTGGGAATTATGCCACGAGGGCACATGCTGAGTAATGTCAGGTTTTCAGGCAGGGTGCCAAGTTTTGTCAAAGAAAGGCAAATATGCGATTTGTTTTGCAATATCCGGAAAATTTAGAACTCTAATTTCTTGGAAAATCTTTCCAAGATAAATTTAGTGTGAAGACATTCTACTTCAAAAAGTTACATATAGCAAGAAGAAAGGGAAAAGCAAAGTGCAACAAGATGTTAGATGATAAAAGGAGGTTTTTCTTCTCCCAAAGAGATTGTGACCTTGCTGAATTCAATTATGTGTCTGACAGCCTCACAGAAAACATCCTTGTAAGGTTAATTTTGCTGAAACCCCTGAGCAAGGGTAAAATAGAAAATTATCCTATACCATCAGTTCACTTTTCTTCATCTTTAAAAATGTGCAAAAGATGAGGTGTTGTATATTCAAAAGTGTTCTGAATCTCTAGGGGATCCTGAGCAAGTCACTGAAACTTTCTAGGTCCAATTTTTCTTATTTGTCTAATACAAATGCTTTGGATTACAAAACATTCCATGTTTTCTCCTAGGTTTGTCTTTTAAAATAAAATGAAAGTATTTTATGATTTTTGACATATTTATATACTGTTTGATATATATCAGTAAAAACATTTTTTTAATTATGGTCTGGTTCTTCTATGATGTGAAAAGCATTTAGGTGAGTTTATAATTATCTAGAACTATGACTTCCCCCAAAGTCCCTTTTAGGTTTCCACACACTTTGAAATCTTGGTTGCCGCAAGGATCATTGATTGACAGGAAGAATCCAACTGATACAGGTTTTTGTCTACAAGATGGCTGTACTGATTTAGAGACTCAAAAACATTCTCTCCATTGCAGGATAAGTTTCCCTTGTGCTCAAGCCTTCTTAGCTGATGGTGACTCTGCTTGCCTTGGGTGGAATGTCTGCTCAGGTTTTTGGGCCTTTATCAGACATATTCCAGCTTCTCTGAGAGGCTCCTAGCCAGAACAGTGCATATAGGTGTGAACTATGAAGCTGTAGAAGGCAATGGGTGCGTTTTGTTCTGTGGCTGTTTCCCTCCTTTCCTCTTCATCAGCTTTGGAGCTGGTGGGGGTCAATCCAGTGGATTTGTTTTTAAAAATTTATTTATTTTGAGAGAGAGAGAGACAGAGAGAGAGAGAGAGAGAGAGAGAGAGAGAGAGAGAGACAGAGAGAGAGAGAGAGGGAGGGAGAGAGAACAGTGGAGGGGCAGAGAGAGAAGGAGAGAGAGAATCCCAAGCATGGGTCACACTGTCAGCACAGAACCCAACACAGGGCTTGAACTGAACTGTGAGAGCATGACCCAAGCTGAGATCAAGAGTCAGGTGCTTAACCAACTGAGCCACCCAGGTGCCCCAATTCACTAAATTTTTGAACAATTTTTCAATTGAAGGTGAATTCCAGGTGACCTTGTGACTTGATTATTCAAAGTAGGGTGTTTTAAGCCTGTATGATGTGTTCACTATACTCTCAGTGAAAACTTGTGAATGATTTATTTATTCATTTATTCTACATTTGTTGAGTGCCTACCAAATGCTGTCTTGGGGACAGCAAATATGAAAAAACAAAACATGATAATGCAATAAGGACTAGGAGATAATAAATAAGGAACTAATTAAGATTAGGACAGCCTCAGTGAGGAGGTATCATTTTCTTCTTGGTGAAAAGAAGGAGCCAGCCATGAAAAGGCCTGGTGTTAGGATATTTTAGGTAGAGGGACTAGTTTCTGGAAATGTGGGGATGAGTTTCATATGTTCAAAGGACAGAAAGAAGGCCAGTGTGGCCAGAGTGCAGTGTGTACTGGAGGGAATGACAGGAGTTGAAGTCACAGAGATGCGTGGGTGTGAGGTCAAGTGAGCCTTGTAGGGAAAAGTTTGAATTTCATTGTAAGAGCAATTAGCCACTAGAGCGTTGAAGCAAGAGAAGGACACCATCTGACTTGTGCTTTCCATAATTCCTCTATTTGTTTGATGGAGAATGGGTGGTTGGAAGAGTATGAAGGATTAGGAAGTTAGTAATCCAGTAATCCATGTAAGAGATGATGGTGACTCAGACAAGATTGAGAAGGAGAGAAATGTCATGGTTTTGGGACACATTTAAGGGGAAAGCCCATAGGCGTTAATTAATGGAAGCTTGTAGGAGAATAAGAAAAAGCATGAATCAAGGATGATTCCTATGTTGTGGGCTTGAATAACTGGGTAAATGATGTGCCATTTGCTGGAGAGGGACTGGTTTAGAAGCATATGGAAGAATTCTGTTTCTGCTGTTAGATTTGAGCTGCCTATTAGATATTGAAAGGGAGATGTTAGAGAGGTCACCGAGACCTCATTGGACAGACCCATACTGGAGATTTAAATTTGGGAATCATTGGAACTGACCTACTATGAATTATGAAAAACTAGATAAAATTGTAAACCAGTTCTGTAATTTATCTTGAGTGTGTGCTACTTTTAGTCAGGAAAAAAAAAATCTTTCCTAAAATGATATGGTAATTATTACTTATTACTTAGGCTTTTTGTAGTAGTTGATTATCAGGCAGTTAGAATAACCACATCACTTTTATCTGATAATTAGAGTTAATTTGCAAGTACTGATGATAGGCTGACTCACTGAATAAACAAAATACAGAGCACAAAGTTTGTCTCTACAATCATTTGTGTGAAGTTCCTTTTCATGTCTTTTAGGCTTGGGGTTGCTGAATTCTTAAGAGTTTAATTCTTTTTCATTGCCAAACCAATGGCTTTATTGTCTTATAGTATTGTGTTCTGACAAAATGCTGTTGGGGGAAATTCTTACTCCTCCCCCCAACCTCATCTCAACAGTACTTTTATTTTTTATTTGTGTGTGTGTGTTTAAAAAATATAATTTATTGTGAAATTACCTAACATACAGTGTATACAGTGTGCTTTTGGTTTTGGGGGTAGATTCTCATGGTCCATCACTTACATACAACACCCAGTACTCTTCCCAACAAGTGCCGTCCTCAGTCTCAGTGCCCATCACCCATTTCTGCCTCTCCCCTGCCCCAGTCTACCTTCAGTTTGTTCTCTGTATTTAAGAGTCTCCCATGGTTTGCCTCCCTCCTTCTCTGTTTGTAACTATTTTTTCCCATTCCCTTCCCCCATGATCTTCTGTTAAGTTTCTCAAGTTCTACATATGAGTGAAAACATATGAATGGTATTTTTGAAATCTGTTTGCACTGGCAGGCCTTGAAGCTTGGAAGATAGTGTGATTATAGAGATGCTTCACCTTATTGAGCATCTACCAAATGTCTGTCATGATGCTGGTTGTTTTGCATAGATTATCTTGAAATTTGATTAACCCCCTTGCAATGTAGGCATTTTTATTTCCATTTTAATGGTGAATAAACAAAAGCTCAAGGGCACATAGCTAGTAAATGGCAGAGTCAGGTTTGTCTGGTTCCAAACTCATTTACAGTTTTTATTCTGCCAGGCTGTTAAACTAGCAAAATTCCCCTTAGTTTATTCTCCCAGTCCTGTTTTCCCCTATCAACTCTTTTATATCTTTCTGGCCAACCACCCAAGTAGCTACCACCCACATTTCCCTTTTTAGAAATGGTCACCAGAGATGCACATGCCCACCCTCTGATACTTCTGCTTTGTATGTATAGATTTCAGCCCCTGCCATACCTACCTTCTCCTCAGCCATGCCTTTCTACCACTCTTTAGTATTCTATTAGTTAAGCAGACTTCACATTCTTTAACCTTTCCCTTCAGCATTTTCCTTATACTCTTGCCAAAACTCAGTCTTCACTTTGTTCTAAGTTATAAGTTCCTGAGCCAAATTCATCACTAGTGGTCACTTCTCCCACTTTTTCTGGCTCTCGGAATGAGGAGCAGAGGTCAGCAAATTTCCTCCTTCCCATCACACCCAGACTATTGTTTTCTCATTGTCTCTCAAGAACTTGTGTTTTGAACTGTCCTCTATTGTTGTATGCCACACGTTTTCCATTTTATATTCAATTCACACGTTCTGATTGCTTCTCATCCCACTGAGAGCCTACTTTGGCTGACTTCTTCTGTTTCTTCTAGTATCCCAGGAACCTAATACTTACCCCTGTCTTCACAGATCTTTGACCTCTGGACCTTCAGCAACTTTATCTCTGTGACATTCTTGCCCGTTATAGGCACTGCCATCCTTCTCATCTGAAATGGTCTTCTCAGTGGATATTGCTTTCGGTTCTACCTTTTCTCAATCTTCTCTCCTATTAAATCTTGGCTTTATTTTCATTGTCACAGCTTCTTGCCCCATCTGTTTCCTTGACATGCCACACTGGCCTCTCCCACCTTCCTATGCGTCGGGACTTTTTGGTCCACAAGTTAAATTCAGGTCTTGCTAGCTTCATGGCCTTCAGACTCTGGTGCCCATGTCTTATTTTACTTGCTCTGCAAATCTACAATTCTGAGTAGATTTTACCATCTTATTTCTCTACTCCTGAGCCAAAAAAAGTAAAAAACCCTGATTTTTTTTTACAATAGGAACATTTATTATAGCATTTTAGCACATAGTCAAAAGTCCCACGGTTATTGAAATCAGTAACTCAATAACATCATCAAAGACCTGGGATATCCCCCCATTTGTTGCTTCTATTAGGTTACCTTCAGTGTGACTAGTTGTCTTCATGATTGCAGGACAGCTGCTATAGTTCCAGGAGCCATCCACAGAAAACACTCAGCAGAAAAATTGGTCTGATTGATCTTGCCACAATTATCAACCCACAACTAGACCTCTGGCTCTATTGCAATCTCATTGCTAATTAGCACCCACATGTGTTCCCCACTGGGACTAGTCTGAGTTTTTTCAAATCCCAGTCTTATCAAGCCCCATCTACTTTCTTTTTTTGCCTCAATATTTCTCCCACATCTGTTCCTATTACCCTTTGGTCCCTTTGGTCCCTTTGATCCCCTTGGTCCTATTACTCTTTAGTCCCATCCATTCACTCCATTTTATCTGCCCCTGAAATGATTCTTCCTGAAGCATGGTGCTGAGTATATTACCTTTTGCAACCCACTTGCAGCAGATCCCTTAAGTTTAGACTTTTTTGTGTGACATTCAAGGTCCGTCATGACTTGGCCCTACTATACCATGTTTTCAATCTTAACTTCCATTATTCCTGTTCATATACTCCATGAGATAATCAGAGTGAGAATTCCTGGTCGTTCCTTCAATGCTCCCAGATTTTCTTACCCCTGTTTTTGTTCCTTATTTCTGAAGAGGACATCCCCTCAACTCTGCAAACAAAATTAGTACACAGTTATGGTCTAACTCCATTGTTATTTGCTATAAAAGGTTTCCTGGTTTCTCTCTTTACCAGAAAAAATTATAGTCTTTTCTGAATTTTGAGGTTGATTATCTTTGGTCATCCTTTATTTTGTATGATTATTTATATACCTCCATATCAGTTGCTCTGTAGCCCCAGTTTTCAGTATTTCCCACTGATATCATTTGAACAATTCTTCAAGAGTTAGTGGTTTTAGTTGTTGTTTAAACTTTTTTTTCTGGCCTCTGATCCTAGTATCTGTTATGTGCTTAGAGGACATCCGGCTTTGGGGCCCTCTGGGACTGTACATAATTTTGCCTGGAAAAAGACCAAACACTATAACAAAAATTGTTCCCTTGGGTATTTAGTTCTATTGATATGAGGTTGTTTGCGTCTTTTCAGTTTAACACAGTGTTTTAATTAAGAGACATAACAAAAAAGATTTAAACAAGTATAATCAAGTTAACATTGAGGGACTCAGTTTAAAATATCATTTAATTATATTGATCCTACCTTTAAAGTATCTGTGAAATCTATCTCCTCTCTGTCCACACTGCTGGTGCCTCATTTCTGATGCTCACCACCTTTCTTTGCCACTAGTTTCTTCCCATTGCTATTTGTCTATAGCAGAGTTGTCTTCATTCCAAACAAATCTGGTGATGATACCTGCTTCTACACATTTTCTGATTCTCCATCACTTCTAGAAGTAAGTCTAAATTCATTTGTGGAACTTTAAATTCCCTTTAGATTCTCAGCTGCCTTCCTCAGGTTCATCTCTTACTGTTTACTCAGCAGTGTTACTTCACCCTTCTCAGAAAAGCCCATGATTTTCTGAGGCCTGATATATCCCCTTCATTTTCTTACCCTGGCCAATTCCCATTGATCATTTAAGGCCAGCTCAAATACTACCTTGTCTGTGAGACTTTTCCTGCCATCCTCAAAGAATGGATCCTTCTCTGTACTAGTCATTCATTCATTCGTTCATGTATTAAAATCCAGGTGGTGAAAAGTGCTGGTATACAATGCATAAGTCTTATTTTAATATTTTAAGTTTTTATTTAAAGTCTAGTAATTAACATATGGTGTAATATTAGTTTCAGGAGTAGAATTTAGTGATTTATCACTTAATTATAACACCCACTCTTTAAATATGGACTTATGGACTATACAAGGAAATGTACAAGAAAATGACAATATTGAAAGAATTGAGGGGATAAAATTTGAAAAACTCCCAATGCATTAGAAAGAAATTCTAAGACTTAATGCCTAATTAGATAAGGTGAAATGCAGAAAGTGGACGAGAATAGAATAATCCCTAAATTTCTATCTTGAGTGGCACAGAAGGTATATGAGCCTCCACAGAGATGATAAATAATAGGAAAGAACAAGTCAGGTGGGTAGGAATGAGTTTAGTTTTGACATACATCTAGGATATTTGAGTGGACATGTTCACACACAGTGGGATACATGGATTAGTTACTTTGGGCTGCCATAACAAAATACCATTGACTGGGTGACTTAAACAACAGAAATTTATTTTCTTACTGTTCTGGAAGCTGGAAATCTAAGGTTAAGGTGCTAGTAGTTTGATGTCTGGTGAGAGCTCTCCCTTTGGGTTACAGATGTTTGCCTCTGTATGCTCATGTGGTCTTACTTTGGTGTGTGCACATGGAAAGAGTGAGCAAGTCAGCTTTCTGGTGTCTTTTCTTACATGGACACTGATCATCTGGAATTGGGGGCCCACCCTTATGATCTCACTTAATCTTAATTACCTCCTGAAAGGCTCCAACTCCAAATACAGTTATAGTAGAGTTAGGACTTCAACACAGGAATTTTTAGGGTGGGGGAAACACAAACACTCAGTCCATAATGTATATAGAGATCTAAAACTGACAAAGTAAAAAATTAATGAACATTAGGGGGTCCTGATTATTTCTACTATCCTTTTGTCTTCCCATTTCCACATCCACTGATTCCCACTTTGCAAATTTAAGTGCGTAATGCCAGAGAATAGTTAGGAATTTGCTGAAGGACAATAGGGAAAGCTATACTTTGAATTGTCTTTAAACCTCACTCATGAAAACAACCTAAAATCAAGAGATATATAAAATATAGATACAGTATGGTTTACAGTATATAGTCTGTAATTCATAGATCTTAAAAGTTTGAAACCTACTGATCATTCTGGGTAATAATCAGTTATGGGACTCTTACACATATCACCTTTAAATACCACTTGATATATTAAGTGGACCTTACCATTGTTTTGCTTTCCTTTGTGATATGAATGTGAGTTAGCCTGAGCTGTTAAGAAAGTAGTTGTGGTCCAGATGTGGTCCAGGATACTAGAAGCCAGGGTGGGGGCCTCTATTGACCTTGCTTCCTTCCTTGCTACAAGCCAACTGGCTTCACTTAAGAAAAGAAGAGCCTCAACAATTTGTTGATCCAAGCCTTTTAACTATCAATAGTTCCCCATTAATTGTTTTATTCCTCTAAACTTTAAGGTATGATTTTTCTTTTAGATAAATGCTGTTTGATTTTGAAAAGGAAATATAAAAAATTGGTTTACAAGTTAACCATTCTTGATAGAATGCATTTTAGCTCATCATTTAAATATTTTAAACATTTTCTTCCCCATTACACTTCTGTTCAAATGAGGAGGGGAGTGATTATTTGCAATGTTAAGCTTCTCTCACATTTATAAATTGGTTTGCTGAGGAACTTCCTGCAAGAGTGAACTCATTTCATTTAAAATATGATTACAAATATACAGGTTAATATAATTTTTCATTTATTTGAAATGTACTTAGCAATATCAGGTTGTTTGAGGCTGAAATAAACATTTTCTGTAAAAGACTTGTTGGCACAGAACCTGGCATTTGGAAAGGGTAGAACTAATGTTAGTTGTTGTTTTTATATTATTATTGCCAGACTCTGTATTAGGCAATGGAGATAGAAAGAAGAAAAGGACACTATAACAAGATTAAAGGCTGGTATGAGGCCTGCAGGGAAGGAGTTGGAATTACCATTGTTCTCTGAAAATAGAATTTTGGCTATTTTGTAGGTTGGATCTAGAGCCTTCTGCCAGCTTACACTCCAGGTCTGTGCATCTATTCTCACGAAATATGCAGATCTGCAAAATGCACAAAGGATTACAGAGGATGAATAAAGCACAGTATTTTCACCACGGCATGGGCATTAGACACCATTAGACAGCAGCATTCTCTATTTAAAAGCTCAACTATGCTTCCCAGGGTTTTGATTTTACTTTATCAGTTGCATCTCCCCTGTCCCTTCAAGGGGAGCATAGCTGGAACACAACTACCAGTTGTTATTTGAGGTAAGCTTCATCTTGTTGATTACCAAAGTGCAAATCTTGCTTTGCTTAAGAACTTTTTAGATTTGTTTTTATTAGTAGTGATTAAGCGGATCTGTGGAAAATGGGTACTTTCCAATTTCTTGAAAGTCTAAACATGTTTTAATGGTTTGTTTCAACATGTTTTACTTTCTATGTTTCAGTAGCTTAAGGCGTATTACTGATTAGAAGACAAAGAAACTTTTTTGAATTACTTTATTAATCTTAAATTTACCACTTATGGTAATTTATAATTAGAAAAATTTGGTTATTTTAAAAACATAGGAAACTAATTTTTATTAGCACCTAAAATGGCAATGTTCAGATGTGTCATGAAACTTTCAATAATAACTGGCTCTGATTTCCTAAGAAGTAAGGGTACAATTACCTCCTTAGAAATCAGAGCCAGTAGTTTGGATTTTACAAATGATGAACTTAAATCTATTGAAAATATTTTCAATATTAAGGAAATACATTAAAAATCTATTTAGGTATATTTTACTGATCCTCAATAGAAAGAGTATCATGTTCATGCATTCTTCCTACTAAATATTTGGATTTTTAAATAATAGGGTTCTTTCTAATGGTTGTCTCCAGGGTGGTCCATAATACTGACTTGGTTAGATTTGCAAAATTGATTTATATTTCAAACTTAAGTGCAAGAAAAGGCAAAACATGTTTCTAGTGACAATGTTTATAGAAAGTGAGAAGGTCCAGTGGAAATTCCAGAAAAATGATTTATCTTATCTAGAAAAATTAGAAGTGGTCCTGTTATTACTTCATTGGCTTCTTTTCCAAAAGAGTGTATAAATAAAATTTTGTAGGCCTAATTGAAAATAAAAGAATAGTGATGGAAGTTAGCCTTAGTATTCCTATTTCATTAAAGCATAGCTCATTTCAGCTAAAAATTTTAAAACACCTTCATTATGAACATTCTTTAATGGAAGCTTGATGAGTATCCATATCTCAGGTAGCTCAGGAATTTTTGGAGGCATTCAGTAATTCCCAAGTATACCACATGGACAGCTGCATGCTGTCAGGGAAGGGCAAGGTAGGGTCGGAGAACCCTGAGGTGAAATCCTGGCTCTAGCACCTACCAGCTGTGCCACTCTGACCCAGTTGATTAAGCTTGCTGCATCTCAGTCTCCTCACTTATAAAATAAGTGGGAGCAAAATAACCAACTCCTAAGGTTGCACTGAGAGGAAAATGAAATCGTTATGCAGAGTGTCTTGCACCATTTTGTTCATTTTAGTTGGCATCCTTTTTTATAAAAATAACTCTTCAAAACTTTGATATTATCAGGTATTGAATATAACTCACAGAATGAAGTGAATGGTGTAAGTCAGGGGTTGGCCTTCTGCCTTTTTGGTAAATACAGTTTGATTGCAGCATAGCCCCATGCATTCACTCATTTAGGTAGAATCCACGACTGCTTTTGCACTACCAAAGCAATGCAGTTGCAACATGTGGCCCATAAAACCCATGATATTTACTGTCTAACCTTTTACAGAACGTTTGCCAACCCCTGCTCTAAGCTGTTGTCAAGAGATTGCCTAATTGATATGATGAAGTGTCATGGTTTGGGCAAGTGGGAGAATCCACCTTAAGTGAGGTACCATGGGAGTAAACTATAGTATTACTTAGCTATTCTCAGGCTTAAAAGAAATCTAAGGATCATCTGTGATTAGTGCTGAGGTCTCCTGGAGTAGTTGGGAATAACAAATCCAAATCTTACAGAAGGGAGTTTGGATAGGATGGAAATTCTCGTGATTTGGTTTCAGAGTAGAGAGGAACTAGAGACTGATATCAGATCTCACTATGTGGTGTCCTTTATCAGCCGATTTCTATGAAAATTGTTCGGAGCTCTCTTTACACAGTGAGGATTCAGTCATTCTCAACAGATCCTTGTGCATCATTCTAAGACCTGAATTACTAGATTGCTACCAGGAGTCTGAGACCCTGAATTGAGTGAATTTTACCTATTTATTGGAGCGTTGTTCTTCAAGTGCTGGAGTGGGGAAAAGTAGGTAGGGCTGCCTGTGTTACTTACTACCTAAAGTTTCAAAGCTCCATTTCACTGAATTTAATAATTTTGATAGACTTAACATCAGGACAATTGTTGGCCTCTACCAAAATTTCTGAGAAGTAATTTTCATTTTTTACAATAAGTTATATTTGGCTCTTCTCAAAATCTGTTTTTTCTCCTGAATTGACCTTTGAGAAGCTAGACAATACAGTAATCACTCCTGGAAGCTGTTCAGTGCTCTAGAGTTTACCCACTGCTTCCATTTATACAGTTTCACTCGAATATCACCATCACCATACATATTAGAAGGATTGGAATTATCTTTTTACAAATGATGAAAACTTCAGGTTCCAGGAAGTTAAGCCATTTGCCAAAAGCCATGCAACTCTGAAGGGTGAAAGAGGGCCTTGAATTTGTCTTCTGACTTGGTATCCTGTGTTTGCTGTACCCTGTCATTTTGTCTGATGTTCCATCTCAGACAAACTTATTGAAAAATGGGTAAAACATAAAATCCCATTATTTTACAAAAGAGACATCTAGATAAGAAAACAGACAATTTCATACTAGAAGGCAAGAAAGATCATCTGAATCTGAGGTTGTAAACTATTGGTCCATAAGCCTCCTTTGGCCTGTGAATATATTTGGCTTAGCCTATGTGATATCAGCCTATATATGGTTTTATTTAAAAAAACAAAACATGGCGAGGTACCTGGGTGGCTCAGTTGGTGGAACATCCAGCTCCTGATTTCAGCTCAGGATGTGATCCCAGAGTCGTGGGATCGAGTCCCTTAGGATTCTCTCTCTCTTCCCCTCTGCCCCTTTCCCCTGCTTGCACACACTCTCTCTCTAAAAACAAAATAAAATAAATAAATACATGGAACTAGCTACCAATTAGAGCTAAAGTAAGTCCTAATTTCCAGCTTATTTAATAAGATCTGGCTATACTGGACCCACATTCCTACCTGGCAATAGACTGGATTGAAACACTGAAACCCTTGCTTCCTTTGGAGCCAATTATCTGCTTTCCAGTTTCTGTCAGTCTCTCTCACCTTGTCTTGTCTTCCCAGCCACACCCTGCTTCCATTATTTATAATACTGATCTGGCTCATGTAGGCATTTGAATTTGTGACCACGGATCTAGACTAGAGTATTCAGTTTGTGAATGAGGAAATTAAATTTGAAGTAGTAGGGCAATTTGGCGGCACCAAGATTAGACCTTATTTTTCATATCAGGCCCCTGGGGTCTCTGGTGCCATGTCTGTATTATTACTAAATTATTACTATAGAATAATGAAACAGCAAGGGAATAGTAATTAGTTAGGAAATGATGCATACTTTTTAATAAATTAATAATGTTCAATGAGGGTCTGCTATATGTTTTATATTTATGTTCTATGAGGCAGATTTCAAATTTTTTATCAGACTATGGTTTGTAGCTTTCAGTTCAAAACACATGGCCATGCAAATTGAATGAATGAACTTCACTTTTTTTATATTAGAGGAGTTGGTGAGAGGGTACATTTTTTTATGGAAGTATAATTGACCTATAACATTATATTAGTTTCAGGTATATAACATATTGGTGTGATATTTGTATACATTGAAAAATAATCACCACAGTAAGTCTAATTACGCTCTGTGGAGGGTGCAGTTTGGATGGATTTGGTAGAGACTGAGTTTCAGTTTTAGAAGCAGAGTGTGTTTTTTCTTTGTGTGATGGAAGCATCGTCAGGCATGTGATAAAATGCCTCCTTAGTGGAAGCCCTGAAACTAGACAATAGTGTATGCTAAAGAGAAACAGGGGAAGAGAGGCAACTAGAGGTTATGGTAATTGTGGATATGTACTGGGAGACTGGGAAGAGAAGTGCAGGCGGGGGCAGACTGGCACACTCTCACAGGAGGAGTCTGCAGGGGCTGAGTGAGTGTAGGCGGTTTAAAGGAATTGATGGTGATGCATACCCCGTGATAAGAAAAGGTGGCAGGCATACAAATGGGTTGAATGAAGCACAGTGTTTATCATTTATTTTTTTTTCTGAAGTGTAATTTCTAGGATGGATTATATAGTTTAAATCAAAAGGGATAAATTATATTCCATTAAGTGAAACAACTGAGGAACTTGCCAAAGATAACTATGATAAACAATGAGTAGTTGACATTCTTGTTTGAATGAACCTCTAAAAACTAAAACAAATGTAAGATTAATATATTTCCAGATAGTTATGATTGCTGTTCTTCTTATTCATTCATTCAGTAATTGTTTATGAAAATTTGCTATGTGTAGGGAACCATACTAAAAAGTGGGGAATAGCCAAAGATAGAGTCATTAGTCTCTGCCTTTGCTCTCAACCTAGCTGGGGAGTTCAGATAGGAAGATAGGAAAAATGTTATACAGAACAAGCCCACATGAGTCTGTGTTTTGGCTGTTTAGAGAAAGAGACACCACTTTTCCTGGCTTGATCTGGAGATTTTCTAAGGGATGAGGACTGGGAATTTGAACTAGACCTTGAAGGATGAGTAGGATTTGAAATGATAGAAACTTCTTTAGAGAGGGGTAGTAGCAGTACAAAGGCCCAATGGCAGAGACCTGTAAGGAGACAAATGTGACAGAAGCACATGAACTTCCTAGCAGAGTAGGAGAGAGCTGGACAGGGTGGGAGGTGACCAGTTATAAACGGTCTTGACTCCTAGGCTACAAAGATGTATTGTATTGTATTTATTTATTATAAATTTTTAAATAAAAATTATTTTATAAAAATAATGTTTTTATTCATCTTTGAGAGAAAATGCTAGTGTGGGAGGGGCAGAGAGGGAGGGGGCAAAGGATCTGAAGCTGGCTCTGCACTGACAGCAGTGAGCCTGATGTGGGTTTCAAACTCAGGAATTATGAGATCATGACCCAAGCAGAGGTCGGATGCCCAACTGACTGAGGCACCCACTCAGCAACCCAGTTAGCCCTAAATTTTGCATTTTATTTTACTTGTTTATTTTTATTATTATTTATTTTTAATGTTTTTATTTTATTTTATTTTTTTGAGAGAGAGAAGGAGACAGACAGAATGTGAGTGGGAGAGGGGCAGAGATAGAAGGAGACACAGACTCTGAAGCAGGCTCCAGGCTCCCAGCTGTCAGCACAGAACCCAACATGGGGCTCGAACTCACAGGCTGCAAGATCGTGACCTGAGTCAAAGTCGGATGCTTAATCCACTTAGCCACCCAGGCGCCTCAGGAAATTGTATTTTAAAGATATGGTTTCTACTGTTGACCAAGGGATCTTGGTGCCAAGATTATGGTATACATTAAACAGTGTTTGAAATGGATAACTCTCAGTAGAATTTGTAAAATGCCTTTGTTAATAGTTACAGTTTAGAAGACAGTTTGCTCAGGAGAGAATCCAAATCTTCCTAAGGAGAAAGAAATCTCCAGAATCTCACTTGGAGTTCACTTGGTGGCTCTCCAAGGCATAACATAGGATGTGCAGAGACTGGTATACCACAGCAGGGGCAAGTGTACAGGGGTATGCCTATCAGGAGCAGATTATAGCTGGAGAATCCTATTTTGCTAAAGACAGTATTAAGTCTGGAATGTCATTTTATTTTTAGTTTCTGTATATGCCTATGGGAATCACCTTATATTGAAGTCCTTATAAAGCCTTTCATGTTACAGGGCACTCAATTATCTCATTAGAACAGCAAAGTACTATTTGGGGAAGACACAGTACACTGCAATGACCTCAGCCAGTGCTATTTTTATTTGCTTGTAGAGGTATGCTGACATGATGGGTAAAAACGGAGGCATGGAAATTTGATACGCTTTCTGTTATTACTCCTGGTGGCAGGAGTTTGCAATGGTAGGTGCCGGATATAATTTTTAAAACCAAATAGTAGGTATTTATGCTGTGGGCATCATGGATATATGCCTCAGGACAAAAGATAAACAGCTCCCTAACTTAATATGACTGGGAACTGATGGCTTGTAATAAAATTTCCAGAAAGAGTAGAATCAGAATATGTTTCTCTAGCACTGAGGCAGAGGTGAAGATGTACTTTTTGGAAAACTGTTCAATGTCTTAAAGTCTGGGTAGAAGTGGAGAGTCTGGATAAAATTGTTTCATGAAATTTGCAATATTCCAAAATTAATGCTTAATTTCATAGGATGTGTTTTAAAATATGAACAATTAATCTTACAATCATTAGGCTTGAAAAAGTATTAATCATGGAAGGTAATCATAAAGCAACCAAATTTTTAGCCATCCATTGTTCATTTAAGTTTATTCGTGCTCCTGCTTGTTCTCCTTGATCTTGTTTGAGGTTTAGATTTAACCTCACGACTCTTCCAGTCATTTCCACTTCCTCTGGAAGTTTATGAAACACAGTCTCTGTTTAGTAACTAGTGTGTCCAATCCAGGTATTTATCCTAGGCCTCAAATTTTCTTGAAGTTAAAGCTTCTTCTTTTTCCCAGCACAGGGCTGTTACAGATTGTCCTCTACAGTGGGAGATATGCTGAGAAGCTTCTCTCTTTCCCACTTGGTGCTTTTCTTTCTTCTCTTTTCCCAGCTTGCTAACTTTGAAGCACAGTGGGGTATGTAATCAAAGAGAAAAGATTGGAGCAGGAAAGTACTCATTATCTTCTGTGGGTTCTGGGAACCTTTCCATCCCTAGGGATCACTCATCTGTAATTTTGTTACATGGTGAAAGCATTTCTTCAGGATGGTCCTTCAAGATGTTTTGGTCATCTCCTAGGCTTCTGGCCACACACCTATAGTTCCTTTTGTTGAGATCCCTTACCTGCTTATTATTTCAAACATTTTAAGTATACAGTCATGTGGCTTTGAGTACGTCCACACTGTGGTGCATCTATACCACCATACCTCCCCAGAACGTCTTTATCTTTCTAAAAAGAAACTGCTGACCTATTAAAGACTAACTTCCTATTGTCCCTTCCCCCATTTTACTCTCTGTTTCTATGAATTTGACTGCTGTAGGTGCTTCATATAAGAAGAACCATACAATCTATGGTTTTTTGTGACTAACTTATTTCATTTAGCATAATGCCTTCAAGATTTATTCCTGTTGTAGAATATGATAAAATTTTCTTCCTTTTTAAGGTTAATATTCTGTTGTATGTATATGCCATATTTTGTTTATCCATTCATATGTTGATGGACACTTAGGTTGCTTCCACCTTTTGTCTGTTATGAATAATACTGCTATGAATATGGGTATATAAAATATTTGTTCAACTCTCAGCTCTCACTTTTTTGAGTATACATATGTTCATAAGTAAAATTGTTAGAACATGTGGCAATTCTATGTTTACTTTTTTAAGGAACTGACATGCTGTCTTCCACAGTGGCTCCCTCATTTTACACAGTAATGCACAAGGGGTTCTCACCAACACATTATTTTCCATTTTTATTGTTGCTCTTGTTTGATAATAGTGATTTTAATGGATGTGAAGTGGTATCACATTGTGGTTTTGATTTTTGATTTGCATTTTCCTAGTGACTGGCTATGTTGAGCATCTTTTAATGTGCTTATTGTCCATTTGTATATCCTCTTTGAAAAATTCCTATTCAAGTCCTTGGCCCATTTTTGAATTGGGTTGTTTGTGTTTTTGTTGTTGAGCATCAGCATCCTTGGATAGGATTGAAGGTGACCTATTGTCAGGCCCTGTGTGCTGTATCATCAAGATCTGGAAGAAGAGGGGCACCTGGGTAGCTCAGATGTTGGTTGAACATCTATCTGACTTTAGCTCAGGTCATGATCTCTCAGTTTATGGGTTCAAGCCCCGTGTTAGGCTCTGTGCTGACAGCTCAGAGCCTGGAGCCTGCTTAAGATTTTGTGTCTCCTCTGCGTGTGCACTCTATCTCTGTCTCTGAAAAATAAATAAACATTAAAAAACTTTTTTTAAAGGATCTTGGAAGGACATAGATAGCACACTCCAAGAGAGGAATGGAGGAAAGTTTAGTGAGGTATGCACAGGGTTATGCCACACCAATAAAGGATGTGGAACATCCTCCTTTGTTAACGTAGAACCATTATTGCCTCTGGCCTAGGGGAAAGGGGGAGGAGTGGTGACCGCCTAGAGAGAGCTATATCCACAGGAAAGGATGGCCCAGCTTCACTCCAGCCTCCATTAACTTTCAGCCAGTAGGGAGGGAAATGGAGAAATAAATAGCCCATCTTTTGCCTCTTCCCTTGCTCTGATTTCCTCCTGGTACCTTTCATTGGCCAGCCCTGTCCTGCAGCCTGGTTGATGTAGTTCACAGAGGCCAGCCTTCAGAACACAGAACAGGATGCTTAAAGGTGGAAGCTGGATCTAAATTGATAAACAAGATATCCAGCACATGTGCAGAGTTCCCATTTGGTCCACAGGACCTTCAACCTGTCTTTGGGATACAGTTAGTTCTCAGGCCAGAGCCCCTCCTTTGCTGCCCCAGGCTGATTCAGCCAGCCCCTTGCCCTCAGATTTCTCGGGTGTGTGAGTCAGTTGCCATTTCACCATCTTCAGGAAACACACGTTGCTCTAAGTAGTTCTGTTGAAGTTGCTCACCCCAAGACTCGAGGTGAGGGGCAAGTCCTTCCCTGGCCCCTTTCTCTTGTGGGGAGGATGAGGCTCTCAGCACACCAACAGCTTTCCCCATATATTCTCCTTTGCTTTCCAATCACTTGCCCTTTTATGCCCTCCATGTAGGTGTGGAAAGCCATGAAAGTGTGGGCGTTGCATAGTGATCTTCCTCCTCTTTCTGAGTTATAATAGCTATGGTTTAGGAACTTTGGAACCTGGGGCTGAATTAGTTCTATTTTAACGTCCTGTTATAAACATTATATGCAATATGTATTCCTAAAAGTTCATATATTTGGGTTAATGTAAACACGTTTTTTTCAAGTCCTCTCAGTGGGAAATGGGGAAGAACTACTTTATATTTGGGATCACTTTATCAATTTATACTTGGGAATATAATGTATGCTTTCTTTGGAAGCTTTTCTGATGTAGAAACACAGATCAATTAGGATAGTTCATAATTTCCATGAAATTTACCTATGTATTAGTTAGCTCTAAACAGTTAAATCTAAAATTAAGTAAATCAAGAAAGATTTCAAATTTAATAAGGTGCACCTAAATGAAAAATAAAGTTCATTCTAGAAATAGTCTTGTTCCATTCCTGGTAAGGTCAATAAGTATCTTCCTTGGAAATAAACAATTTCGTATCTGATTTGTTTATACTTTTAATTTGTTCTAAGTCTAATGGCCTAATTTTTAAATTGATTTTAGAATGAGCTTTAAGCCATTCTCTTTTTCATGTTTATGGTCACTCGAAGCAGACATGTTCTGGGAACTGGTTTCCTTATCTTGGCAGAGTAGTAGTGGAGAAGAGTAGCCATCATCTGCACTTAGAAACAAGATATTAAGCTGTCATTTCTCAAAACATTCTCTTAATACATGCCCTATAATTTTCAGGTTTTAAATGAGTTCAGGAGAACACTGAAGACTTAACTTGTGACATATATCTATGACTCTAATAAACTAAAAATATCAAATTTTGTCTTCTGATAAAATGTGTTGTCATTGTGCTCTGTTTGCACGTGTAACTTCAGCCTTCGTTATTATATTGATATAGTTTCATGTGCTATCATTTTAGGTAAAGGCTTTCCTGTTCTCTCTTATGAATCTTCTAAGAATGGACCCAGTGGATTCTGGGGGCTTAAGGGGGAGGAAAACGGGGCATTTTTAGGGCAGTGGAACTATTCTGTGTAATACTATGATGGTGATATATGACATTATGTATTTGGCAAAATCTAATAGAACTGTACAATACAAAGAGTGAACCCTAATAAAAAACTATGGCCCTTAGTTAATAATCAATAAATATGGGTTTGTGTACCACACATTGATAAATGCACTACACTAATGCTAATAATAGGGGAAGCTGTATGAAGGAAAGGCAGTGTATGGGAACTCTGTACTTCCTGCACAGTTTTTCTGTAAATCTAAAACTGCTCCAAAAAAGTCTGTTAATTAAAAAAAATTTATGTGTGAAGATTAGTTATGTGCATAGTCACTTTAGTTTTGCATAATCTCTTTGGTAAGCATACTTGTTTCAGGCTTACAAAATATGTTTAAAAGAAAAATGGTTTTCTCAAAAAGAAATAATCAGTTGAACAAATCAGTAGTTATCAGAATGCAGTCTGTAGTACATCCTGTTTTTCTAACTTCTCCAATTTACTAGTAAAACAACCCAAACTGCATGAGGAAGGAAGGATGCTACTTGCTTTTAAGGCTGCTTTAATGCTGTTAGGGTCCCATCAGAACACTGAGGAAAGTCTTCAGCACATGTACCACATGTACCAGCTTCTAGCAAAGAGACAGCGTGAGAGAGAGAGAGAGAGAGAGAGAGAGAGAGAGAGAGAGACTGTTTCATTGCTTATTTTTTTATTTGCAGGGGACTCAACTGTAAAATATTCTTAGTGTAGTTATTTGTGTCACTGAATACCAAGTAGCCACTCTGTGCCAGGCCATTCCAACTTCCTTCTCTTTTCTGGTCCGGATATAGCAGCTGAGAGGCTTCTTAGGGTCTGCTGAGGTCAGCCTCTAATTATCAGAAGAGATAGGTGATGACTTTCCCTTCTTAGCCTGCAACTGATCTGTGTCCTTTGATATGTCACATGCCTCCAGTTCTGAACCAATGTGTAATAGAAATGGTCATTTGTTAATGGAGCTTGTTCTTAGCATTAGATGATCTTCCTGATTCACACCCAAGAGAGGACTTTCCTTGACTGTGCATATGCTGTTTCAGATCGACTATTCCAGTAGGCTAGGGACTTGAATCTCTTCAGTTTTAGGTGTGAAGGGAATACCTAGTTTCTTGAATTCAACTAGGTTGGATTGAATCTGTTATAGGTTTGAAAAGGCATGCCATTCCTGATTTTCATTTCCCATTTCATGAACCCTCAGAGTAGAGCCATGAGAGAGGGGAAAAAAAAAGGAAGAAAACCTTCCATTAGTCTGATGAGGTTGTGCCCCATGCAGTGAAATTTCAGGAGCTGCAAGAAGGGTCTCTTTGCTCTCCCAAAAGTACACTGACGTCTGGTTGCTTTACTTTTATAATTAATAATACATTTAGTAACACTAGATCAAGGATGATGTTATGTTAAAATATAAATATTTCATGGGGATTACTTTTTTTACTCATAATCTTTATGGTGAGCTGCTAATAGCTCAGATATTGGTAAGGCAAACAGAGGAGAAAGAATGAGGATTTGGTGGCCTGATTTGGGTGGAAGTGGCAGAGCATACACTGAGGGACACAGACAATGAAAACTCAGGTCAGAGGAGAAATGGTCAGTTTTCCCTTGGAGTTTTCTTGAGAGGAATTGAGCAGGGTTTGTGCATATTGTATGAGAAATTGTGTGTGTGTGTGTGTGTGTGTGTGTGTGTGAAAGAGAGAGAGAGGTGATGTGTTAAGGGTATGGGGGAAAGTTGGGATAGGAACTGGCAGCTTTATTATGGAATAGACTTAAGTGAGACTGTTTGTTTTTTTCACAGTCATACTTGTAGGTGTGAATTTATAGCTCCATGCCTCTTTAATTTGGATGGATGGAAATGTGTAGAATTGTAATTTCAACTATACAGAATTCTATAGATTAGATGCATAGGGCATCACAGCCCTAATGTATTCATAACAAAGAAGTACCCACGCTGTTCCTTTCTCAATTTATACCTCAAGTCCTGAAAGTGTTATTTCCAATAACTTTTGCTCTGTCATTAAATTTATGACAATTTTATGCTGGAAGTAGAAGCTTTTTGTGCACCTATAGTGTTTCTTAAATTACCTATAAGAAAGGTGGTACCAGAGTAGTTAAGGAGTGAGGCTTTGGTTTTGTCCCAGTTCAGTACATTCTAATTGCAATGTTTTGCACTATACATATATTTGTGAGTGCAGTGATAACTGCTTAGTTTGGAGTTTTAGAAGAAAAAGCTAATGAGATTCATTAGCATTAGAAATATTCGCTTCTCCCTTGGGCCAACTGAGTGAGCCCCAAGTTGATAAAGTAAAGCTATAATAGCATTATGTACTTTTCAGAAGTACTTTGACATTTAATATCCATTTGTGGGGTCTTGTGTGGTCATACAGGCCTAATAGATTACATTTTGAAGGGATCAGAGGAGTCATATGGTTTAAACTGTCACTTTTCGAATGAGGAAACTGATGGCCCCAGGTGATTTTTTTTCAAGGTAACAGTACTGGTGAGCTAGAGAACAGCCAGCTATCACTTTATTTCCTTTCAGGTTTTATTTTAGAGATTTTATTAAAAAGAACAATTTGCATTTTCTTTTAGGCCCATATTGATGGGGTCTTAGTGTTCTAATTTGGTCATTCATTTGAAAATATTTTTAAATCTTCTATTA
This sequence comes from Suricata suricatta, assembly GCF_006229205.1. NCBI lineage: Eukaryota > Metazoa > Chordata > Mammalia > Carnivora > Herpestidae > Suricata > Suricata suricatta. Next base: position 35,937,905 of record NC_043702.1, on the reverse strand, counting down.
TGTGCTGGGCACTGGGGCCAGGTATAGAATCTGTATAGAGTCATGAAAAATATATACATGGTTTCAGCTCTCATGATGGCTACAAGTGACTTATGGATATTTATACTGTTAGAATATAAATCATCATAGTAAATTATTTACTAATAGCTTACTATCTATAGGTTACACAAATATAGGTTACACTAAGTTGCACAAATATAAAAGCAGGAGCTGAGTGCTTTAGACATCCTCATGGTAACTTAACTCTAGGAGAACTCTGTAATAGAGATGCCTTGAACACTAGCCATGAGGGATCGGTGAGGTCGGACTCCACAGGTATAATGGTGGTGTGTGGTACAGTTAATTTTGCTCTGCAAAGACCATGAACTGAGGATTAGAAGCCTGGGGTAGTGATAGCTGAGTCCTTAAGCCAGTTATTAATGTAGAGAAGCTAATTAACATTTCAGAGCCTTAAGTTTCCTATAGACCATACAAACTTTATTAGTAAAAACTTGGGCTTTGAAGGTAGAAAGGTGTGGTTTGAATTCTGATTTTTCTGCTTACTAGCTGTGTAACCAACGCATAGAAGAATAATAGTCTACTCATGGGTTGCTTAGAGGATAAAAATCAAGTCGCCTACATGAAATCTGTGATGTTTATTCCCTCCCTACTGCACCCCTCTACCACTTAGGATTGTGATTGCCATGGAGATGGCAATGGGAAACAGTGCCATGAACAATGAACCATCAGTGTTTTATTGCATATTGAGGAGTATTTTTGAAGTGTATTTAGTTATTTTAATATAAGCTTTCTTTGAAACTTAACATGCATATAGGAAAGTATACACATCATTAGTGTACCACTCAATGAATTTTTACAAAGTAAACATACCCAGGTAACCATAACCCAGCTGTTAACATAGGACATTTTAGAAGGCCCCATGGCACCCTCACTACCTCACCACAAAAGTGATTATCCTGACTTCTAACTCCATAGGTTAGTGTTTCCTATTTTGGAATTTTTAAAATAAATGGTTTTACACAGAATGTTTTCTTTCATTTTTTGGTTTCTTTAGCTCCCATTGTGTTTGAGAGGTTGATCCATTTTGTTCCATACAGTTGTAGTTCATGGCTTTAGAGTATTCTGTTTTATGAATATACCATAATTTATGTATGCATTCTTTAGTTGATGGACATGGGAGTTTCTAATTTTGGGCTTTTAGGAATAGTGCTGCTATGATCATTCTTATATTCTTTTGAGAACATATATGTGCATTTTTGTTGCATATACCTCTCAGAGTGAAATTGCTGGGTGACAGGGCATATATATGTTTGATTTTAATGGATACCAACAAATAATTTTCCAAAGTGATTGTATCAGTTTGCACTTCCACAAATAAAGTATTTAAAATCCATATAATTCTGTTAAATTCATAGTAAGATTTTACAAAAATGCAGTTTGAATCATGTGAAAAATGGATATATGTTTTTCTCTTCTGTTGACATATTATGTTATGTTCTTAGATTACATGGAACAGGGCCTCATTTTCCATTGAGTGAGGTTGCGGGGAGGGAGTTGTTACTGGAAAGCTTCACACACATGTGAAATGGGAGGAATCTGAACTGTGCAGCTTTTGAAACGTCATAAGAATGCACAATGGCCAGGCCAGGCTGTAGGGTCTTGAATGTTTTACTCTTTGGGCTTACTCTTTTCTGGAAGGTATGCTGGTATCCTGAAGGGCAGTCCATTCTCCCTGGACCTATGTTCAACAGGCAGTTACCACAAGTACTACTGTAAACTGCATCCATTCTGTTGGGTATCTGTTCCAATTGGTAGTTCTCCTACCTTGTGCTTTGTTAAACATTTGATTACAATCAATTGTCAGGATTCCAACCTTCTGTCTAATCTATGTAATCAGCCTGCTCCCATCAGTTCCTAAGGAGCAGGTATATATACCAACTAACTTTCTAGATTTGAGGATTGATGGATAATCTTCAATTACACTAACTCTTATGAATTACTCAGAATAATAAGAAAGTCATAAGAAGATTTTAGCAATCATTGTTTTGAACAAACAACATGAAATCTTCTTTTTGTAATAAACATCTTTTTAAAAAAAATTAAAGATGTTTATTTTTTTAATGTAATCTCTATACCCAATGTGAGGCTTGAATTTATAACCTGAGATCAAGAGTCTCATTCTCTACCAGCTGGGCCAGCCAGATGCCACTGTAACAAACATCTTAATGCAGATCTCTACTAAGACTTACTAGTCTTTTCATGGTTCTTTATAGCTCAAACACAAGGAGTAGGGCTTGCCATTCTGTGTTAGCTTAGTCTCTGCTAGTTCAACTAGTCTTTGTTAAGGAAGGTATTCTTGACAAGGATACATTTTTTAATGTATCTATAATGGGGAGGGGGACAGGGAAGGCAGGTATAAACAGTTTTGCACTTAATGGTCAAATGAATAAATAATAAAGATATTCCTTATAGGACCTAGGCATGAAAATCATTTTTAAAAATGTTTATTTCTTTTGAGAGAGAGGCGGGGAGAGAGAGAGAGAGAGAGAGAGAGAGAGAGAGAGAGGGCGCAAGCAATCAGGGGAAAGAGAGAGGGAGAGAAGGAATCCCAAGCAAGATCCATGCTGTCAGCACAAAGCCAGACAGGGGGCTCCATCTTCCAAACTGTGTGAGTTATTACCTGAGCTGAAATCAAGAGTCAAGAGGCTTAACTGACTGAACCATCCAGGCACCCCGAAAACCATTCCTGAAACTGCCGTATCTTGGAGTTACTTTCTGTAGTCCTTTATTGGTTCAGTGGGTTTAGTTGTAAAGTGGGACATGATAGCCAAAAACATATATTCTTGCTTCTAGCTTTTAGACTCTCTATTCAAGGCAGAAAGATCTATCTATTTCACCTTATCCACCTTATAATATTACAGATAATTTCCCCTGGGTATTTTATTAGCCCAACTTATGCTTGATATTTTTATCTAGTGCCCACTCTGTCATCATCTAGTGGTTTGCAGAAGAATATATGACCTGTACAAAAAACTCCTGACTTTACACTCTTTATACACACCTATGCAAGTATTTCCATAGCACTTGTGAACTAGAGGTGGAGCCATTACAAAAGTGTGGTTTGGAAAGGTTGGACTTCTGATGAGCTCAAGTGTTCTTCAAGATCTCTTCCCACCATGAGCACACAACTAAAGATCCTCATTAGAGACTCCATTAAAAAGAACTTGACCTAGTCTTTGGCTTAGTTTATAAGTGTGATACTTTTTCCGAAAGTGAAGTGATTAATATTAGTCAGTGCCATGCCCAGGACCAGAAAGTCTTGTTGTAATAAGTTATTAAACTAACCGGGTAATTAAAAGTTAGAACTAAAATGTCATTTCACTGCTATATTCCTATAAATTAAATTAAACTTTAAGCATTATTTAAGGCTGCACTGTAATATATTTGGCATTTTTTTTAAAGGCATGCCTGGGAGCTATAAATGTTCTGCTCAGTAGCCTTTTGTGGAAACAGTAGATTTTAAACATTTGGCTCATTTAAATTACTCTTCGTTTTGCTTTCAAAAAAGATTGAAAAAGGTTAGAGGGAAGTTTAGTGGATTAGTCATTCAATTCCTTCATGGATCATTCACATGTACCAATGCCAGGGAGCATTTAACTGATTAAAATGTTCTGAATGAATTTGTCATTTGAGAGTACTCTTTGAATGAATGTCTTTATTATATTGAATGTATCCTACTGATATTATTTAGGCTTGTTTCCAATATTTATAAGAGGCTCTGGCTGACTTATCCATAGAATTATATGTCCAAGTCAAGTGCATTATGTATGTGGTTAAAGAACCTTTTTGGCTCTTGAAAGAATTGCAAGGATTTAGTAGTCAGTGTTTAAAATCTAGGGTGGTCATGTTTAAATGATAAATTTAACAACAAGATGATTACATTTACAACTTCTTCAATCATTAAACCTTAAATATTAGAAAGAATTGATTCTTTAAAATAAAACCCTAGTCCTTAACACCCAAGTATTTAAACATACATCAGCCTTCGTCTTCTGTGCAAACAAACAAACTTGCAGCATCGTTTACCAGCATGAGCATCTCCTGTATCTTTTTGTATAGGGTTTTTTGAAAGAGAGCAGATTTGCCATGTCAGACTGATTATTTGAAATCTGAGTTCTGTTTCCAATTTCAGATTCATAAAAAAGGTCCAGTGTATCCAGTGAACATAAAAGTACTTATTGCTCAATTAGCTGCAGAACATGAAAGGAAATCATGAGGCCATTAACACATCTAGAAATAGTCCTATTCTAGCCTTCGGTTCTTAAGATAGCTAGTGAAAATAAAATATTCAGATAGGATAGGGTAGGGTGGTGAGGTTTAAAATTATTTTCTTTTTTAAACTTTTCTTCCTTCCCACCCTCACTTCCATCTCTTCTTTATTTTTCATTCTCCCTTCTCCATCCTCACATTCAAGATCTTCCAAGTGATAAATGATGGGAAAGGTGAAATGCACACTTTATCCCTGCATATACAATGAGTTAAAAAGATGGGAAATTATAGCAAATTCACCAGCAGACTTCAAAGGTGAAAGTGCTCTTCCTGTACTAGGGTTTGATGTAACCTTCAGCAGAATGTGCACACTGTTATTGGGAAAGGAAAGCTCTCCTTGAGAGGCTGAAACGCAGACTGCATTTTATTTACACCCTGAGAATCTCTTCAAGCAAGTACTCAGGAAAGATCTTTATTTCCTTCGTTCTTTTTTTTCTTTATTACAGAATATTTATTGACTGCTTACCTTATGTTAGACACTGAGCTAGGTCCTGGGGTCCCACCAAAAGATTAAAATGTTGAAGGAGAGGCAGAGGAAGACTCATGCAGAGGGGCACCTGGGCAGCTTAGTCAGTTGAGTGTCCAATTCTTAATTTCAGCTCAGGTCATGACCCCAGGGTTGTGGGATTGAACCCTGCATCAGATCCATGCTGTGTATGGAGCCTCCTTGGGATTCCCTCTCTCTCTTTCTCTGTCACTTCCTCTGACCCTCTCCCCTGATCAAAGATGTCCTCTCCCTAAAAAAGAGAAAGACTCATACAAATATCAAGATATGCAATATGATGGAATGTGATGGAAAGTATATGTGATGTCATGAGAATGTGTAACAGGTGTGGGAAGGGGCCAAGAGAGCCTCAGTCTGGTTAACTGGGCAAAGGAGGCAGAGAAAAAAGACCCAGGCACTTACCCTGAGGAGGGAGAGTCAAGGTTAGTGGCCAGGAATGTGGACTGTTGCGCAAAGCTATGCCAGAAGATGCAGAGGACTGAGGGCCTCTTTTCAGCTGAGCAGATGTTGCAGATTTCTTCAAGTCAGATTCTTACTTTTCTAATACAATGGGAACATTTGCATCTGTATAACACTGCCCATGTGTGTATATAATAGCTGCTTAATAAATATTTATTGAAATAGGAGAGTTGATTAAGGCACTTAGGCTAATGGTTGAAGGATGCTTTACACATTCAGAGATGATTCTTGGGTGACTAGAAAGTAATAGTAAAGATTGTTTTTAATATTTATTTTTTTTTATTTTTGAGAGAGAGAGAGAGAGAACGAGAGAGAAAGAGAGCAAGCACAAGTTGGGAAGGGCAAAGAGTGAGAGAGACAGAAACAGGCCTCAGGCTCTAAGCTGTCAGCACAAGCCTGATGCAGGGGTCGAAGCCATGAACTGTGGGATCATGACCTGAGCTGAAGTCAGACACTTAACCATCTGAGCCACCCAGGTGCCCCTAGAAAATACTATTTAAACAAAGAGAAGGGAGGCAGTGTAACAGCATCTGTCTTTCAAACGAAGTAACAGTCCTTTTAGGACTGGGGTTGCTAATAGTGGGAGTGAGATGTCTCATGATAGAAAACCTAAGAAAATTAAATCAGTGATGATATGATTCTGAAGTAAGTTATTAGCATTAGTTATCGGGGACAATGGCAGTGATTTTATGAAGACTGGCCATTCTTTTTTCCCCACTAAGTATTGAGGTGTGTGTGTGTGTGTGTGTGTGTGTGTGTGTGTGTACATGTGTGCATGCATACTTGAGCCAAGTTAAATTTTGGTAAAAGAGAGTAGGATAGCCAGATTTAGTACATAAAATATAAGATGCCTATAAATTTGGATTTCAGGTAAACAAAGAATAACCTTTAGTATACATATGTCCCAATTACCCTACAAGATGGGTATTTTCCTCTAAGAACTTTAGGGGCAAGTCATTTATTTCCCCATGTTTTAAACCATTGCATATATATTGTTTATGTTTATTTATTCTTAGTTCATTCCTGCCCCATATATTTTTAGAATCTGAATTTTCCGAACAGTCTGGAAACTATGGTGAGGGTGTAGTAACGTGATGAAGGATCTCTTTCCTGGAAAACCTGCTCACTTAAGTTGAGGCTCAGCCTCCTTGCTCTAAACTTCTGTCTCTCCAGTGTTAGGATTTCAAGAATGAGGCTGCACTATTTTGCTGAGTGTGGGACCCTTTGAAGCACTGAAACCGAGGGCTGCCAAGGCCCCATAAAGTGATTGTTAATCTGCCTTTCAGAAATTGAACCGTGACCTCAGAAATGCTTAGCCAGTTTCTAAAGACATCGGCTGCTGCTTCTGAGGAGGATCTTAGGTGAGCAGTGGACACCGCTACTGCTCTACAATACCAAGCAAACGGTTTGCCATGTGTAGGTACCATGAAAGAGAAACAGATCCACCAAGAAAAGATTAGAAGGCAGTCTACACAAATGAAAACAATTGTTGATTTGGATGGGAGGATGTTAAACATTCCTCAGTGATGATGATGATGATGACGGTGATGATGGTGATAAATGAAAAAAAAAGGATCTGAGTAGGACGCATAGAAGCAGCTCTCCCATGCAGAACAGTCTGTTTTCCTAAAGAGGAAAGTAGAAATTTAAAAGTTGGGATGTTGAAATGAGGATTGATGTGTCAGATGAAACACTGTCTATAAAAATGTATTAGGCAACACACTGGAGGCAACACATCATTAGAATTAATAAATACCCTAAAGTGAGTAAGGTTTTTTGCTTTAAATGTTAGGACATTTTGAATGAAAATGGTAAACCATGAAAGCCAGCAGGTGGTATTAAAGATCTGCTGGGCTCTTATTTTTTTGATGAGGATTAGAGAAGAGAAATGATTTGTTTTAAGGTCACCTGGCCACTAAGAGACTGGTATAGAATCCAGATTTCCAGATAAAGTCTCTACTTCTCTTACTTCGTTTGACTTTCTTCATCTGCTTCACATGGCTGTACCAGTTTTGGGGTTTCCACTGTGGGCCTCAAGTCCTTCATACAAGGAACTGGTTACTTAGCATATTTCACATACAGCACAGATTAGAGTCCGAAGGGATTACATGGTATATTAGATTCTGAGCCTGTTGTAACAAATAGTCAAACTTGGTGACTCAACACAATACTAATTTATTTTCCCAAAGCTTTAGAAACCAATATCTGCAATCAAACTGTCAGTAAGGCTACATTCCCTCCAGAGGCTCTGGGGGAGAATCTGTTCCTTGTCTCTTCCAGCTTCTGGTGGCTGTTTGCATTCTTTGACTGTGGCTTCATTATCCCAAGCTCTGCTTCTGCCTTCACATTGTCTTCTCTGTGTGTGTCTCATCCCTTTCTGCCTCTGTCTTATGAGAATATTTGTGATGGCATTTGGTCCTGGCCAAGGTTATATCCTCATCTCAAAAACCTTTTGTTTGTATCTGCAGAAACTACCATACAAGATAATAATATTATTTATGGGTTTCAGAGGACTAACATCTTTTGGGAGTCACCATTCAGCCTACTATATACAGTACATAAAACAAAAGTCCTTGGAAACCTAGAAATTGAACTAAAAAATGTCCTAATCCGTCTCATATACCTCAGTTTACTTCTGATAACTTACTAACAGTTTAGGTATATTACAGAGTGGTTTTGGAGGTCAAAACCCCATATAGAATATCTAGAATTACCAGTTACAACAGTTACAACTAATATACATATATGTTTTTCAACACCCAAATTAAAAATACAAAACTTACAATATTAGAGACAAAACAGAGCCCACTGATATGAAATTTCAGTGAAATAGTGCAAAGAAAATATGTTAATTAAATATCAGCATTTCTCAAAGTAAAGAAAACCATTGTATTAGTGGAATGTTAGCCCTCTCTTTTATGAGTCACTTATGCCAATTTCATCAAGAACTTTAAAAAATACGTTTAGCACCTGGATGTACGAAAGATTTGTATAACTGTTTCCATCAGGCAGGTGTCTAAAGTTCAGATGGCCCTCCTCATCCTCCACAACCCTTGATGTTTCCTAATTTATTTATAATTTACACTCTGCCTACTTTCAAGAGCCACAGAAAGTAGCTTATCATGAACGATGTATGTAGTTAGAAATAAAATTTCAAGCAGTCATAGAGAGAAAGGGAAATAAATGTATCTCCCAAACCTGGGCTAATGCATTAATTGAGAATGAGTACTAATACTAAACTTCCTGGCAGCCAAGACAAAAGAGGTCTCCAATGATATAACTTAATACTCATTATTTGATTTTACTTTTACTGCTTCTCCCCATCCCATGATGAGATTGTTACAAAAATGTTAGTGATCACCTCCAGTCTTAGTTAGTATCTCCAGAGACAAAGATTTATTTTGATTTACAATCACAACGAACTTTTCCAATTTTTGCATACTATATTACATTTGCTTGAATAATTTTCTGGGCCTGGTTTTAGATTTTATGAAGTGATAATAGAAATCACTATGTGATAGTAAGTTCTATGCCTAAACGATACTATTATCATCCTTTAACATGAACATTTTATTAGGATTGGTGATTTTCTCTTAAGGTCTCTCTTTGTTTCCAACTGAAGCCTATTAATTGACTCAAGTCACCGTTTGAGAAAACTTCTTATCCAGAGACTCTACTCATGTCTACTACCATGTAAATAAATACTACACTGGGAAGTGGTTTGCTACTTTATTCAACCATAGCTTACCTGAAAATCTGGTAACTTTCACCGAGAAAATCTGAGAAAGCATGCCATAGGTGGTCTGAACTTAAGGCAAAGATGGGCGGGCAGTGATTAGACAAATTGTAGATAAACGGGTAAGGAAGTTGTGAGAATGTGTGGGAGATGAATCAGTAATAAATACCAGTAATCCACACAGTTGGGGAGTTAGACATTTTTGTGAGCTTAATGTATCATTTTACATAGCTGAACCAAATTAATGCTTTGTGTGAGCATTAAACTTTCCTCTCCTAAGGCTGAATACTCTGGGGATTTGACATAATAGAATTACTAATTTTCAGACCAGTAGTTCTCACCCCTACTGAGATCTTAATGTCATTTGTGGCCAGTTGAGTATGTGAGGCTGTGAAGCAATGAGCTCTGTTTTCTTTGTGGCTACAGTTTTTGCTCTTAATTCCTCTGGCCTATATCAACCTCTGTGTCACTGCTCCCAGGTGGATCATCATGTCTAGAAAAGCATCTAAGAACATATTTTATATCAACAATTGGTTAACAAAGTAAGCTTTTTATTTTATAGGAAGCAGCACAGTTTAGTGTTATGAACTGATATACTACCTATGAGGACATCTGGCTTAATAATTTGTCGGCTGTCTTAGAAAAGTTTGGGTTTGAAAGAAAAGTAGTATTTGTTTCAAAGGAATGGAAATTCTTGGGGTTTAACTATAGTTTATTAGTTAAGAGCTTAACTCTGGCCCAAGTATGAAACTGCTTGAGTTCAAATTCAAGTTGCTCAATTTATCATCTGTGTGACTGTTGTCAAGTTAGTTCCGTAATCATCAGTTTACTCATCTATCAAATGGGCACAGTGATAGGAGCGCAATATATGTGCTTCTGATTAGAATATGTGCTACTCTGTGTAAAGCAGCGATGAGAACAGTGCCTGATATATGAGAAGCTCTCAAGGGTATCAGTTTTTCTTGTTATTTTTGTTGATTTATCTTCATTATTGTCATGTGAGAAATTTGTGCTAAATAATAACTGATACCATTTTTTAGAGAAGGTATGATAGAATCTGTGGTGAGTACATATGCAAATTCTTGCATTTCTCCAAGTCCTTCGTTCATTTAAATGAAAGATTTATGACTCGGTTCAAATGTACAAGCAGATTAGTCTTTGCATATAATTCACTTAACACCAGCTTGTATAAGTAGCCCTTGTCTTAATCTTGATGTCTGGAGGGAAGGGCAGTGTACAGAGTGAGGGTCTACCTGTCCTTAGTGCTTTCCTTTTTATTTCATAGGTTGATTACAGGAATTTTCTTCTTCCAAAGATTTTTGAACCTCATGCAATTTTGTGTAGCTGTAGCTAGCAAAATTATCCTTGTTGCTTTTTATGGGGTAGTCATGAGTCATTTTGTCTTAATGTTTCAGAATTTATTGTCTACTTTACCCTTGGTAGTTACATGTTCAAAGGTTCAGAAGAAATAAAATGTAGGAACTCTGATTCCCACCCTGCTAGAAACAGGACAGCCTGTTTCTAGATGTGTATCTTGTTTTCCTTTCCTTTCATCAAATCTGAAACCTTGGGGGAGATTATGACTCATGTTGGGCATCTTACTACTCTTGTGTGCCTCTCTCTCTCTCTCTCTATTTATATTTTAAAAATTTTAAAAAATGTTTTATTTATTATTGAGAGACAGAGAAAGACAGAGCATGAGCATAGGAGTGGCAGGAGAGGGGGAGACACAGAATCTGAAGGAGGCTTCAGGCTCTGAGCTGTCAGCACAGAGCCCGACACAGGGCTCAAACTCACAAGCCATGAGATCATGACTTGAGCCGAAGTCAGACGCTTAACCAACTGAGCCACCCAGGTGCCCCTCTATCTGCTTATCTAATCTGTATTATTTGTTTTAAGTGCACAAAGAGGAGTTTAATAGGACTATAAAGTAGAGTGAAAAGTGTCTCTGGAAGATACCTTTACAAGACAGGGAAATAGTAACTACTTAGTAGAATAACATTTTTTGTAATAATAAAAAACATTATGTCATATAGCATATTTTTCACAAATTATTCACAGTTTAAACAATCACTTGAAAAATCAGAAAGCAAAATTTATTTGGATTCAATTTACTTTCGTTTTGGTGAGCAATCAGTTAACAGCTATTAAGAAATAACTAAGAGATATATAGACTGTGTTTCTTGGTGTGGAAATTATTTACCCAACAAATATTTATTGGTCGGGCTAGTACTGTTTTAAACATTGGTATTACAAGTGATGAATAGAATGGTTTATAGTCCAATGGGGGAAACAGACAGTTCTCAGTTAAAAATAAAACGTGGTGTGTGTGTGTGTGTGTGTGTGTGTGTGTGTGTGTGTGTATGATTCTCTTTTTGAAGGGAGACTTATCTTACATCTTTACCTGACACGATCTTTCCAAGATTATGATGAATTTTATGTGTTGGAAAACATTTATGTGAAATGTACAAATGAGTCTGACATGTGGGGTTTTTTTTTTTTTTTTTTTTTTTTTTTTTACTTTTGAAATTGCCACTCTCCTGTGTAATATCAAGTAAAAGAGTAACACAAATGCCTTGCTCAGTGGGGAGGCAGATGCTGCTGGGGAGGAACAGATGAATGGTTCCAGTTGGTAGCAGCACATTTGAAGTTCTGGTTGATCAATGGAGTCTTTCACTTCTAGGGTCAAGGTGGTAACAGCCAATTAATAGGAGAGCAGGCTGGGAAAAGTGTAAACGATCTACATGCTGATGTTGCTTGGGCTGCTCACAAAAAGCAAACTGGTTTTGTGTGAGAAAATTCTTCTCCCCTGACTTGAAAGTGCTAAAAATTTGCTCCTCCTGGAGCTTTCTTGGATACTCCTCCCTTCAAGTCCACATGGTGATTTCCTTTCTAAGAAAGCCTTTTGTATGCTGCAACCCTCTATGCCACTGTAGGCACCAAAGGCAATGGCCTAGTGGAAATGTTTTGGAGTCACAGATAGTTCTGCACTTGATCTTAGCCAAAAGGGCCAAGAAGCGGTCAGAGATAGTTGTGAATTTAAATCTCAGTTATGACTCTTTCTAGCTGTGTGACTTAAGTTATTTAACTTCCTGGACCCTAAAATAGGGGAGAATAAAACCTCCCTTATAAGATTGTGTAAGGAGTAACAACGTGGCCATAGGTAAGGTATCTTGTGTTTTGTACTGTGTCTGGCACTTAGTTGGTTCTCCTTAATACTTGAGGATTGACTCCAAAAGCACTTGAGGTTACGAAGCTCTGTATGGGGTTATTTCATGTTGTTTCATCTGTAGGTATCATTTCCCCCATAGTGTGGTGAGAATCTTGAGGGCAGGAAACATACTTCATGCTTCCTTTCTACCTTCCATTGCACCTTGCAGAGTCCTCAACACCAAGTCAGCACTTAACCAATGTTTATATTGCCACTTCTGGATGTCTTTCAAAAAGCTACTTAAAATTATGGACCCTAAACTGCTTTTCACACTGCTCCCAGATTTTGGTAGTGATGGTGGAGGTGACGGGAGAAAGACAATGGCACCACATGAAATCAGCTCTTAAAACCATGATGGGGAGTAGGAAGAGAAAATATGCCATATTGCTTGAGACTCTCTATGTGTAGCCAAAATTGCATAATGTATTTTATTATGATTAGAACCACAATGAAATATGTGATATTTATTTAGCATGCTCTAAAACACAATGGGAATTCACCTTCATAAAGAACAATAGTCATGGGGCCAAGACCTGGATTCTGGCCAATTTTAAACATCTGCTTCCTCCTGAGACCATCTGGAATTATCTTAAGGGATTCAGCCTTAGAACTGGGCTTGGGAGCAAAGGGTTTAGTTTAGTTCTGTCTGAGGAGCCCCAGATTGGCTGAACATGTAGGGTGACAGTGACCAGTTTCCACTAAATCTGCACAGGCTGTAGTGTGTCCTAAGGTGGAGTTTTCCCAGGCTCTCTGGTCAGCATTGTAGTTATTTACCATAATAAAGGAATCTAAGAAAAACTTCCACATAGTAGACCCTCTATACCATTTTTTAATGAATGAAAGGTGGTGGGGGAAGATATGTCTTTGTATATCTGTATGTAACCCTACTGTGAAATCATGACCTGAGTTGAAATCAAGAGTCAGATGCTTAACCAACTGAGCCATCCAGGTGCCCCTACAATGAGAGGTAAATAGTTTTACACTAATATCTTCTTTAGGTGGCATCATGAGAAATTTCAAATAGATGGATTTCCCTAATTACCTAATTCCATTATTCTTAAAGGCTTTAACACAATTTCTAATGATAGTACCATAAATAATAGGACTACCAAATACAGTTTTCAAGATTTCTTTGTGGTTCTTTTTATCATTGGGATATTTTCCACTAAGGTGTATAGTCAAAATTGTTGGTATTTTAAATTCAACTTGATACACAATTATATGCATTTGTCTTAGTTTTTTTTTTTTATAGTTTATTGTCAATTGGAAGAGTCATAACTGTTTTTTATTTCTAAAGATTGCCTTATTTTTTCCTTTTGATTTAACCTTGTTTTTTTTAATAATCTAAAAGCTTGTACATGGTTCTATAATCAAAATTATAAGACAAGGTACATTTGGATAAATCATTCTTGTCCACTATACCTATTTAAAAAACTTACTTTTAAAATTAATTTTTATTTTATTTTAATTGTTTAGTTTGTTCCTTTTTGTAAATAAAATCAAATATATACACACACATATAAAAATAAAAATAAAAGACCAATATATGAATATATATGTATGTATATTCATAAATCCTTTCCTATTGTTACACAAATATATTATATTAGACATACTCTTTTGGACCTTGCTTTTTTCACCTAACAATAGATCCTGAAGATCACTCCATTTCTTTTTACAGCTGCACAGTACTGTATTATGTGGTTACTTAATATTTTATTCATTAGATAGCCTATTGATAGACATATGGCTTGTCATATCAGACTTTAAATAATATTTCCCATGCAGGATAGGAAATACGTGGATCAGCTGATCAGACTGTCTATCCCGTAGGTGGTTATGTTTCTCATTGCTGACCAAAACTTAGTATAAATCAGTTTTGTATAAGTTTGAATATCATTTTTTTCCGTGGCACAACCCTGAGGAAAACACTAGACCCCCAGACTTTTGCACCCAGTGCAACTGGCTACCAAGACACAATGTCCTGCAGAAGGCTTATCCTGGATAGTTTGGGAAAAATCTTATGGAAGTGTTTAGAACCCAGAAGAGTTAACGTTTAGAAGTAGTTATTATCACTTAGGATCTCTCTTTTCTGAAAATCTGAAAACTGTTAGATAATAAAATTTTAAAATAGCTTTTAATAACTTGTTTAAGTGACTTGTTCTGGAACCATTGGACCAACGTTTTGTTTAAATTGAAAATAGAGTTTATCGAATTTGTGAAAGATCATTTGTTGTTCGGTTTTATTTATGAGGCTGTCATTATTAGAATCTTTTTAAGAAACTCTCCTGGGCAGTGTCTGAGATCTTGGTGGAGGCAACCATGTGGATGGTAGTGTGTGGTTTCATGGACTCATGCACTATTTGCCCCAGTGTCCTCTTGGGAACAAATATATACCTGGGGACAGAATTCCATGATCAACTGAATTTGAAAAATTCTGGCTTAGACAAGTTTTTTTTTTATGGCAAGGTTTCTCAGGGTCTTTAATAACTAATATACATGTGATTTCTCAAGACAGATATAAAACGTTGCTTTTCACAAACTTTTTTCTGTGTGGATCCTTTTTTTTTTTTTAATGGAGCACATTTTAGAAAAGTTGGGTGTAACAGTTAAGCTTTTTATAGTTATGAATGATTTAGAGAGTGAGTTGGAGGGAAAGAGAATCAATGGAACAGGGTAGTTTTCATTCCTGTGTTGCAGGGGATAAAACTGAGGCTCAAGTGTTAGTGATATGCTTGTTGATTGAAGGCAACTCATCACCATATATGTACAGATTTGAAGAAATAAAATATCTGGAAAGAATTTAGTAATTTCCTTAAAAATATCAGTTGCTGTGTCTGAAGTTTTTCTAACCTCACTAGCACTCTAATTTTAAGAGTAAAAAATTTTGGGGGTGCCTGGGTGGCTCAGTCAGTTAAGCATCTGACTTTGATTCAGGTCATGATCTCATGATCTTATGGTTCATAGGTTCAAGCCCCATGTTTGCCTCTGTGCTGACAGCTCAGAGCCTGGAGCCTGCTTCAGATCTGTGTCCCTCTTTCTGCTCCTCCCCTGCTTGTGCCCATGCTCTCTCTGTCTCAAAAATAAGTAAATAAACATTTTATTTAAGAAAGAGTAAAAAATGTCCTAGGCCATGTATAATTTCAGTACGAATGAGACCAGGATTGTTGCCAGCCTCCTTTTTCTGTGTGGAATTGTAAATGAATGTATACACATCAGATGGTGGTTCCTGTGTTTCAGATGCCTTCTAAGTCAAAACCCTGAAAGGATTTATCCTGTTTTCAATTTAGCAAAAAGAAGAAATTATTTTTATCCTTCAAATGGTTTATTTTTTTCCACTCTGAGTATTTCCAATTCCTTATTTTTCCCCCCTGACTAAAGTAAAACTGGTTATCCTTCATGTGACACGAGAAGAGAGAGGTCACAGTCATCTTCTTTTTACAAAAACCTTCTGTACCTCATGGCACAGTTGACCTCTTTCTTTTCAGGGAGAAGGTATTAATTGCCTGCTCACCAGGTTCCTAAGTGTTTGATGTTCAGAGTTGTTAAAAAGGAAATTTGAAATTTCAAGGAATTATTTTCTTTGATTGAAGTGATGGGCTCCAAATGTGGCTTCCCCCTGGCCTGTTCATACAAATGGTTCTATCTTGGAACTTGCTTTTTTACATTTTACAGAACATGCATTTTACATCTATTCTAAGAGAAGAGATTGCAAACAAATACACAATGATTTTCAAACATTCTACAATAGGGTACAGTTAGAGTTAGAGAAATTGAATAAACAAATGAAAAAAAGAAATGGGTGGCAATTTTAACTTGGTATATTTATAGCATAGCAATGAAGGAGTAGCTAGCTCTTCTTCATTATTCACACTATCGTCATGAAATTTAGCTGGTGTTTAACTCTCTGATGTTGGGACCAAGACTAACTTAATTTCCT
Organism: Suricata suricatta; assembly: GCF_006229205.1. Taxonomy (NCBI): domain Eukaryota; kingdom Metazoa; phylum Chordata; class Mammalia; order Carnivora; family Herpestidae; genus Suricata; species Suricata suricatta. Next base: position 35,921,725 of record NC_043702.1, on the reverse strand, counting down.
AAAGACTCTCTGTCTGGAGGAAGGTGATGCTTCCTGTCTGCTTTTCTGATGATCTCACAACTTAATTATTTCTGTCATGTCCCATTGCTTCCTGCATTATCATTGTAAAGGTTTAGCACTAGAAAGTTAGATTAATTTTTGTTTGTCTTATCAAGTTCAGGAGATGTAATTGTTTTAGAGTATAATTTAAAAATGTTCACAAACACATAACAACTTTTCTACAAATGGCACCATTAGTGATTATATTCTTTCTGTGGTGAGAATGAAAATTGCATTGAGTTTGGGATCTAAATTGCTTTGGTGGCAGGCATTTTGTGTGTTGTTATTAGTGTACCTTTGAGAAACAATCAAAGCACAGGATGAGCAGTATTTTAGACAAATAGAGAGAGGGATAACCCATGTAGGCCAGTAGCTACACTTGGCATTACCAAGTGGAGACTTGACTTGGCCAGATGGAACCCTTTTCCAAGTATAGGTTAATGGAAGCCCTCTACAGCCAGTGCTAGAGGAGGGACTGATGACTCTCCCAGCCTCATCCCTTTCTCTCTTGCTTTTTTTGTTGAGCTAGGGAAGGGAGAATACTGCCTGGCAATGGTGATGTCATCTCTGTCCTCCAAACTTTTGGAAATCAGAATTTCTAATATGAAAAGAGTTTCCTCACATTGGGGAAAGGAAGACAAAAGAAGTTCAGAAGGGAACAAGGAAGGTGCAATCAGAGTTTTTAATAGCCTTCCCCTGGTTGTATGGGATTCATATGGTTTTTGAATGTATATTTACAAATGCAACTTACTAGCAATAACATGATGATAATAGTGGTAGTTATCACTTCTTGGGCACTTACTATATGCCTGATGCACAGAACAACTGTTAATCCATTTTGTAGTTAATTTCCTTTAATGTTCTGAGGTAAGTACACAGTTACTTACTGGAGCTTAGAGGGTTTAGTGGCAGCAACTTAGCCACATTTATACAATTGGTACGCTGCAGAGGCAGAGATCTGAACAAAGTGTTTCCTAGTCTGTTTTCTCTGCATTAAGCCAGGAGGCATGGTATGTACCTGTGCAAGAACTAGTGAGTGTTGTTACGGAGACCATAGACTTCGCATGGTCACAGGGCACATGGGTCTGCCAAAGATTTCCTCTTTTGCTTCATTTCACATTTTGTTCAAAAGTTCAAAATTAGCAAATTTAAGTAAAATATCAATTCCTTAATAAGATGCCCTAGGTTCCTCAAAAAGCTATCAATAGAACTCCCCTATGACCCAGCAATAGCACTTCTAGGGATTTACCCAAGGGATACAGAAGTGCTGATGCATAGGAGCACATGTACCCCAATGTTCATAGCAGCAATGTCAACAATAGCCAAAACATGGAAAGAGCCTAAATGTCCATCACCTGATAAATGGATCAAGAAGATGTGGTATATATACACAATGGAGTATTACATGGCAATGAGAAAGAATGAAATATGGCCATTTGTAGGAAAGTGGATGGACCTCGAGGGTGTCATGCTAAGCGAAATAAGTCAGGCGGAGAAGGACAGATACCATATATTTGCACTCATAGGTCTAACAGGAGAACAGGAGAAACCTAATGGAGGACCAGGGGGAGGGGAAGAGGGAAAGAGAGTTGGGGAGAGAGAGGGATGCAAAACCTGAGAGACTACTGAATGCTGAAAATGAACTGAGGGTTGAAGGGGGAGGGGGAGGCAGAAAAGAGGTGGTGGTAATGGAGGAGGGTACTTGTGGGGAAGAGCACTGGGTGTTGTATGAAACCAATTTGATAATAAACTATTTAAAAAAAAAAGATGCCCTAAAGCATGTTTGAATAAAAGCCCACATATAATGCCTTAGTTGCTTTAGTAATGTAATGTTAAATAAGTATTTTCCACTTTTTGTGATTGCATCATTATTAAATTTTAAAAAATATAATTTGTTTTTAACATAATCTAACATGATTGGCTCATCTCCTGGGGTACAGTTATCATAATCTTTTGAGTAAATGGTTATGTAGTTTAAAACAACATTTTTAGTATTATAATTGGTTATTTTTAAATTATGAGGTCTCTACATTATTTAGAAATATCAGCAATGTTAAAGGAAGGGAAAGTTTATTTATCAACTTGAAGGATTAACCACTCAGCAGTCCTTTTCCTTACCTCTTCTTACACAACACTTTTGGTTTCTATTACTGTTACTTATATGTGTGTCTTTCCCCCCACCCCCCTTGAATTATTGGAAGCTCTTTGTTTTGTTTGGTTTTATTTTGTTTTCATATCATGGGCCCTCAATAAATATTTGTGTCACAGATGGCTGAATGTTTACTTGTTACTATTAAACTTGTGCCCCTCAATATGCTGGGTGACAGTCAGAAACTGATGATAATTATTGTATCAAAAATAATCTAAGAGCACACATCCTATGGCATTGTTATGTAAGGGCAAAACCAATAGATTTAGGTTCTCTCTCATTCTTTGGGCATGTATATCAATCTATAAAACTTAGCAGAGATGTAGCTTATTTCTGCTTGTGTATTTAGAGAGACAAGATATTGATTCTCCTCCTTGGAAAAAAAAGAAAAGTTAATGACTAAAATTTTTTGTGATCTCTATGACAGTTTTATCACATATGTCTCCAAAAAAACTAATTATTTCCCAAGAACAGATTGGTCTGCGTGCTAACAGACTATGAAAAACTATCAGTTGCTTTTCTTTTCTTTTCTTCTTTTCTTTTTTTAAACCAAAAGCCCAAAGAAGTCAGCCTTTAAATATTTGGATGTTTTTTTCTCTGAGATAGGGCTGTACTAGGCAAATACACAGGCATTAACATTTCTAAAGCAGGCTCAGAATAAATGAGATTAAAAAAAAAAAAACACCTCTTTCCTATCCCTATGTGAATTGTCATTTTAATTAAAGCTTCTGTGTGTCATCAGTGACAGGAGATTGCCCCAGAAAGATAAGACTGTGTCTGTCTTTGGCTTTCATGAAGGCAAAGGGACTATGTAAGAAACCAAATAGTCAGATAAGTTTGCCATTACAATTAAAAAAATAATTTGCTAAGCATGAGGTGCAACACATTATTAGTTGATTAACATCCTTTTCTTTAGATTATTACATTTCCTAATCTAACTTATGGATGGATCTCCTGGTTTGGGGGCTTAAGCTAGTAGGTGGTAGACTCCTCTAACAGGCTGTTTTATGGAGATAAAGGAATCTGGAAACGGAAATCACTTTTTTTGTGGCTTTTGATTTGAAATTTTATTTATTCAGGTTAGTACAAGGTTGTGAGATCAAATAAGAACATATTTGAAAGAACTGTAAAATTTAAAGTATTACTTGTTATTATCTTAATATTATTATCTGGACAGCAAAGTAAAATGCCTGTGTTTATGTATCCCCTCCTTCTGACCCACATTGTTGTCCTAGGAAATTGGGACTTTTCTTTGGTGTGTTTGTTTAAAAGCTAAGAACTGTGACTTGAGGTTTGCTTTTCAAGGAGTCTTCATCCAAAATCAAGAAGATATAGGATCATCAGGTGGCACACAGAGAGCAGCGTCATCATCCCTCTCAGCTTTTGGGCCGAGTGGAAAATGTGCTTTATTGTGGAAGAGGTAAAATTTGAATCTTGTTAATGGAGAACAGAAGAATAATTTTAGTGACGAAGGCAAACCTAGAATCTGAACCTCAGAGATAAAATGAAATCAGAGAAACAATGAAGACTATTCAGTGCACTAAACACATAAAAATACCAAGAGCAGTTTAGCATTTTTCTAAGGCCTTATCTTAATTAAGCCCGGCCATCTAAAACGACTTCTGTGACTGCCAGTCCTCCCCACCTTTACGCTCGCTCGCATTCCCTGCTGCAGGGAGGGCCATATTTTCCAAAGAATTGCTGCTTCACTGGAGGGACCTGGAATTAATTGGCTTCAAGATTGCTCCATGTGAGAGCACCGGGAAGATGGAGACTCAGAGATATCAGACGTTCTTACATGAGACACATTGTACTGATGTTGTTTCCTGATAGGAGGCACTACAAAGTAAGCCCCCTGAGGACAGCGTGTGAGTTGCTGTGTTTCCATCACACATGCTCATGTTCCTTATCTTCACAACATACATGTGGTTGAATGAGTGAACATCCCTGTGTCCACACTTACCTTTGTGCAACATTGGACAAACATCTTTCCTGTTTGACGCTTCTTAACTTTGCTGATTCTTCTTTTACATGATGTATTGCTACTTCTTTCTTTCTCAGAGTCCCGATCCCCATAACTACAAGCCTATGATTCTGTTCCCAGCCCTCTTCTTTAGATTTTTGTGTTTGTTTGGGCATTACAATCACCTACTGCTCCGACCCCACAATAACACGCATGTGTTTGTGTGTGTGTGTCTGTGTGTGTGTGTGTGTGTGGTACAGACTTTTGTGAAATGTTTGTAAGCTACAGAATTAATGTCCCAATGTACATCAGTGTGCATTCCTAAAACCTGAGACGTTCTTTCATATAACAATATAAAAATCAGAAAATTAACATTAATACTACTATGTAACCTATAGACTTTGTTCAAATTTTGTCACTAGGACACGAATGTCTTTTATAGCAAAAGGAAAAAAAAACAGTTTTGTGATCTAGGAATTCAATCTAAGATCACAAGTTGTATTTTGCTCTCATTTTTTTTGGTAGTTTCTTTTAATTTGGAGCAGTTCTTCAGTATTTCTTTGTTTTTCATGACCTTGACATTTTTGAAGTGTACAGGCCAGTTATTTTGGGTTTGTCTGATGTTTCCTAATGATTAGATTTAGATTTTATATTTTTTGGCAGAAAGAGCACAGAAATGATGTGCTGTTTTTAATGTCTCTCTCAGGGGTACATGATATCTACTTGTGACATTATTTGTGGTCACTTAGTTACTGTGTTGTCTGTCATATCTCTGGACTGTAAAATTATTCTCTTCTTCTTATATTTAATAGCTATCTTGTGGAGAGACACTTTGTGACTCTGAGAATAACTACATATTATGGATAATGAAATTCATTTTTCTCGTTGTTGGAAAAGGAAATTACGAATATAGAAAGCTAGAAGTATAGAATGAGCCCATGTGGTGTTGGATCAGATTAGAGATAATAGCATGACCTCTTGGTTTTAATATCTATATATATATGTCTGTCTGTCCGTCCATCCATCCATCCATCCTCCTAGCTCTGTCCTCTGAGAGGATAAACAGGTGATAATAAGTTAGTAACAATGGGCACAACTAATATTATATCTTGTTTTCAAATGCCATTCTCCAGTAAAAATTGACCAAGAAAAGAACAAGATAAGCCTGGAACAGCTTGTTTTACCAGAAAATAAGGAAGTGAGCAAGGATGGAGGCATGTCAAAAGGCCACAGGAGCCAGCTTGAAGGACTCCTCCTACTGAACATAACAATGAATGGTAGTAAACAGACAAAACTAAATAAGAATTCAGGAATCTGTACTCAACAAACAAATAAATAAGTGACAAAGGAAAGTTATTGCTTATAATAGAATCCCAACAAATAAACGCAGAAGGAATGAATGAATGAAAATCACCATTTGTCAGCCACTATAGTAACTATTTTGAGACAAGAATCCTCAGTGGATTCTTCCCCCTCTTAATAATGTTAGATATGTTCTTTCTTACTCTTCCCCACCCATTTGGTGCATAGTGTTTAGCACACAATTATGTCAAATCTCTTCTTAAGCTGGCCTTCCTTCTGCCCATCCTGTCATGTGCCCAAGTATCTAAGACCAGAAATAAATACCCTGGTTAGTATCTTATCCCCTTCTTTAGACTTTCCAAGAAAACGTTTAGCTTATATTGTATCGGTCCATATCAAGATAAGAGCTAGAGAAATTCCCTGGCAATGTTGTCCCTTGACAACTAATGTGACTGTGTTTTCAAACACACCATTGGTGAAATATAGATAGGTAAGAGGGAGCTGTCTGTCTGGAAAGCAGCCCAAAGGTAATCTGGTGGGAGCAAATAAAACTTTTTGGGCCTAGTCTTGTATCTTAGCATACATTGGTAGACAATTTCTTTGGCCTTGGAGAAAGGTGTTAAGAATTGACCTAAGCTGAGGGTCATGCATAGCCTTTAGTGTTTTTAAAAATTTTGTTTTGTTTTGCTTTTTGCTTTTTCCCCCCTTGGTTCATAATTCAAAAGAGACTTGACGTGTTATCTACTGCAAACTTTGTTACTATAATAAACGTAAGTTTCAAACTAAATACTTCTATACACAGAAACATTTATTAAGTAAACACTCATTAGCAAGCAAACAACAAAACAAAACAAAACAGTCTATATGGCTGGTTTTACGCTTGTTAGGAAGTCTCAGTTCTAAAGCTCACTGCATGCAGATAGTGCAAGATTCAGAAGCTGAATTCTATTACCCTTATTACAACTATTGGGCAGCCTCTAATTTTTTTTTTAAATAATGTTTTAATTAAAAAAAGTTTTTTTATGTCTTTATTTTATTTTGAGAGAGAGAGAGGCAGAGAGCAAGTAGGGGAGGGGCAGAGAGAGAGGGAGACACAGAATCTGAAGCAGGCTCCAGGCTCTGAGCTATCAGCACAGAGCCCGACGCAGGGCTCGAACCCACGGACTATGAGATCATGACCTGAGCTAAAGTCAGACGTTCAACTGATTGAGCCAGCAAGGTGCCCCTCCTCAAATCTTTTTAAACACACAGGTGGATACAGAGTCACTTAGAGATCAAGCTTCAGGTCCATCCCCAAGGGGAGAACCTCTCTGAATCCTTATATTCTGTTCACACTAGAGAGTCTCTAAAATATTTTTTGTTACTCCACTATTCCTATCTTTAATTTTATTTATAAGAGTCGGTTTCTAGATTCTAAAAATTAACAAGCCATTAGTTTCACCAAGTAAAATACATTGCTAAGATTCACTAGGGCAACCGACTACTGCAGAGTTAAAAATTGTTTTTCCCTTATTATTTTCTTTACTTTTTTTTTCTCTTCTTTTTTTTTGGTGGTGGGGGTGGTTATGTTTAAATGAAGGTGCTTTTATAGCACCAAAGACTTAATCATCCATTTCCTACATAAAAGGTAGCTACTTTTTTGCATGGACCTCAAGTATATTGTAGTATAGAGGTGGAATTTAAGGAAAGGTATTCAGCAGGCTGTGTTGTAGCC
>NC_043702.1:35832795-35914458 GCF_006229205.1 Suricata suricatta | reverse complement strand
ATAACGATTGCCACTTCAGATAGCTGTGAAATTAGGTGATTAACTAGTTGTTACTTAACCTTCTAATTTCTGTATAAGTCTAATTACATGAAATAGAAGTTGGGGTTTTGATTTTTTACTTTGCTTTTCTGTTTGGAGTGTCATTGTAACTACTGTATTGTAAATGATGGAAAATAATTGCATATGTTAAAAAAATAAACAAATAAAACAGAGAAAAACAAAATTGAACTAGCAAGCATGTGCACAATAACACACTGCCCATGCTGGAGTTTTGAAAATAGCTTACGCAGGTTGTAATGGAACTAAGGGAGGAGGAGATGGTCTCAGCACTAGGATGTACCTAGGAATCCTAGTCCCAAGAGGTCCTTGATGAAAACAAAATCCTTGATCAAAGCGGTCATGTGCATTGGGAAAAACCTATGTTCTGTAGTACCATCTCAGAAATTAAAAATGCACATTAGCTAGTTAGGGCTTACTGTCCTGTAATAAAGGAACTGCTTAGCTTTGTTTGCCCCTCCATTTCCAAACTTAGTTGACCACAGAGTCCTCTTGTCCATTGCATCCCTGAAATTAGTTTTCCTTGGGGCACACTTTAGAAGACACTGCTGTAGAGAGTATAGAAGAAACCTTTTCTTTTTTTAACATTTATTTTTGAAAGATAGAGAGAGACAGAGCATGAGTAGGGGAATGGGAGAGAAGGAGACACTGAATCTGAAGCAGGCTTCAGTCTATGAGCTGTCAGCACAGAGCCTGACATGGGGCTCGAACTCATGAACTGGGAGATCGTGACATGAACTGGTCAGATGCTTAACTGACTGAGCCACCCAGGCATCCCTAGAAGAAACTTTTTTTAGCCAACATCCACTCACCTGACATTCCTTTCCTAAAACTTGAGATTAGAAGTTTCCTCTTTAGCATGCTCTATCACTGGAGTTGTATGCTTACAAAGAGTCAATTGAGGTTTTTTTCCAAAACCTGTTTATTCCATTTGTAATTATAATTACAATTACATAACTTAATTAAATATTACATAATCCTGTGACTTGTGAGTGTAAGTATAAAGAGTTAATTGTTTCTTTGAAAAATAAATTGAATGCTTCAGAAAGGGGGCTTTTTGTAAGTGTTGTTAAATTAGATGATAGGAGGGTAACTATTAAAGATTTGGGAAAAAATAATAAAAAAAGAATTTTTAGATTGCTTTGCAAGTATCTTTTAAGTTACAGATGCATTTTAAAGACTGAAATATATCATTATTCAAGAAAGATTAAATGGAGAATTTAAATTAGTAGAACCATACTCAAAGCCTTACACCTGTAAATTTTACTTTCTAATTTTACTGAATGTTTGATTAAGTGACTAATTACAATTCCTGTAGGTGTCAGATTAAAGGGCTGTGTTCTAGTGAGAGAGGATTGAAGAGTATTGTATATACTCTATGGTATGTTTTTAAATATCTCTCAAGCTAGGCTCAGTTGTATGTTATGTTTATAAATATCTCTCACACTAGGCTCAATTGTCTTTAGAATCTTCTTTACTTGCTGCCTTTTATTTATTTTATTTGGCTTTATTACAAGTCCATGGATTTGCTTGGTGCCCATAATGATGTTTAAAAATGAGGGTTAAATTTTAATTTCTCTCTGAGAGTTATCTATACATTTACATTGCACCTTTTTGAGTTTTATACTCCATTTTTGGTTTTTGTGGGGACTAATTTTATTTATTTTATTTATGTATTTTTCAGTAGTCTTTTATAGTCAAAGTTCTTGAAAGAATGTGTGGTACGTGATATTTGATTTTTATCTGGATTCTCTTAGGCTTGGTCCCATGGCAGCCTATAATTTAAGGTTGTATTGCTATTTAAGAGTTTTTAACATCTGTACTCATGTGTGCTATGTAAACAAAACAATTATTCTATTGTGGACCAATTATTTCTTTTGAAATGCATAACACAACAGTTATTTTTCAGGTTTAATTAGGGCTGTGTTTGTATAAAGATCTGTAGTTTATAAAAGCAGTGAAGCAAAGACAAAATGGGAAAAAAAGAGAAAGTATTGCCTGATTCTTTCATTAAAGAACAAAAAGGGGGGAGGATTCAGACAAATTAAGAATTCACTCAGTTTTTTTTATCTTGTGTCTTTTTCGCAAGTACCAGACACAGAGCTATAAAATAGTAATTTGTCAAACTACATATTAAGCTGATATTTGAAATGAAAAGGATATTTCCACCCAGTATAATATTGCTTTTTTTAAACACTAAAAGCCCTTATATTAGGGTGGTAATTGAATGAATGCTTTTAGAAAATACCTGTGTGCTTCATTATGACACATTTCGTGTGCATCTCTTGGGAGGGCAGCCATGTCGGGATGTGGAGGGACAGGATAGAGACTGGAGCCATAGCTTTTCACTCTGAAGAAGAGCAGTGGTTGGCATGAATGTTTTGGTACCTACATGCAGTTGTTTTAAACTCAACATGGAAGAACTGGGATATCTGGGTGGCTCAGTTGCTTGAGTGTCTAACTCTTGATTTGGGCGCAGGTTTTGATCTCGTAGTCATGAGATCAAGGCTGGTGTTGGGCTCAGCCCTGGACAGGGAGCCTGCTTGGGGCTCTCTCACTCTGTCCCTCCCCTGCTCACGCTCTCGCTCAAAACAAACAAATAAACAAGCAAACAAACATGGAAAAGTTGTTTTAAACTCTAGCGATTTCTCTGCTCATACGTCATTGTAAGCAGCATGGATTATTTCCTATCAGTGCCTAGAGACATTTTAGAAAGTTTGTTGATGTTATGTTGAAATCTTGTAATTAGTGATATAATTTTATATCAAGCCTTTGTGGAATTGATACATAATGACTTCTCTCAGAATTTATTATTATAACAATTGAATCTTTTCTTATTTCTCAGTGTACCTCCCTGTACTATTTTCTTTTTTTTTTTAATTTTTTAATGTTTATTTTTGAGAGAGAGAGAGAGAGAGAGAGAGAGAGAGAGATGGAATGTGAGCATAGAGGGGCAGAGAGAGAGGGTAGAATCCCAAACAGGCTCCAGACTCTGAGCTGTCAGTTGTCAGGTATCTAACCCGCAGATTACGAGATCATAACCTGAGCTGAAGTCAGATGCTTAATCAAGTGAGCCATCCAGGTGCCCGTTTCTTCATTTTGTAAGTCTATGAAGGAGCAATGACTTCTATTTCTGTACCATTGTAATTGAACTCTAGAACCTCCCCTTCTTAGGGGGTTTTCATGTGTTTATGATCATTTTGTTGTGGCTACTTGATTTCTTTTTGTTTCTTCAGAGTCGATTTATAGGATCACAATAGTACTTTGAGAAACTTGAGGGGGGGTTTATGATGTTAGGAAGAGTAGACAGTTTAAATGTTAAATCACAGCAGTCATTCACTTATTTGATAAACATTTATGAGTCAAATAAATACTAAGAACTAGAGATACTAAGATGGATGAGAGAATTTTCTGAAGGTTTGCTCAATATTCCTTTTTCAATTGCTACTATCTAGAAAATGTATTGTAAATACTATATAAAAAATAGTTGAAATGGAGAAACAAACTTGTTTGCTAGAATGGGAAAACATATCTCTTGATCTGTATGAAAAACATGGGCGTGACATTGAGATTCGAGTTATGGAGAGGGAATGGACATTGTATCCTAAAGAGTGGTCCAAGAGTAATATTTATACTAATATTTCCTTTTTTTGGATCTCATCTTGTAATAGAAGTTACAAAACATGCTGATGTTCCTGGCATTGTGGGCTAATTGAAGATCAGAGGGGAAAATACAGGCAAAATGGAACAGGAATTTTATTGGGTGAGCATTTGCTTGTTTGAAAAGCAGGCTTTTGGGCTTCATGTTTTGGACAATCAGCCTATAGTGGTCCCTTTCTGTGATTATTTCACAGGAGGTAGTATTTGTAGCTTTTGCTCTCTCGGAGAATGCAACCATTGTAATACTCTGACATGGTGTTGAGAGCAATGACAGTAGGGAAAGGAGGCCTCTTTTCAGCTTTGCTCCAAGGTCTGTTATTGGGTCTTCCTTGGCCTGGAGGAGACAGGGGAAACAGAGAATTCTAGTGCCCAGCAACAGTGCAGTGCGTTCAGACTACTGCTCCGTGGTGGGTAGAATTTCACTTTCTGGTGAGGACCTGAAGAGGTTTATGAGCATTCCTATGAATTACCTTCTTTTCCCAACTTCCTGAAAGGCTGTCCTCATTGAGGCCAAGAGGAATGAGGAAAAATGTGGCACACTGTTCTATTCTACAGGCTCCATGACAGTGAAAATGATGAAGTTGCTGGTTTTCTAGTTGGAGATAACCTTTTAGGTTATCCTCTCAGTAAACAGGAGAAGGAGAGGGCAACCAGCACATCCTAATGACTATTTAAAAACCTGGTCGGTGGCGTTGGGGGTCTTGTGTCTCTTGCATATGCTGTGCCTGGTTTGAACCTTCTCAATACGTTCCCAAAGCTGCTCTGTGGCTGGTAGCAGTGTGAGGTGGAGACTGCTTAATCCCCACACAGATCGGCATCTCTCTGAAATAAATTACTTGTCTTTTTTCTGACTAACATTGCAGGGGATGGCTTAGAAGACTAACCCTCAGATTTGAAATGTCTGCAGATTGCTTCTCTACTTGACAGTTTTGAATTTTACTTAGCTGTGCTGGTCTTTTTAGTTTTCTCCAAGGAAATGGATTATATTTTGCCGCTGAAGTACAAATATAATCATTGTTATTTTCTTGTCTTGTGGAGTATATTTTGACTGAAATAAGTAGATAATGTACTATTTTCGAAGTGCCAACCACAGTAGGTTTTTTTTTGTACCATTAAGTAATTCATGTATTGTTCTTTCTAGGCAATTATAGAATTTTTTAAGTTACTAAGTAATTTACTAAGCACATATATTTTCAGCACTGTGCAAAGAACGGGGGCATACAAAAGAAATCTCAGGCACAGTTCATATTTTCATGTAGTGACAGTATTTGTAGAGAAATGAAATTAAGTCAGAGGAAACAAAAAACAATTAAATGTCCAGCTGTATAGTGCTCTCTATCGGAACTGCATGGAAGTAAAAGTAAAAAAATGAATATAGATGAATTAATGAATGAATTGAAAAAAAAGTGTTTATTCAGGGAAGAAATTATTGTGGACTGCAATCTGCTGTGGAGTAGGTGAGATATGGGCAGAGCCACAAAGGATGAATAGGGTTTGGCAGTTAGAGAGAAATGGAGGAATGGTATTCCAGGTAAAGAGAGCAGAGGTCAGAAGGTGGAGGTGAACATGGCATATTTTGGGGACAGTGAAAGAAAAGCCCAGGCTGACCAGAGGACAAACATTGCATGCGGGAGGAATAAAACAAAAATAAAGTTGGGCATCTCCCCTTCTTTCTTGAACAGTGAACCTGAATTTTGTGCCTACCCCCAAGCAATGAATCATGATTGGTCTAATCCACTCATGACAATTCTATTCCCTACTTTCCCAGTCTCCTGGGATAGCTCTGTGACCTCACTCTGGCCAATCTAAAGAATGCTGATGGTATTTCTGGAAATGCTTTTGCTCTCTTGATAAAATGTTGGAACTCTCTTTTCCCCTTCTTCTACCCTTTAATGAAAATGGAAGGCCTAGAGTCATGCAGCAATCGGTGCCATGAGGTAAAGCCTTAGAGGTGTTGTCTCTGACACTGCTGAAGTGCTATACCTTCATCAACAGCTGTCTACTTCTGGACTTCCTGTTATGTGAGAAAAACCAACTTATGTTTGTGTAAAACACTCTAAGTCATGGGTTTTAAAGTTATTTGATATTATTTTAAGAAGGTTAATCTGTAATAGTGTGTAAGGTGAATCAAAAGGTGGTAAAATACAGGTCATTATCATAACACTATAGGCCTGAGGTAAAGAGATTTTGGACAAGATTTATGGCAAGGGGAGTAGGAGAGGAGAGACATCTTAGAGAAAAAGCAAATGATTCAGTACAGATTTAGCAAAGGAAATAAGAAGCCACATAACTTTGAAGTTTCTAAACAGGAAGGTAAGTGGGATGGCCATACATCTTTAGAAATAGGCAAATGATGATAATGATTAATTCCTTTTTAAAGCATGTTGGGTTTTAGATAATGATGGGACATTCAAGTAGAAATATTTAGAAATATAACGTTTGAGTTCAACTGAATCTATAGGGTACCTGTGACCTCAGACATGGACAGAAAGAAAAGCATTTAATGATGCCTCCAGTTTTGAATTGAGAAGAAGTAAAGTGGTTAGTTGTATAAACATGGAAACAGAGAAAGGAGATAACACAGGTTTAGAAGATTAAACAGGGTGCAGTGCCATTGAAGCCAAGGGCACATAGTGTCCACCAATAAATGCATATGTCAGGGAAGAATGACATTGTCGTCAGTATCCAATGCCCTAGAGAGGTCTAGGAAGATGAGTTCTGAGGACAGACGTGAATCTAGTAAAAGTATGACACCAATGATTTCCAAGACAGGGGTTTCTACAGATTTGAGGGTCATATATTGGCTGCCCAGATTGAAAGCCAGGCCAATACCATGACAGGCTTTAGATTCCCCCAGAAACAGCAGGTCAGAGTCTTGTCTTCTCCAGGAGGATCAGACTTTTACCAAAAAAGGAAACTACCTCCACTACACCCAATCAGGGAAACTGAAAGAGATGTATAACATTCCTGGGTTTGGGGGGTTTAGGGGCAGAATCTCAGATAGTGGCTCAGTGTTAGCTAGCCAATGGCTCACCATTCACCTAAACCCCACGTGGGGGTCCTCAACTCACCCCACAATTGGAGACTTCAAAGGTATTCCAGGTGTTATGATTGGGTCTTGCCAATTGTAACGGACACCTTAAAGATTCTATATGGTCAAGACTGTTGCTGAGGCTAATGTATAGCTGTGATTGGATCGCTGTGTCTATGTCACCAACCCTTGTACCTTCTCCTCTCCAAAAACCCATAAAAATTGTACCCCACTATTGTTCAGGCTCTCAGCACGGATCCACTGCGTTGGTGAAGTCTGAGAGACCGAGCGTGAGCCTGAATTAACACCCTTTGCTTTTGCATATGTGACTAGGTCTCCCTGGCGGTCTCTGGTTTTTGGGGATATTGCAATCTGGGAATAACAAGATCTGCAAAGAAGATGGGGCAGTAAATGATGGGAAGGGAATAGAAGCTCAAGGTGATAGAGAAAGATCATTCATTGAAGAATTTGGGAATTAAGAAGGAGTGATCCTTGTAGGGGTAGTAGACGTAACAGAAGAACTGAAAATCAAGAGGGAAGTAGTTACCGGAAAGGTCCAAACACAAAGCAAAAGTAAAGCCATAGGTGGTAGTGGAGAAAGACCTTCTCCTTTAAAGTTGGAGGCAAGAACAAGGGAGCTGGGCAAACTAGTCCATGGAAGCAAATATACTTTCATGTGTCAGTCCCCACAGGGTAGGTGAAGTCAGGTGTTAAAAGCTAGGCTGGTGAAAGGAAGAAGGGGAGGGGATCCTGGAGAGGGAGGCGGGTGAGAGGCTAGTGTGACAGAAAGAGGGTCTCCAGAGGACAGAGAACAGCTCTGGGGGGAGGTAGGAATGTAAGGGGTAGGGGATGGTGGTCTGAGAAGAATAAATGCAGATCTCAGGCTTGGAGTGGGATTTTGAGATGGTGAGACCCAGGCATTGCCTGTTAGTGCTCAGACATTGTTATACTTGTAACACTTGTGACTTGTTATAAGTAGAGATTTAATTCTTCTTTTAATATTATTATTTTTTGAAGAAAACACATAAGCAAAATTATATGGTATTTACTCATTATTATTTTTAAATGTTATTTATTTTTGAGGGGGGTGTTGGCACAGCAGGGCAGGGGCAGAGAGCGAGGGAGACAGAGGATCTAAAACGTGTTGTGCACTGACACCAGAGAGCCCAAAGTGGGTCTGGAACATGTGAACTGCGAATTGGGTGCTCAGCCCACTGAAGCCCACCTGGGTGCCCCGATTTATATGGCATTTATTAAAAAAAATATACTGGAGTAGTATTTACTTAGAAATATAATTTATGCTGAGTCTAAGGTCTAAATCTAATGGGCTTTATCTTGCTTTGGTAAGATTTCCCAAATATGTAATAAAAAGCTATCTGTGTTCCAATTGTGACAAGATTTTGCCTGTCCACATATTCATCTGTATTCTTGTTGGACTCGGCATTGGATTTCCGACAGTGTTTGTTGAAACCTGCCATCCATCCATTCACAGTAGCCTCTCCTAGTAATCTCTGTGAAACAGTTTTTAAATGTCCTTAAAAAAGAATACTACTCTAATGAAATGGCAGATGGTGTGTTGCATGATTTCCTAACCGGTGTTATTTCCACACTGTAATTCAACTATATAAAGAATTTTGCTCTCAACTCAGGAGGAATCCTGTGAAACTCAAGTTTTTGTTAATTTACAAAAGGATCATTTCGGTATACTGGAATTGATTTTCATAAATATGTGTTCTACCACTAGTTTTATTATATAAAACTACAGATAAATAGGGATAAAAATGATAGATACAAATTGTGAGGACTACACAACATCCTTTAACATCCTATTTTCTTCTAATTTTTAAAGTGGGGCATTATCATGGTAGACAATTTTTAAAATAGAGAAAAAGAGAAAGGAAGTAAAAATTGCTCCAACTTCCTGGAGAGAAACACTATTAGCTTATTTTTTGGTGGTGTGAAGACTACTTTTTTCCCCCTGAAACTGGATCATATTAAACATACTTCTTACTTCGGTAGACCAATTCACTCCTAATTTTAGTTTCATTTTCTGAAAACTCTCAAGTCAGCAAGAAAAGGTGCTCAAAGGAAGTAGTATGCAACATAAGAGTTAACAGGAGGCACAATTGCTGTGCCTTGTGTGTTCAGATAGAGAACCTGACTCATTTGTGACCTTCACTAACTTTCTACCCCAAAAAATGTGGTTGCAGTGAGTCAAGTCTCCATTGCCCCTAATCTTGAGAAGATAATAATTTAATCCTATTATGATTTATACTATGTCCTTTTCAGGATTAATTGTAAGTATAGAAAAATCTTAGTTTTATACCTCAGTTATAATTATTTACTTACCACTTAAAATATATGAGTTAATTTTAGGTGATAAGTCTTTTTATGTTGTCAGTTTATTTTTCTTTTAATATTTGTATGTAGTTTTTGCATCACATTTTCCAATGGAAATCAAATGTCTATTAGAGAGAATCAACTGAGTAGTCAAGTCAAATTTGCTTTAATCTTCCAGGGTTTAAAAACTTTTTTTAATATTATAGTTTTATAAGAGTTATGAGTCATAGGAATGTAGAGAATATGAAACATACTGCATTCTTTTAGACAGAAAGTTAAACTGTTTATAATTAGGATACACTATCCTAATTTTATTACATAGGATATTTTTACCATTACTTTAACTATGGTAATATTTGGTTTGTCAGTTATCTTGCTTTATAGAATTTTTGTTTTGAAATAGACAATGAAAGGAATAATTATATTTAATATAAGCAGTGGAGAAGTAACCAGAAATAAGAGAGAAAGGAAAGGGATATGCAATCTGGAGCAATGAATTTTAATTACCAGAATTCAGTGGGTCAGCCAAAGACTCAAATGTTAATTTTTAATAAATAGACATTTATTTAGGAATTGATTTCTTTGGACTCAGATGGAATATAAAAACAATTGAAAGTTGACAGAAATAGAACATAATCACCTTTTTGAGTTTAGCTATCATTATTTCTGGAATAAAATACTCAGGAATAAGGTGGCACATAAGGGGACACAAAATCTTGGAAGTGAGCACTACTAGGACAAAAATGTACCACTTAATTTCACAGAGGTCTTTATTGAGGTATATATGTCTTACCATCCTTAATTTTAATTTAGTGACCAGTCAAAAACTTCTTGTTGGGTTGAGTTTGAATTGCAGTGGTGACTGATGGAGTGTTAATTAGTAGCATTGGTAGATTAGTTGAGTAGCAAGAAGGGTGGAGACAGGGCAAGGTGGGTAGGTGGCAGATAATACAGGAACTAATGTGCCATTTTGGTCAGCCTGGTTTCTGTGATCCCATTGCAATACCCAGTTGCATGTTTAGTGCTCAGAAGCACGACCTGAATAGAGCAAGAGAGGTCAGGTAGTGTGAGGTCAGCGGTGGTTTGGGAATCACTGGGATTGTTTTCTCTGCTCTTAATTGTAACTGATGGCAGATCACATTCCCAGAGAGGAGGAACAGTAAGTGACTAAAATACACTAGCATAAATCCTCACTCTTAACAGGCAGCACTTGTAGCTTCTGGTCCTCTGTTCTAAACCTTTTATATAAGAACATAATATATAAATACTAAATAAATAAAATTACTTTCTGATTTTATTTCATTGTAGAATTAGTTGGGAATCTCTCCTTTTGAGAGCAGTTACAGAGACAAAGAAAACAAAGATAGAACCCGTTCTCTCATTTGCTCCAATGGACTTCCCTGATGAGTGTTGCCTTTTTAATGAAGATAGATGGCAGAGCAAACTTTTCTATGTAGTTTAGCCATGAATTCTTTTAATGGGGAAGGGTGCTGTCCAATACCCCAGGGCATGGCGGTGGAGTTGGCTGAGGCTATAGAAGCAGCAGGTGCTTACAGGTCCAGAAATGCCCCGCTCATTAGGACTGCTGTAAATCACAGCATCTTTCACGCTTTTTGAGTGAAACTTGGCACCTTCAGTTTACTACTGTGTGGTGGTCACACCACCCTGACTGCAAAAATATTAATAGATGGCACCTTCCACTGAACAATGCAACTGGGCATGCCTGCGTCAGGAATGATGGATTAGGAGCCTGAAAGATTCTGCAGAGAGGAGAAAAAGAGGATGTCAAGGAAGCTGTCATTTTGTAACTAAAGACTGGTAAATAGAAAGAGTTGATGGGCACATCTGTTACCCACAGTGTCACTGTATCCTGGAAGAGCTTGTATGAAAGCCGCAAGAAGGACTGTCCCAGCACCTGAATGAGCATGGGCCTCGCGGGCTGGGCTGGTTAGGGAGGGTGAAGATTGAGGTTTGTGACTCACGAGCTGGCCTCCTGTCATCTTCAGTCTGTTGTGGAAAAGGTTTTGGCTCACACTGGCTTGGTTGAGCCATGGAAATGATTCCCGCTTAATATTCAGGGTCTCTGTCTGCCAAAGCCTATTTGTTTTCCTTCCTTTTTCTTCATCGTTGTCATTATACAAAGACAATGGTAGATGAGATTTGAGACTTAAGGAAATAGACTTTACCAGAAAAGAAAAAGTAACTCTTTTGCAGTTCCAATAATATGACTAATATTAAAGATCCTTTATTCCTCCTGCATCCCTGGGAGGTGGTGGGTTGTGGGGAGCAAAGGGGGAGAAAGAAAAAGAAAAGAAAAAAGATGTCTTTTAATTGAATGTATAAAATGAAGATCTAGTAAAGTAAATATCATTTTGGGAACCTTAGGACTGATAAAAAAAAAAAAGAAGAAGACACTTAATAGAACTCTTTCAGTTTAAAGCTGAGTTTTAAAAGATTGTTTTGTCTAATGTGTGCCATGGGAAGAAATGTAAGTCTCATAGCCTTCCTTAGACGTCAGTGTTATTTAAGTGAAGACTTACATATACCAAGTTTTATTCACTTGTCTACTTTGGCTGATAGGAAGCATTCTGGAACTAAAAATTCCTCTCTCTAGCTCTTCTCCTAAAAAGTCTCTGTCTTCTTATACCATTTTGCTTTCATTTGCCTCTCTTTCTCTAATTCTTCCTTTATTTTCTTTCATACGCCAACATCTGGAAACTCTTTAGAGGTTTCTGTGATCCTAGATCATGCAGTTTGTTACCCAGTCAACACCTTTGTGAGCTATTTTTGATTTTCGGAAATTGTTTTTCTTCAAATAGTTTTATTTGAAAGTGCTATGCAATATAATTCTTTTGAAGGGGAAGCATTTTAACATGGTACAATCACAGTGTAGAGAGTGAAAATTAAGTTGAATGAGTTCTATCTCTTTCAAGTATAGATTGCTAGACTTTTCTGGGTTGGACACAAAATGAAATCAAAATGAAGGATAAGGGATGACAAGAGAGCTATGAGGAGAACACAGTGGCCATTGGGAAGGACACTGAAAAGTGGGTAACAAGAGGAACAAACAAGAGGAGTCCTAACATTGAAGGAAAGCCATCCCATTTATAATATGGAGACCTTAAACATATAGGAAATTTTTTAAAATACACTTTTATTTTGCAATAGTTTTATATATTTATTTTTTGGGTTTTTTGGCAATAATTTTAGCTGAATAGAAAAGTTGCAAAGATAGTATAGATGGTTCTTGTATATACCCTTTACCCAGCTTTCCCTAATGTTAACATATTATAGTTCTATATTTTTAATGGTTATGATAAACATGAGTCTGTGGTTTATAGATGTCACTATTTTCTTATATTATTAGAAAAAAATTAGAAGTAAGGAATTTTCTCCTCAAAAGTTCATATTCTTGTTTACACTTTTAAGACTCTTTATAGCTGCTGGGACTCCTAGTGCCCATAGGCGTGGTCTGTGAGATTCTGGAAGGGAGAATTATCTTTCTCGCTCCATGACAAATCTTCTGACTTTCCACAAGAGTCAAGTGGGTGAGGTTTGTTTTGGGGACCTTATCCTTCTTTGTTGTATCTTTTTCGCTTGTTAACGGTGCCTCCTCCTCTGTTTTATAGTTAGACCGAGGCTCTCAGCATCTTTTCTTTTTCTCTTCTCATTAAACCCTGCTCTTAGGAAAGACTCCCAACTGTATTCATATTAAGACAAATTAAAAAGCAATTGTGATAGTAGCTTAAAGAAACTGTTCTTCTTCAGAGTTATTTACCTTTCAGCAGGGATGCAAAGTTTGATGCCAACCTTCCCAAATTTAGATGTGTTAACCATAACAAAGTATCCTGAAAAGTTGCTTCTATTAGAACTTTTTTTTTGAGGAAAATCTCATTTTTACATTAAAACGAACATTAAATTATGATAGACTATAATGTAAAATTCATGCAGTTTTTAAAGTAAAATTGGTCTTAAATTGGGACTTTTTGGTGGTCTCTGACTTCAGACCCTAGAGGTAGTTCTCTACCTTAGATAATGTCTATGACGTTAAAAAGAAAATTGAAAAGCTACTGCCTTATGCTAACTGATCTAAACTTTGGAAGTGAAATTTTAGCACCAACCAGCACAAGTTCCCCAGCCTCTAATAACTCATCTTCTCTTTTAATTAACATTTTAAAAATGATGCATACACACCCAGAGTATGATTAACTCTCTCTATTGGATATCATTGAATGTGTGATAAACACTTTTAAATGAACAAATGAATGAAAAGTTGGAGTATTATTTCGCATGGTGGGCCTTTTCCTGTGTTTCCTGAAATCCCACCCTGGAAGGATTCACTTAATCCAGGAAAGCCAGGCCCTGCTAATCAACCCCTCATGTTCTGGGCCTTGGCCTAGCTGAGGTGAAGGGACTGACCAGTGCATAAATGACTTAAGGTATTGGGGCCTCTCAGTAAGATGTACTATACTCTTCACTTCTAGTTTTGGAGAAGATGGGTGCCCTGAGATTACAGTTGTAGTGTCCATTTGCTATTTAGAAGTAATCAAACACTATACCCTGTATGGTGTAAATATTATAGCTGAAGGACAGCCAGCAAGAGAAGGCAGCAAAGAGTGGGGAAGAAAAAGGAGTTTAGAGTTGGAGAGATCAAGGCTCAAAACTGGGCTGTACCATTGACCCCAGGTATGGTACTTATCCTTATGAGACTTAATTTCCTAGTATGGAAAATGAAGAGTATCAGGCATCCTCTGTGAAAACTAGAGTATAGTTAGCTTATGAGCTGGTCCTTGGCCTTTTTGCCATCAGAACTATTCCTTGTCTCCCACTCTCCCACTCTTCATGACAGAGTCTTCAATCCCTGCAGGCTGATTTCCCAGGTCTTCTTCCAGCCAGGAGGAAACACTGGTAGCAGATGAGAGAGTGCTGTAGGTGTGTTTGCTTTGTGCCTTCAGCTTCTGCAAGACAGGCCCATTCTGGTTCCAGCTTCTTCCATGAGTCTGGCCCTTAGTGCTAAAAACACCACCACCTACTCCATTTGTCCTTCCAGCCAGGAGTGTTGCTAATCTCTGGGTTGCCTCATATTTACTGTTTTCTTCTTAGCTCTTCCAGCACTTGTGTATCCACTCTTTATATTAAATTCCCTCATTTTAAACACTTGAAATGGTTCTTTTACATCATTAGATGAACCCTTATTGATACAGCCAATTGCAGTAACCTGTGAGCTGAAGGGAGCTTTCGCTGGGCTGGTTGTGTTACTAATAGAAGGGAAGGAGAGCCGTGCTGGAAGAAGGAGGAAGAAGGGCAATGCAGTGACAGACTGGGTAGAAGTGAAGGCAGGAGAAATCAGGCAGTTCAGATTATGATGACTACCATTGATGGAGACAGGCCATTGGAATGGAAGCTTCTTTTGGGTAGAAGCTAGGAGTTTGGTGTAGAACACATTAGAGAAGAAACATCATGATGTCTCTATCTCTGCACTCTGCCTTTTACACTTAGGTGTACTGCAGCTGCAGGAATATTTATGGAGTTGTCTTTCTCTCTTGGGAAAGGATAAGGGGATAAGTTCAGAGGGAAGAGAGAAGGGCAGTGTGTGGCCCAGAAGGGAATTCCCTCTGGAACCTTGCTGAGCTTGGAATGTATCTCTCCAGCATCATAACTCCAGCCCCACCACTGTAACCTTTTCAGGGACTAGAACAGGAGGCTGGCTGCTCACAACCCATTCTTTGCTAGCTGGGCAGTAGCTCTTCCCCAGAGGGACCTGAGATGAACAGGCTCTTCCTCTTGCTAGTGCAGGATTGAAAGAGGGGTGCTGTGGGAGGAGATAAAATTTGACTTCCACATGGCCTGCAGACATAAGGAGACATTTTGGGGACCATTTTTAGGCTTAAACTCAATAATCTAAACAGCAGATACTTGAGTTCTGATTTCCCCATGGGTTAAGATAGTTCATAGTGGGGACAGTCAACATTGCTGCAGCAGGCTGGAATCCACTTCCTTAATGTACTAGGGCATTATGAAAATGATCTCTGAGGGAGAGTACTGAGTTCACATCTTCAGGAACAATGTCTAGATATATTAAGAAATGACCTCAGATGAAAAACAAACAAAATCATTCTGGCAAATCAGACAGAGCACATTACGTGGCATTCATGATGTGTTTTATATGTGCATTGGGAGAGAGAAGACTCTAATAAATGAAGACAAACAGGAACTCTCTTCTCAAACTTACTTTTCCCAAACTCTCTTCCCAGATACTTTTTTGTTATGTTGGGCAGGTCGAAGGTTCTGGGAAAAAACGGCTAGTACTCTGACCTGCTTTCTGCAAATATAACATTTCCTGTTTTGTAGGCGCTTGGGCTAAAACATGCACAAACCAATTGATGTAAACTTTTAAACTCCTAATACGCCCAAACTTTAAGGTTGAAACCTTTGTGTGTGTGTGTGTGTGTTTGTGTGTGTGTGTGAGAGAGAGAGAGAGACAGAGAGAGAGAGAGAGAGAGAGAGAGAGAGAGAGAGACAGAGAGAGAGAGAGAGGAGAAAGAGGGATTCCAGATGTCCTTGGAGTGTCATATTAATCTAAATTCCAGATAATCTCCAGTTAATTGAAAAACTGATTCAATTAAATATTAAATGCATCAATATTTTATATTTCCCCAAACTAGCCTTTTGTTTTCTATGGCCTTTTTCAATTCTGAGTGAATTCGGTTTGACTAAAGAAAACCATTCTTGTTATGTCCTTTAAAATATGGTGAGGTGAGCATGGTACTCCTTGGATTGATGTTCACATTAATAAATCCTTTGATTCATAACAACTTAGATAATATAAAATTAAAATTAGCTGCTGACCTCAGGGAGTAAGCAGATTTTTTGGTAAGGAGTCTATAGCCATCTTTACATTTCTTCCTTCCTTTTTAATAAATGATGAAAGCTGCAGTGTTGTCATAAAATCACATTTATTTATAGTGATAAGGATGAAGCTAATCCCTGTTTCATCACTCTGATCAGCGGTCACATAAACACAATGGAACCTGACATGCTGGCAGCCTCTGCTCATTACAGCCTTCCAAACAACCTCCACGCTCATGGCTGGAAGTCAAATGGGGTGAGCTGCTTCCAAATAAGAAAGAAAAATAATTGGTTTTAGAGATAAAGGGATTATTAAAATTTCCATGTGAAATTTCTACCACCTCTTGGCTTCCGATGGAATAAGAGTTATACTAAGATGCCTCTGTTTCAACTTTGAAATTAAAAGTATTCAGAAATATGGAGAAAATTATTACAGGCAACAACAACTACTTCAATAGCAGTTTCTTGTCTTCATGCTGTTTATCCCAATGACCTGCTAATTAAAAACAAAATAACTACAAAAATTCTACTAACAAAGTTTTCATCAGGGAAGTTTTCTGGCTAAAGCATTTTTTTTCACATCTTTACAATTTCAAGCTGTTCTCCCACCCAAAAGGGGTTGATTAGTTTTTTAAATTTTTTTTATTGATGTAGACATCAGGGGAAAAGCATAATGCTTTGTTTAAAACAGTGCGGACAAAGACAACATTTCTGGCCATCTGGTCTTCAGAAACAAACACTCTGAAGTCCAGTAGACTCAGGCTTAACTGTTCAAGTATCTCTTCTTTGATCTA
The DNA here is from genome assembly GCF_006229205.1 of Suricata suricatta. Taxonomy (NCBI): domain Eukaryota; kingdom Metazoa; phylum Chordata; class Mammalia; order Carnivora; family Herpestidae; genus Suricata; species Suricata suricatta. The sequence continues at coordinate 35,897,727 of NC_043702.1, read as the reverse complement.
CACTTGAATCTCAAGTCATCTCTGCTGTGTGATCTTGGGCAAGTTACTTAATCTCTCTAAGCCTCAATTTCTTCATCTGCAAAATAGGACTAATGAAAGTACCATGAAAACCTGTCATAAGGGAAAAAGAAGGAAATGCATGTAAAGAGCTTCCATAATAGAGAGCCTTACACATACTAAGATTCAAGTCATACTAGCTATTTTTTATTTGTCTTTTTTTAATTACATGGTCTATTTGCTTTTGTGACTATTAGCATTTAGTAATCTGCTCACTGCACTGCTAAATTTTGTCTTTGTAGAGCAGTCCCTGAGTGATGGTTGAGATCTGACAGGGTAGACAGAATTACGAAGTGTTGGGTGTTGCTGACTCTCATTTGGACCCTTGGATGTCACATGGGGTAGCTTTAGCAGCAATGGCAAAAAATAAATCCCATTTCAATCAGTGTTACAACCCTTGATTTTGGCTTTTTGCATAAATATAGGATTTTATGCTTGAGGTTATAACACTCTTTGAGCTGCTGAGTGCGACTGCACCTGGCGTGTGTGTGTGTGTGTGTGTGTGTGTGTGTGTGTGTGTGCGCGCGCGCCATGGTGGAAACCCGGGGGTGGGGACTGGGGGGGAGTTGCCTTTCATTATATTTTTAATAAAACTTAGCAGTAGCAGAATTAAACTTGTGAATCACTTTAACAACTGTTTTTCTTAATGGAGATGAGCCTTTTTATATCTTTGTAGTTAATACTTTGTGGTTCTAAATTAGGATCCTTGATGTGATTGTATTCTTCTCAAACATTATTAAGAACTCATTTTACAATGAAAAGGCTTATAATTGAGTCAGGGAAGCAAGGCATTCCAGGCTTTTGGTGGCACTGAGTTGAAGGAAAGGATGAGCTGGTTGGGATATGGCCAGGACGTGCTCTCTAGTGGAGAGACCGGTGGGAAGAAACTGCCATTTTCTTACTGCGTACTAGAAGCTTTGCCTATATTGTTTCATTTAGTCTTCCCAGGGCTCTTTAAGGCATGTTTATCATGCCCATTTCATAGGCTCAGAGAGATAATTTGTCCAAGATTACATAATAAGTAGAAAAACAGTATTAAAAGAATACCAGTTCTGTTTACACAATGTATTCTATGAAAGCCTATGAAGATGTATATTTGTAATTTGTGTACTGTTTTGTGCATATGCCACATACATTTCAATAAAGTTACTTATTAAAACAAATAGGTCTGTCTGGCTCAAAGTCTATACCCTTTTCTCTCTATTGTGCTGTTTCCAAAGAAGCATATGATGGATGGAACCCCAAGGAGTTACAGCTGGTTGTGGCCAGAAATAATGCTACCCTTATTAACTAGAACTGTCTTTGAAAGACTTGGATATTTCCCAGGAAAGATACACTCAGAGGAATGCTGTATCCTAAAATTGAGGATGCGTATGTATTAGACTTAGAAAAAAATTTCGAATGATTTTCTGAAAATACACTTAGCTTTTTGCAGTTTCTCATAATAGTGAAAAATCAAGGGGAATCCCTGAAATAGCCATCAAATAGGAATTAAATAAATAAATATGGTGTGGTTTTAAAAACTGCTTATTTTGAGTGATACTTATATTGTGGAGTGAAAAATGGTCATGGAGTGGCATTTATAGTAGGATAACATTTTTGTAAGTTTTTTGTTTATATACTTGTGTTTGCATAAGTAAGTGTCTAGAAGATGCTTACTAAAATACCAGTAGTAGTATCTCTCTGCATTTTGTAATATTGGTAGAAATTTACTTTTTTAAAAATGTTTTTCTATATTGTTTGACATTGTTTTCCTACAATTCTATAAAACAGAAATTTTGTGGGTTTTTTCTCAATGTTTATTTATGTATATTTATTTGAGAGACAGAGAGAGACCGAGCACAAGCTGGGGAGGGCAGAGAGAGAGAGAGAGAGGGAGATACAGAATCCAAAGCAGGCTCCAAGCTCTGAGCTGTCAGCACAGAGCCCGACACAGGGCTCAAACCCACGAACTGTGAGATCATGACCTGAGCCAAAGTTGAAAACTTAACCGACTGAGCCACCCAGGTGCTTCTCATTTTAATTTTTAATAAAATAATACTTTTAGCAAACGCTGCATCCTGAATTAAATATATCCTTTTTCAAGTTGTGTATTTTAGGAGGAAACAGTTCACTGTGTGAGTTCTGACACATTAAAGCAATATTATATTACCTTATTGTCAAACCAGAGAAGAACATTTTCAGGAGTAAAAAGATCCATTTTGTAAGATCAAACACATGCAATTACCAGACTGCTTGGCTTGTTTAAGCCTTTAAAAACATTAAAAATTATAAAAATTTTTAATTATGTTCTATGTTCTACATCCTTCTTGAAAAAGAGTTGTTTTACCTACCCAAAAAATGTCTTGAAAGTCTCAGCTTTGAAAATTCTCCATTCTGTTTAGATTTTAGTGTAATGATCAAGACACATGATTGCTTTATTTTATTCCATTTTACTTCTTTCTAGTGATTTTCTTTCTTCAATTAGGCTAACTAGTGACAGCATTAAAACCATACAGATTACACATTCATGCAAAAACAGATAATAGAGGAAGATGTGATTTTCCTTTTTGTCCTTTTCTTAAAGATTCTCAAGAAGTTAGCATAAGAGAATCCTGAGTACATCTCTATGTGTTGTAAATATATGGAAGTTCATTACCTATAAAAACACATATTGTGAGATTTTGCCAAGTTCAGATAACTATTATGAACAATTTGCAGTCTCAACACATTCTCTCATTTTTGATAAGTAGGTGCCCTAAACTGGAATATTCTCCTTGCCACTTACCTGAACTTGGTGATCAGAGACCCAGTCACACCTTTGGGGACATAGGAAGCTCTCTCTTTTGAATACATATAATTATGAAAATGGACAACATGATCTAATTCTGTTTGTGAATTGATATGTATGAAAAGATTTAGAATGTGTAAAAAGAGGGGTTCCTGGGTGGCTCAGTCAGTTGAGGATCTGACTTTGGCTCAGGTCATGATCTCAGTGTTCATGAGTTCAAGCCCCACATTAAGCTCGTTGCTGTCAGTGTAGAGCAGAGCCTGCTTTAGATCCTCTGTCCAGCCTCTTTCTCTGTCTGTCCCCTGCTAGCATGCTCTCTCTCAAAAATGAATAAATATTACAAAAAAAGAATGTGGAAAAAGAAGACCAAAGTTGTATTTAACAAATCTCACTTATTAAAAAGAATGTATGAGGAATTAAGGTTTGTTTTTTTTTTTTACCTACTTCCTTCCTGGCGATCAAGAGTTTGTCTTCTGTATTTGAGAGTCTGATTGTTTATTTATTTATTTGTTTTGCTATTTTATATTCTACATATAAGTGAAATCATATGCTATTTGTCTTTCTCTGCTTGACTTATTTCACTTAGTGTAATATCCTCTAGGTCCATCCATGTTGTCACAAATGGCAAGATTTTATTCTTTTTTATGGCTGATTAATAGTCCATTGTATATATACACCATATCTTCTTTATCCATTCATTCGTCAGTGAACACTCTGGTTGCTTCCATATCTTGGCTATTGTAAATGATGCTGCAATAAGCATAGGGGTGCATATATTTTTTTGAATTAGTATTTTCTTTTCCTTTGGGTAAAATACCCAGTAGTGGAATTACTGGATTGTGTGGTAATGCAATTTTTAATTCTTTGAGGAATCAGTACCATTTTCCAAGGTGGTTGCACCAATTTACATTGCCACCAATAGTACCCTTGCTGACACTTGTAATTTCTTGTCTTATTTATTCTTTTTGAAAATCTAGCTGTTTGGTTTCTGTAGTACCAGTAAAGTTGATTTTTATATTGTATTTTATATTGTGTATTTTACATATCATGAGGTAGGAAAATATCCTTAGATAGAACTGTATGACAGACATTTTCTCTTTTGCTTAAAAAGGCATTTTGTTTGGGGAGAAATGAGTATTTTGCTTCCCTGAGAAAGAAGTAACCCTGAGGAGTTTATGCATAAAGTTAGAAGAAAGTGGCTTTAACTTTGAGGGAGGAGAAATTTGAGAGAGACCAGAAACAATGGGGCTGGAGCCAATGAAACAGCTCTTGGCTGATGCCCTAGCCCCCTCTGCCCAGGACACCTACACTGAGAATCTTAAGTAAAACCATGAAATTTATTTATGTGTGGATTTCAGAGGAGTTTCAGAAAAGTTATGAATTCTTTGTTTTGCATGCAGAGACCTTCTAGAATAGAGGTAATGCAGGCACAGAGGCAGAAGGCAGAAGAATGCATGAGGGCATTCATGTTGCAGGAATTGAATATAATATTCAATTAGATATATTCATTTATATATTCAATTATATAATGTATTTTGTATATATGTATGTGTGTATATACATACGCGCACACACACACACACATACACACATATATATAATGTATATGCAGAAATGCATGTCATCAGAAGATCTTTGGACTGCAGGAATGAATCCAGGCCATCCTAAACTCCATTTCTGAAGGTGTCAGATTCGCAGAGCTGGAAAAGGGGGTCTGCTCATGATGTCACAGGCAGGGTATGTATCCTCTCAATGTATACATGCAGGAATAATGTGCCACTGACAACTTGCAAGCAAGCCTCTGATTTCCTATTGGACTTGAGTCTTTTTTTTTTTTTTTTTTTTTGAGAGAGAGAGAATGAGAGAACATGAGTGAGGGAGGGACAGCGGGAGAGAGAGAGAAAGAGAGAGAATCCTAAGCAGGCTTCACTCCCAGTGTGGAGCTCAACTCAAGTCTTGATCTCACAATTGTGATAGACAGATGTTCAACTTGTTGAGCCATCCAGGTGCCCCTGGATTTGGAGTTAAGAAAAAAAAAAAAACACTCGTCAGTTTTCCTTACCTCTCTTTCCTTAAAAATGAAGAAATCAGAGATTACCAGGCTGCTTAAAATGCACAGAAGTAAAGCCTTTGATGGTCTGTTCATTCATTTCCTGCCATCTTTACAACAGAAAAATGTATTAACCTTAAGCAACTAAGGTAAGTGTAATGGACTGAAGTTCAATATTGAGCAGAAAACTCATTATCTAATTTTGATAAAGAGCATGGATTAGGTAGTGAATTGAGGTTGTTTCTGTGTAAATAATCACTACAGATGTTAAAATTTAGCATAGACATAGAAACTCCTGAGTTTGGAGAATGCAGAGTACTGTAATATTAACCACTCCCACTCAAATGAGCAGCTTGTTGAATTGGTCTCAGATGTATTTTCCTGCTGAGCTGCAACAGTGGCTGTGGATGAGTCGGACAGCTCAGTCCTGCAGTTCACCATCGAGCTGTTCATCTGTCCGTGGAGACGGCTTATGGGAGTGCATGAACACATATCCATGCTCTTGAAATCTTGATAGAGTCTGTACTTTTCTTCCTCCTCACCCCCAACCTTTCATATACAAATTTTTTGATTAATACATTTCAAGTTATATTGGAAAACAAATAAATTAGATTTAATTGATTGGAGCTTTCTACATTTGCATTGCTTTTATTTTAAGTTGAATTTATTGTTATAAGATAGTGATAGATGTCATTTTCTGAGGTAACTTGAAAACAATCTTTCTCATGTCACCTTCTTTAAATTACCATTAAGTAAAATGAACATAAGATTGTTTTAGGATGAATGTGCCAGTATTGATGAGTCAAACATTAGGGGTTATTAGCAGAAAGCATTTATCAATAGTATTGGGTATCAAAGACCCAGACCCAGTAGCTATATGGAACTTTGAAATACATCAGTAGCTGTATGGACCTTTCCATTTAACTTTCTTAGTTAAGCTAGTTTGGACTTAAATGAGTACCAATGGGAAGTAAGGACTACAAAGTTGACCTAGTAAGTATGATTAGCATTGGAAATATCCCATGTGGAATTCTAGTTCCATCGGCTTGTGAAAAAAAGGTTATGGGTAATTATAATTAGGAATTCAGTGTGTAGCAGTGGATTAGATATGATGATTGCTGAAACCCACTGATAATGGGAAGGGGGGGATAAGGAATGTGAAAATTTCACCTGGAACCTATATGGCACATTTCATTAATTAGTGACTCTTAATGTGTTTATATCCTGCTGGTAGAATCTCTCTTATTCCTTGAATACTGGAGAATGCTGGGCTGTGAATAATGATTCCCAGTAGAATTTGTCCTACTTACACATCTTAAAGAGATTATTACTCATTCACATTCTCTATCATGGCCCCTGACTGTGAAGGATAATGGGGGTGGGGGTGGGGGTAGGAAGGCCATCCTATTGTTTTAGGAACCATCAAATCTTTCCTCTTTTTCAAATGCATTTCTAGGTTAATAGGTATGTTGATTCTTACTTTATCCTACGCCATACATATTATGTGAGCCTTAGGGAGAAGTTGTTTCACCCTCTCTGGAATGGCAGTGGTTAGACTTTAATAAATGGCAGTCCCCTTTTTCATCACTTGAGTACATTTAACAGCTACAACCCATTAACCAGAAATTTGAATTGTCCAAAACATGGTGAGACCCTGGAGTTTACTACTTAGGACCTAAAAGTGGAGGTTTAAAGTAAGCCCCAAACAGCCCTCCACATTGTTTATTTATAATAAAGTTTGCCTCACTTACACAAAACTGTATTTTTGTATGTAAAATGGCAAAGGTTATTCTTTCTGGTAACTTGTGTGCATTACAAACAAACAAACAAACAAACAAACAACTTGCAGCTACACTGGAAGAGCTCCAGATTTGTAGAAGACTGTTGTGGTGAACTGCCTTAAAACAAGATATCCTTTATAACATAAATAAAAACTCTTTATGAATTTCCCTGCATTTGAGTGGATATTGGACTTTTCTTAAAATTGCCTGCAATTATATGTAGCTATTAATCTCCGGGGTCCTGAAATTATATTAATTCTCTAGAACTGCTTTTCTAAAGTAGTATTTCCTAACATTTTTCAAATGGTGACTCCCTACTACTTTGATTTTGTAATACCATTCTTCTTCTTTCTGAACTAACAGTAGAATGTAAAACGTTGAAAAAATATGGTTTCAGTATACAGATATTTTAAACATGGAACTATCATATAATTATATGTAATATCTACTTTAAAAAGTAAGTGTACAAAGTTAATGTCCTGATTTGGTGCAGTGTTTTCAAATTTCCCTGACCATAAGAATAACTGGGGGTGGTGCTGGGATATATTTGTTAAAAATATGCATCCCTGGACCTACCTACCTATTGGGTCAGATGGGTAGAACCTGGGACATATGATTTCAATGAGCAATCTTAGGTAATTCTTATGGTCAAGTCAAATTGGGACTAATGATCTTATGTCGTTAAACTTTAGGGTGCATCAGAATCACCCTTGTCTTACTAAAATTCAGATTTCTAGACTCAGTTCTAGATTCACTGGGTCTCAGGTAAAGCCTGAAAATCAGCATTTTTGACAGATTCCCTGGTGATGCTATTACTGGTTCAGGCACCATGCTTTGAGAACCATTTAGATTTGAGACCAGATGCATCTGGGTTTCAATCAAATTTATTAACTGGGAAGCTTTAGTATAGCTACTTAGTAAACCTTAGCTTTTTTTCCCCCTTCTTTCTCTATTTTCAATTTTTTGCATATACTTAAATTTTAATACATTTATATATACATTACACACATATATAATTCTGAGGAAGTATAATATAAGTTATACTGGTTAAATATGGAGTACACCTAGAAATTGAGAACTGGGTAGAAATGAGACTGAGAGAAGGCTGATAAGTGGGTATGAGGGAGGGTACATGGTCAGCAAAGTAGTAACAGTATCCTAGAATAACCAGATCCTAGTAAAACAATGTAATCTGAGTTCAACTCAAGAATACAAAGTGAATCTATATAAGAGGTCAAGTTCACCTGTTAACTTTATGAGAAGAGAAAGGTCACTTGGCTGTATGAGTTTGATAGCATTGATTCATTTGTATGCTTTGTATCAATCATTGCTGTCGAGATTCTAAAGTTCAGATACTGAAGAGAAGAAAATAATGTTGAAATGGAGAAATCAGTCATCTTAGAGCTGTTTCCCAAGTCAGATGAGGACAAAATCATTGCCACCTGCTCCCCTTATACAAATGATTAATGATATACTTGTAAATTTAGTTGTGTTCTAAGAAAGAAATATAGTTATCACATTCAGGGTTTAAAGACCATTATTTAAATATGGATACTTTGTTCCATGGCTTTTCATGGAAGTCAAACATTTAAGAAGTATATATATTTTTGCATGATATAAGAAATAGAAGCCAATTTGAGTGTCAGAGTCTAATGTTCATGTAGAAGCTATATATGGAGATAGTGTTTTCATAGAATTGAACTCCTGGAGAATCTGTTAGGAAAGAAAATGGTCAAGGAGTCAGATGCTTGCTTCTACTTCTTAGGGCCCTCAGCACAGTGCCTGTGTCCTAGTGAACGCTCAATAAGCTAATAACAATCACAGCATGCAGCTGTGGAATTTCTATACACTTTTATTCAATAAATATCTATCAGGTGCCTCCATGGTGCCAGGCATTGTCCCCGGTACTGAGGATATCTACTCTCAGGGAGCTTTGGGAGATGGGCGATGAACTTGTGAATAAGAAAGTTGCGATATAAGTATTAGGTGCTAAGGATGGAGCAGTGAGCAAAATGAAAATAAAGTCCCTACCTGTGCGAACTTCCATTTTAGTACCTTACAATTAAATCTGGTCATATTATTCTGGCTCATTATAGGTAGCATAGGTTAGATTTCTTGACTAGAATTTTCTGCTTTAAACAAACCATCAGGCTAAGTGCCTTAATTTAATGATTTAACAGAGGTTAGCCTGCAATTTAAAAAAATTATTCATCTCTGTCTTCTCTTAGGCATTAACAGTTTTTGTCCATATCATCAGAGAAAGTAATGGTGAACTTCCTATGTTTTTATTCTCTATTTGATGTGGCTGTAATTTAAGTCAGCCACAAATAAAAAACTATATCTAGAAATCTAAAATGTATGTTCATTTTATTAGGAATTTTATTTATAATTTAGTAACTTTCACATTATTGAGGATAGATTTCTATTACAAATCTAGGAAACTATTGATTCCTACTAAATTCATCATTTTTATAATGTTTGAAAGGGCTACATACTATATGATCCATAGTGTTGTCTTTTACAAGACGTCAATGTTTGAAAATTTAAGTGAAATTTGTTTCCTGGATCAAAAGAAGTGGTATATTAGTCCTGTCCAAATATGCCAAAATTGTGTTAATCATTACCTGTGACTCATGAATGACTGTATTTCCTTCTATTATATTGTAAATAATTCAAAGAAAAAACTGGATGAGAGTCTTTATGTTTCATTCGCCTTCAGGTATGAGTTGTTGGATTAAACCACTATAAGAGGTGTTTGGTATAGGGAAGATTATAGAGGCAGAATCATTAATGGGCTGGACAGATTTCTGTCTGGCCCAGGGACAAACACCAGTCTTTCTGTGACGCAGAGAAGACACTGCTCTAAAATCTACTCATCTGGAGCATTTTTAGCATGATCAGCAAAATACTTTGGATGGGTAGATTTCCTTGTGGACATGAGTGTTGAAAACTAACAGAGCCCTATGGAGGCTCAAATTAGAGTGCAAAAGTAGTGTAGTGATCACAAAAGAACACAATACTAAAAACTTTAAAGCTTAATGTAGATACGAAAAACTATGATGGAAGGTAATTTAGGATTGCAATGAGAATTTTGTCCAGAAGGAACCTGAAAGCTTCAGAAACTAGGATTCATGAGTAAAATGAAAGGCATTATGCTTTTTGAAATGCAAAATAAAAGTCTGAGGGGCAGCAAAGATTTCTTCTTTAATAATGTAAGTGCACATGCACACTCACCCATTATGAGACCCTGCAATATAGGGGAAGAATGGAATGCTCATAATCCTCCAAGATTAGAAGACAGAGATGTGCTTTCTCATTTGAAGAACTGAGGAAGTGATGCCAGTAGAGAAATTTTGCATCTTCTCTGGTAGTCCTCTCTGGATTGCTTTAAGTGTTACCTTGCAGAAAACCTCTTTAGGAAAATTTCTTAGTAAACTTCTTCTTTTTTTTTTTTTTTTTTTTTTTTTTTTTGCCAATTTAGATGTTGATAAGATACCAAGGGATCTTATGCCATTTTTGCATTTAAGTTGAATATGTCTTTAATTTAAACTTTAGACAAAGGGAAGATTGTTACAAAGCAAAAAAGGGTAAGGTACAAAGATTTTTCCCCCACATGCATAGCCTCCCCACAGATTAGCATATTTGTTACAGTCTATGAACCCACATTGACACATCAGATTCACTCTTGGGTGTTGCACACTCTAAGAGTTTAGACAAATGTATAATGATAGGTATCCATCATTATAGTATCACACAGAATCTTTTCACTTCTCTGAAAATCTGTGCTCTTTCTATTCATCCTTCCCTTACCCTCAACTGCTGGCAACCACTGATCTTTTTACTGTCTCCGTAGTGTTGTCTTTTACAAGACGTCATATAGCTGGGATCATACAGTATGTAGCCCTTTCAAATTGACTTCCCTCACTTAGTAATATGCACTTAAGATTCTTCCATGTTTTTTTCATAGCTTGATAGCTCATTCCCTTTTAGTGCTGTCTAATATTCCATTGTCCAGATGTATCACAATTTTTACTTTCCTATTCATCTACTTAGGGACATCTTGGTTGCCTCCGAGTTTTGGGAGCTGTGAATAAAGCTACCATAAACATCCATGTGCAGGTGTTTGTGGGGACATAGGTTTCAACTCCTTTGAGTAAATGCCAAGAGAAACGATCACTAGATCATATGGTAAGAGTATGTTTACCTTTATAAGGAACTGTCAAAATGCCTTCCAAAGTGGAGGAATGGAATGCTATTTTGTATTCCTACCAGCAGTGAGTGAGAGTTCTTGTCTCTCCACATCCTTGCCAGCATTTGGTGTTGTCAGTGTTCTGGATTTGGGCCATTCTAATAGGGTGTAGTAGCATCTCATTGCTGTTTTAATTTGCATTTCTCTGATGACATATGATGTGGAGAATGTACTTGTGTGCTTGTTTTTCATCTGTATCTCTTTGATGAGATGTCTGTTAAGGTGTTTGGCTCATTTGTAAATAGGTTGTGTGTTTTCTCATTGACTTTTAAGAGTTCTTTGTATATTTTGGATAATGATCCTATATCAGATGTGTCTTTTCCAAATATTTTCTCCCAGACTATAGCTTGTCTTCTCATCCTCTTATATTACTTTTGTGTTTAAATTACTTACTTGTTTTTGTTATATAACAGTAATAATTATACCAAATTGCTAACTATACTGAATATTAAAAGGTTAGGTATTATTACTGAAAATCTCAAAGAATTTGATTTGTTTAGCAGAAATTCTTAGGTTAATGATATCAGCATAAATTCATGAAAACTAGCAGCTGAATGGACCCTCAGCAATGTCTGACAGTCATTTCTCTAGTGAGTTATTCTGCTCACCACAAGGATTTTCACTCTATCAATCACTATACCTTTGCCTGCAAGTGTCAACAATCCAACTGGTATGCTTACATTCTTTATATTGGAGGTTTTGACTCAGAAATGATGAGGGGCACCTGGGTGGCTCAGTCGGTTGAGCATCTGGCTTCGGCTCAGGTCATGATCTCGCTGTTGGTGTGTTCAGGACCCATGTCAGGCTCTGTGCTATCTGAGGGAGCCTGGATCCTGCCTCAGATTCTGTGTCTCCCTCTCTCCCTCTGCTTCTCCCTCACTCATGCTCTGTCTCTGTCTCTCAAAAATAAACATAAAAAAATGATGTCTGGGGGTATCTAGCTGAATCCAGGAGAAGAAAAAGTCATCAGGACCTCTTTTTCTTTCCATCTTTTAGCTCTGTGTTCTTCAGGTTTGTGTCCCAGATGTGATGAAGGTGGTGCCAGGGGTTCCAGACTTACATCCTACCATGTGAGGAGCCCCACAGAGGAAAAAGTGTGCTTTTTTTCCCCAGGAACTTCCTCTTTCCCAGTGGTTTCATTGAAAGTTCTGGGATTGGGTTTCACTGGGTTGAAGCAATGACTAATGCAAGGGTGATGAATGCTTTAGTTGGCCAGACCTCAACATTCCTAATCCAGGATCTGTCTACGTTGGTGGTGAAAGTAATGGGGGTGAGAAGGGAGAGGAGACTGGTGTTAGCTCCATCTCAAGTTCATACAGTAAGAACTGGGAGGGTGATCCCCTAAGGAAAACACTGTTAATAGAAGTGTGAATGGAGGATGAACCACAAAAACATCTGAAGACGGTTCTTCTCCATTCTTGTAAAATCTCTGATTTTTTCTACTTCCTTCTCTATCCTCAACAGAAGACTCTGCCTTATTCTTTAGAGATAAAATAGAAGCCACCAGATTGGAATCCCTCTATTTTACCATTACTCATCCTCTAATCTCCTTCTTTCTGCACTCATCCTCTTTTTCCTTCTTGTTATAATGGAGGAAGGATTTCTACTATCAAAGCTGTCCCCTCCATAACAGCCCTGAATCTGCTTTTCTACCTCATCTCAGTTATCTTTCCTCCACCCTTACATTTTTTTTTTATCTTCAGTCATTCTCTCTTTCCCCTTAGTACAATAGCAGAAACAAACAAAAACTCCTTTGATTTCTGTTTCTCTCCAGCCATTGTTTTGTTTCTTTGTTCCCCTCCTCAATCAAACTCTTTGTATTCTCTACACATCTATTCTTTAATCTACTGCTTTTTACTCTCTATATCCATCAATGATACTGCTCTAAGATCACCAATAGCATTCATATTATCACATCCATTGGACACCTTTCTTTATCCTGTAATACTTCTTTTTTTTAAAAAAAATATTTATTCATTTTTGAGAGACCAAGCATGAGCGGGGGAGAGGCAGAGAGAGAGAGAGACACGGCATGTGAAGCAGGCTCCAGGCTCTGAGCTGTCAGCACAGAACCCAATGTGGGGCTCGAATCCATGAACCGCGAGATCTTGACCTGAGCCAAAGTTGGGCACTTAACCAACTGAGCCACCCAGGCACCCCTATCCTGTAAAACTTCTTACTGGCATTCACAACAGTTGACCACCCCTGCCTTCCTGCAATGTTTTGTTCTCTTGGCTTTAGTGACAACATACTCTTCTGGTTTCCCCCTACAGCTTTGGCTCTCATTATCTATCTTCTCTGTAAGCTTTTTTTCTTCTAACTGATCTCAAAATGTACTTTCACCAAGGTCAGTGTTAGATATGTCTCTCTTTTTATTGTGCCTTTTTAAGTTATCTCATCTAGTCCTATGGCTTCAGATACCACAGATAATCTGACTGTTCCTGGCGCCCAGATTTATATCTTGAAGCCAGATGTCTATCCCGGGATCTAGTCCCATTGTGCAACTGCATTCTCAACACCTCCTGAGCCATTCATAAGTCTGCTTCTTCTCTAGTGTTTTCTACTTCTACAAATGTCTCCTATGGCCTCTCAGTTGCTCAGACCAAAGATCTGGGGGTCATTCATAGTAGCTCTATCTTCTCCTCAGTGCTCTGAGTCCATTGTCAATAAGTCTTCAAACAAAACTATTTCTCTTATTCTCTCCCCACGTCATTATACTTTGGTCTCTTCTGTATTGGCTGTCTGAGAGGCACCTCCTTAACAGTTCTGTATTCCAAATCCATTCTCCAACAGCTAGAGATTTTATTTTTTGAGCAAAAACTTTCACCTCTCTGACTTAAAATCTCCACAGAATAAATCCCAGTATTTTTAGAAATGGCTTTCACAGCCCCACCTGGTCTGCCTTCTGCCTGACCCTCCAGCTTCATGTTATTTTTTCCCTTCTGTCACTGTGCATTTGCTACACAGGCCTGCTGTTTGTGCAGTTACTTCAGGATCTTTCCTTGTTTTTCGTCTGCACAGAGTGTTCTTCCCACACTATTTGCCTGGCAATCTGCCTAGTTTAAATGTCAGTTCCTCAGGAGAACTATAAGACCCCTAAATTAGCCCCCCTACCTAAAATATTTTCTTTCAGTGCATTTCTTATGATCTTTAATTACATGTTTGTGTGATTGTCCTCTAATATACTTTTCTACTACAAGTGATGTCATAGTACACTTTCTACCTAGTTGAGTCCCTACCATCTCACCTTAGATGAGTTCCTGGCACAAAATTGTGGCTCTATAAATGTATGTTGAAAGATTTTAAAATATTTTAAAATTATGAAGAATTTTCCATACCATATCCTCTTTTTTAGGGGCATTGTTGCCAAGCAATATAGCACTGTAGGGAAGAAATAACTATAATGAGTGACATTCCCCTTTATTCAACATTCAGTGAGAAAAAATAGCTAGAGTTGTAAAATGTGCATCCCTTACCATGGTGAAGGGGTGAGAAAATACTCTGGGAACTAGAAAAAATATAGTAGTAAAATACAGAGGTGGTGTAAGCGTATAGATATAAAGTCAACCGAGAATAGGAATATCTGGTTTTGGTATCCATTTCTACCACTGACTTATATGATTTTGGCAAGGTATTTGGTCTCTTTGTGTCCTGGATTTTCCTCATCTTTAAAATTTTGTGGAGATCTCATGAAAACTGAATGTGGAAGCCCTTTAAAAGGTATAAAACTTGTTAGAAATGTGAGATGCTCTTACTCTCCTTATTTTGATTTTCATTTATGGATATAAAGTGACTTTACTCAGAGTTGTTAAAACGCTAATGAACTTAGTCACTGTCATAGGAAGGACTAGCTATGACTTTCTCTCAATTTATAAAAGTTGTTATGAAGAAACCACCTAGGGATGATAATATGAAAGTAAGTGTTGTGAATTCATTATGGATTTCTTTTTTAATTCTTTGCAAGGTTTCCTGATAGCAAGGCTAATTACATTTAAATATATTGGGGTGTCAAGTCCCTTTTTCTTAGAGATTAATTAGAGATTAGTCTCTAAGCTATTTGTAAATTACTATGCTTTTTCATGTAAAGTGTTTAGTAGAAATGCTGTTTCAGGAAAATGATTATAGATTATAAATGATTTTATTTAGTACTTTATTTTCTTGTCATTCTACCAGTTTTATAGTAATAAATGATTTAGTGTCCTTTTTCAATCATAATTTAAATGAGATTTTTAGAGATGAAACATTATTTTGAAACAAGTTTAATTTAATTGACCCAGCACAGCTTGGAATTTTTGCTGCCCATGATCTTTTTGTGATTAAATACTAAAGAATCTGTAATGTGAATACTTTTCTTTTTTCACCGTGGGGTTTCACACTCCCTAGGATAAAATATTTTACTCTTTTCAGAGAACATTAGTAGACATACTAGACATTTATCCTCTTAGGAGTCATATCTTTCATCAACAATTGGGAATTTGAAGTCCTTTAGTGAAAATAAGGACCTAATTCACTGTGTTTTAAATTTCTTTGTGTTCAGACAAACTGATAGCCTAGAGAATAGTATATGTTAATACAGAGTCCTGCAAAGGCTATAATGTTCATCCCATTTTTTAAACTGCTAAGATGAGCAAGTCTAACTATTTCCAATTTTATAGGGTTTTTGTAAATTCTCAGTGCCAAGAAAACAAGCCACCTGGCAGTATTTTAAAAACAGTGAGCCAGTGCTTAAGAATATGCATCAGAATTGTTAGTATTTCAACTGAATTTGGCTCAGATATACATGGAATATGAGAACATTTCTATTCTAGTTACCATTTTTTAATTTTCTTATGATTATATTCTCATGTTGCAAATTATATTCTCATGAGGTGGCCATTCTGGTGGTGATTGAGCAGATTTAGTATGTTTAAATATATTGACAACCAGTATTTTTTCCTGAAAGTGCAAAAATGACTTGGAAACATACTTATCATTTTAAGTAGCATTCAAGGTAGAATGTTGAGTTCCTTAATTGAATTTCCTGACGTTCACAAGTCAAAGGTAGATTTATGTATAGTTGGTAGAAGAGTGTTTAAGTGGCAAGGATAGACAGGCATTACTATATGTGTTGGCATAAAGAGTCTCTATGAAATTATAGATGTGGTAGCTATAATTAAAGAAATAAAGGAATATAGGTTCGGTGACAATGAAACATACTTTTTGGGCACCATAATATGTTTTTTGAAGACATGAGAGTGTGAAAGAGGACAGAATGCAAAGGTAAATTGAGAATCACATATCCAGACAAGAAAATAGAGGGTCAGGCTAAGGCTAGCTGTGGAGAATTTTGAAGGCTACCCTTTGTACCTGATGAAAATGGTTGACATTTTTATAATTAGTGTATGTGCTCTGAAAGATTAAAGTTCTTGTAACCTATATGGAATTCTTGCTGAATCCAATTTCTTCAGTATATTGAAGTTCTAATTTAATACAGTAGATTCAAATCTCAGTATCGGTGGAGTGCGTTTAATTGAAATCAAATTGATTTAAGCAACTAGTCAAGAAATCCCAGTATAATGCCTTTTCTTCCTCTAGGGACATTCATCTACTTATATCTGTTCTCAAAGCTTGGAGGTAGCAGAAGTTTGATATAAGAAGAGACATACTATATATTTTCATTTAAATTGTTTAAGTAGTTATGAGATTAATTTTATAGATGCATTATAAAATCACATTGTGTTTTTGACATTCTTTTCATCAAGGCTAATTAGAGTCAGTAGTTCTAAAATGTAAGATTCTAAAATAATTTCCAAATCACAGCTTTATCACGATACTTAACGGAATTTTTGTAATACTGTAATAGGGATGCATTGACCAGTCCCAAGAAGAATGCACATTTAAAATATTATATTTAACTAAGATAACATTGGTATAATATTTAAATAAAAATAAGCACCTGCACTTTGAAATTGTCATCATTTTAGTTAACCTCAAGTAAGTCTCAAGATAGATGTCATTCATTATCTCTACAAAGCTCTATAACTTTCTGATAATTAATGAGGTAATTATAGGACTAATGCTATGGAAATGTCTAACAAGTTTTCTCATTATATATGCTAATATATGTTAATTTTAAATAATTTGAGCAGTACAGAGAAAACTAATTCCATAATTTTTTACCAATTGAAATATATCCTTCCAGATTTGCCATATACAAATAATGAGATCTCAGACTGTAAGTACTCTTCGATAATGCCTACTTTTTAAGTACACACACACACACACACACACACACACACACACAGACTCAAAGATTATCCACTTTAAGATTCATAGATCTATGTCATCCATTATTAGAGCTGCATAGACTCCTGTGGCATTAATGTGCCATAGTTTAATTTGCCAGTCTCTGCTAGGGATAGATGTTTATTAGTTTACTTATAATCTTTTTGATATCATGAGCAGAGTGGCATTGAACCATCTGTATGTATATCTGTGCTTATTTGTTCAAACATTTCCTTAAGATGAATTTTCAAAATTATATTGCTGATCAAAGTAAATGTATTCTTAACATTTTAAAACATATTGCCAGATTGCCTTCCAGAAATGTTGTACCAATTTATATTCAACATAACATTGAAAAGTCCCATTTCCCATAACTTCACATCTTTAACCTTTGATAATCTGACAGGCAAAAATAATAATTTTATTATTTGATTTCTTAATATCATTTTATTTATTTATAAAACATGTTTGAACATCTTTTCATATAATTTTGAAGCAGTCATATAATTTTGTAAATCTATCTTTTCCAAACTTAGGTTGTGAACACTTTTTGTAAATTAAGAAACATAGGGCAAATATTTTACATTTTGAGGTTTTGTTTGTTTGTTTTTGAATTTGGACATGGTTTTAAGTTTTCATGTGGTCAATTTTATTGGTATTTTCCTGTGTGATTTTTGGGCTTGATATATTTGTTAAGAAGAGATTTCCCCCACCGCAAAATAATACAAATGGTTACTTTTTTTTTCTAGTACTTATATCTTTTATTTAATCTTTATCTAAAATTACTTTTTGGCCCAGCATAAAGCAGAAATCTAGATTTTTTTTGTTCACATGGAGAGCAAATTTTTTCATCATTAATAATTTTATAATACTGTTTCCTTTGTTATTCAAAATGCCATTTCCACCCCTACCTCTTGAAACAATCTTTTTGGGCTTTTTATAATAAGTTTGTTTTATTTATCAACAAAGTAGTAGATTTTTGCCAATGTTCTAGTGAGTATTTTTTTATGTTTTTATTTATTTGATTCTTCTTTTTTGACTTTAAATGAAATAAACATTTATATAATTTTTGCACATATCTTAAGTTTATTCTTGGCTTGATTATAATATCTGTTATTAATTTGATTGGGAGTTGCTCCACCTCTACCCACCCAGGCCATTACATTGAGAAGTAGGCTGGTGTATGAGGCAGCCATTAATTTTTTTATATTTACCTGTTATTTTGCTACCATCACTTTTATTAATTCTGATAACTTTTCAATTGGTCATTTTGGATTTTCTAAGTAAATAATTATATCCTCTGAAAGTAGGAATGATTTTTCACCTCTTTTACAATATTTTACACTTAATTTCTTATCCTTGCCTTATTGCTTTGGCTTAAATAGCCAATATTATGGTCAAATATAGAGCTAATAATAGGCTGTTTTTGCTTCTTTTTTATTTTAATGAGAATGCTTTAAATATTTATCAGTTGGTCAGATATTTCCTCTAGGGTTCTCACGAAATAGGATTTTGACCATGTTAAGGAAGTTTTCTTCTCTTCCTGTGTTATAGGTGCTTTTATTGGGAATTAATATTGTATTTTATGATTTGCCATTGGGCAATTTATAGGTATAATCTTATTGTTTTTCTCTTTTAATCTATTTATTTATTGTAGTATATTGGTGGCTTGCCTAATGTTGATCCATTCTTACAGTCCTGGACTAACTTTGACTTTTTGAAGAATTTCTTACTCTTTTAATACATTGCAACATTTTACTTATATTCTTAATCAAGATGTATCTACAATTCTCTGTTTTAGAATTGTATCCTTTTCAAAGTGCTTTGGCATGCTTTATTTCCTTTGATCTTTGAGATAGCCCTCTGATTCAGCCTAGAAATTATATTCTTTTGACAAGTAAAAACATTAAGCATAGAACAATAGACATAGATTTTTTTCACAGAAACTTATGCAAGTAGATGAAGATGGTGAGAGTAAAAACCATTAGTCCCTAATCTAATGCTTTGGGGAGAAGAAATTTAATTATTTCAGTAATTTCTATCGGTAGGGTATTTATGGACTCTGGGTTTTATCATCTCAAATAAAAACTATCCTTACATAGTTTCCTTTTACATTTTCTAAATTGACACAATAATTTGTTCCACTTTGACCATGGTGCCTTCACTAGATTTTGGGATGGCATTCACCCCAAGAGTCTCTCTGCTGAGAATATGCATTCTCTGAGATCTGCCATCTGCTTCTCCCACATGGACAGATGCTGATGTTTAGTTAATCAGAGTCATACAATAAGGATTAAAGTTTTAGATGGTTCTAACCCATTCCGGAAGTTATGGATAAAACTTGAAACCTTTAATCAGATTCATCTTGATGTTCAGGTCAAGTTGTCTATTTGAGCCAAAGCTTTTATATCTCTAAGGTCATTAATCCTGAAGAGCATATTCTATTATTACTATAAGAGAGAAAAAATATTAGGATCTGTTTGCACATTACATTGGGTCAAGAGAATTTTTACTTTTTTTGTGACAAAGGGATATACCTTATAAAAAGCTTAGAGATTTCTTTTAGGGATTTGTTACAGAAAAGTATTCAATTGGGAAGTTTAGTGTAATTTAAATGTAAGTTTTAGAATCTATAAAGATTTAATACAAATGCAAAAAGTGGTCATTTGCTTAAATATACATATATTTATTAAATGGCAGACCAAGTCCAGAAAAAGTGGAATTAGATTATAAATGAGTTGTTTGTTAAGTTTGAGTAAAATTTTATTAAATTGACATTTAATCTCCATGTCCGAAATTGCACACATATATAAAATTTTTTAAAAAATAAATTCATTGCTTTTAAATCTTCTGTATGATTTTTTTCTTAATGAGAAACCTATATGTATCTGTTGCTATATGGTACATTGCCACTGATTCCATCTATAAGAATACTATTAACAGTTATATATTTTATACATACCTCAGTTGGAATTTATAAATGATGTATAAAGTCTGAAATCTTGCACTTACCAAATATTGGACTAAAATCTATGAATTCCTGGAAGTTGACCATTTTTAAAATTCTGTTTTTGTTAATAAACTTTTATGCTCTGAAGCAAGGCTGTTTATATCTATTTCCATTTAAGCTTATATAACTCTAAATAATTTTTTAAATTGAGATATAGTTGACATATAGCATTGTTTTAGTTTTAGGTGTACAACATAATAATTTGATATTTGTATAATGTGAAATGATCACTAGAATAAGTTTAGTTAACATCTATCACCACATATAGTTACAATTTTTTTCTTGTGATGAGAATTTTTAAGATCTACTCTTACTAGCAACTTTCAAATTGATTTGTTTTGTTTTTATAAATCTGGTTCTGAAACTCAGCCCTACTAACACCCTATGATAACAAATGGTAGAGCTCACAAAGTATTGAAATATACTTTTTGCTTTTAAATATGCTTTGTTCAAATTCAGATGATTAGACGAAATTATGAAGTGACTAAAATCAATGTAAATAATATATTGGTGTCTCATGTTTGATGGTATACATTTCCATTAAAAGTTGAAAAGTCACAAAGAAGGAGAAACTATTCTGTTTCTAAACAGAATAAATTTGGTTATTTAACACCAAAAGGAAAATGGAAAATTTTGTCAGGAACATTTTTGAAATGAACTCTAAGAATGTTCCATTCCTGTTGGCATTTTAATCTTTCAGATTAAGTCGTTTAAAAATGCAGCATTAGTTGGAATGAAAAAATTATGCTTGCATAATTTTGCATTCAAAATCATGTGTAGATTTGAAGGCCTAACTATTTATCAATTTCTGATGGACATCCTAGTTAAACATCAAGTTAGGTGCTTATACCTATGAAATACTCAGGACATTATATTTAATCTATAATAATACACTGAAAGAGATGCATTAGATATACTTTTTAAAAAGTATATATTTACATATCCTTCATTATAGAGATTTGCTTTCTTTAGGGACCATGACATGCTGCTTTCCATAAAGAGCACCTCCCATTAATCCTCACAACAGAAACAACAAAGTCAGTCCTGGCATAAATTCAGCCAAGATTCTGGGGCCCTGCTGTGTGGGGAGTCTCGCGAGAAAGGACAGAATCCTATCTCAGTCTCCAGGCCCACTTGGGTCTTGGCACCTCTGCTGAGAGTTGCACAGGCTAATTGCAAATGTAGTGTTTTTGAGTGTGAGGTGGACATCTGTCTTAGAGGAACAGGACTGATAGCAGCATGTCATTCCTCAGAGGCCACGGAACAATTGTTAGATAACCTTTATTGGTGTCTACTTCATTTTGTTCATATTGGCGCTTCTCAGGTGCAGTAATGTAACATATTCTCCTGGGAATTATAAGCAAAACCATGCATTGTATGCAGTAGTTGGGGTTAGGAAAAAGGTCATGCTTTTGACTAGAAAAATGGGAGTGTTAATGTATACAGTGTTAACTGTATACAAAGTTGTGGGTTGTGAAGGATGCAACTGGAGATTAGCAAGATTTAAGTGAGAAGCAAGGCTTTTCCCATGAAAACAGTTGACATTATAAAGGAACATCTATGTTTGTGGACTTGAGGGGAAAGGATTTCGAGAATAGAAAGTCTGTCAGTCAGACAGTTGTTGTTTCACAACAAACAACTGCAGGGTTTGTGCCCTAATGCTGTGAGAGAAAGCAGAAACAGCAGGAATCCATGAAACTATAGAATGAATTGAATGTCTGGAGATATGGACTTTCAATGTTATTTTCTGTCCATCTGGTTTCCCTGTGGCCAGGTGTCCCCAGGTACATGGACTCAATTTCTATCCAGGTGAAAAAAAACCCCAAACAAGTGAAATAGGCTTTGATTTTACCTGTGAATGTTGATCTGCAATGAACTATCAGTGATTTTTATTAGGTTTTAATGGTTTTGCTTCTTGAATGAATCACAGAGATGAAGTATACAGAAAAAGGTACAGAGAGAGGTATTTATTCACCTTTACTCCACTGTTGTTGAATAAACATCACATAAGTAGGTTTATTTCAGATATTTAATAAATAACACTTTAAATATATAAATCAGGGTATGGTACTCTTTAACCTTTGACTTGGAAAGGATATACTGTTACTCTTATTATTATTTGAGTCCATTTCTTCCAAGTTTGTGTTAAAAATTTCAAACCAAAGCCTTTTTAGTCTGAGACAAGCATTATTGTCTAGAGGAGGATTTAAAAAAACCTTTGTCTCAAAACAAAATGATAGAATGTGACTCCTTAATCCTGATTTTGCAATTCTGATTATTTTAGCAGGCATTATAAAATTAATAACTTACTAAAATCCAGTACCATTCTGGTTAATTAATAATATGCTTGTCAGTCTGACTATTAGCAGGTATGGTAGTCTCCCCTTTATCCATGGGGAATTGGTTCAATGGATGCCTGAAACCACAGTTAGTACAGAACCCTGTATATACTTTGTCTTTACCTTCACATGCATACCTATGATAAAGTTTAGTTTATAAATTAGTAAGAGGTTAACAACAATAATTAATAATAAGACAACTATACACTATACTATATGAATGTGGTCTCAAAATATCTTATTGTGCTTATTGTACTGTAGCACATCTAGGAATAACGGAGTTCTAGGGAGAGCTATATAATTTAAGATTTATTTTCTGTGGCGTAAAATTATATTGAGGCTCCATGCTGAAGTTGTATTTGTCTTTCTTGTTAAATGGCGATGCTTTTAACATTATCGTTCCTAGGACCATATTTATAGATTTCAAACATTTCAATGTTTAGTTTGCCTCTCATATGTTTTTATCTCAGTAAAGAGTCTAGGGTTAAGGATATAACTTAACTATGTATAATTACTATAGTACTTTTTAAAAATATTACCTTATCTGGTCTTACACTCCTTTGTGGTCTTGGTTATCAAACATTCTTAATATTATTTAAAGCTGTTTATTTATTTATTGTTTGTGGATTTTATTTATTTATTTATTTATTTATTTATTTATTTATTTATTAAGCTCTATGCCCAGCTCAAACTCACAACCCTGAAATCAGAGTCCCATGATCTGCTGACTGAGCCAGCCAGGCGACCCTGTTTTTATTTATTCAGAAGCATTTGTTATGTGCTTTTAACTAATTATCAAATTTGATAATTTTTGTCATTGTTATACTCACTTCATCATTAATAAAAACCTGTATATTAAAAGAGTGATGGAGCAAAAGCATTTATTCCAGGCAGCATTGGTTTTGGGATTAATGATTTTTCAAAGATCCAGTCACTAGGGCAGTGCCTAGCACATCACATAGTAGGTACTCAATCTTTATGTAGGCAAATGCTGCAGTTTTAAATAATACAAGGGACATGCATAATAAAAGTCAGACTTGCAGGAAACCCTGGGCTGAAACCTTGCAGAAGAAGAGCTTGAGATAATTTTTATTGAGTCATTTCTTAATGAGTTCTAAATGAATGATTTCAGGGAGATTTAGCACAGTGGAACTTTCTCTATTCAACAAAACGAGTCAATGCTACTAAGAACCTAATCTGAAACGGACTTTCTACACTCTCTGCCCATGTTTGTCTATAGAACATCCATTATTTTTGCTTTCAAGTGAGGAGAGTCATTTAAGAGATGTCATTTTAGAGAATATTTAGGTTGTCACTGGCTTCCTATAATTAAGCTAGCTTTCTATCGCTGCTACAGTGTATACGTATCAGAATAGGTTTCCTAAAGAAAATGCTTTAGGTATTTTATTAAATATATCACCTTCTGTAAATGAAACGTATATTAAATACAGACCTAAAACTTAATTTGGCAAGAGATATGTGCATGCATAATGTTAGAATTGCCTTTAATAGATTCTGTTGAATTATGACGTGTTGTAGAGAATGAATGTTTTCATTATGGATAATAAAATAGCTCTTCAGCTTCTTACCAGCTAGACTCAGGGAGGCACCAGAGAGAGCCATTGATTCACAGAGCTTGGGTCAGGATTCAGACACTCACAGCAGTGATATCAGGACCTCTACCCCCATTGTACCACATAGTGATTTTAGGTGGGTCATATGGTGTTAATTATAAGTAAGTTGTGTCACTTGTTGATAACTTTACATTAAGTAATTCAAGTTTTCTATGAGAGAATAACTTTGGAAATTTTAATGAATGGAATGAACGGTATAATTCTACAGTTGCAACTTTCCCTTACCTGAAGCTTGAAGGCAGCAGATGTGAGGATGTGATCTCCCCCACCTCCTTGAATTTTATGTGAAGAGTTAGGCATTGAATGTGGAGGGTGGGTTTTCTCTAGACTAACTGCCAAACATGGTTGTGGGTTTGGGCATAGGCCCATCGTATAGGGCATATTAGATAAGCTAGCATTTTTGAGAACAATCTTCTCCTGGACAATAACTGTTAGCGTCTGCCTGTTGTTCTAGTCTCATTTGGAGCCACTTTACCCCTCAGTTATACTAGTCATCCTGGCCTTCTTTACCACCAAATAATATTTATACCTGCTCCTCTCCTTTCCTTGAAGCCCTTTACTCTCACCCCACCACTGTACTCACCAACATGAAAGCAACCTAAGACATTCTCTCATCAAAGTTACAGCAGACATTTGAACAGATAAATCCAGTAAGCCATCTTAGAGCCTTACTTCCCAGAACTTACCCCTTAAAGTCTATTCTCTGACTTCTGTGAGAGGTCATGCTCTTGGTCCTCTTATTCTTCAACCTTTGTATTTTAGGTCTTCTCTGCCAAGTCTTTTCATCTCAATGGCTCATAGTTATCTAGAATGCACCATGGCCAAAGTAAACTTTGTTTTCTTCTCATTTCATCTTGCCTGGTATTCCATATCTCAGCAATATTTCCATTGACCTCTCACTCAAACCAAAAACCTAAGAGTCATCCTAGACCCAGTAAAGGACTTTTTATTTTTTACCACCTATTTTATGATACTTCTCACTTCTCTCTGTTCCTTTTGTTAGCAATCTATCTCAGACAATCACCATCTTTCCTTTAATGCTTTGGTAGTCACCTACTGCTCCAGCTTCCGTTTTGTCCATCTAGTGCACATCCAGCATGATCTTTCTGAGACAAGAGTTAGGCTTTCTCAGTTTCTTCAAAACTCTAGAATGTACTAGTCCCTAGGATAGAGTAAGCACACCTGTTATTGTTTGTTAAATGAATGAACAAAGAATGGAAGTCTGAGGCCTCTCAGTATCCAAGGTTGAGGCTCATTTGTATTCTAGATTATATTGTCTACAATCCTTTGAAGACTTCATGTATCAACCAAATCTTTTATTTCTGAATTTTGCTTGTAAGTTCATAAAACAAGAATGAATAGCATAGTGTTATAGCTCGTAGGTTGTTTATAAGAACAAGATAGAATCCCTATGGTGATAACTAGGATTTATGTACTATATATTTTTTTCTTTTAGTTATAATTGATTAAATTTATATATAGAGACTAAGGAAGACTAAGAGAGCTCTTCAAAAATAGGTGTTTTCCCCCTCGTATTAAAAGAAAGAAGTGAATGTCACTTTAGTATCTGCATTCACATAGCTGGATTTCTGCATTATGAAACAAGGATTCCTTCTAATCAGCTTGACAACTGGCATTTTGATTGCTATTCTTTAAGGTTTGTAAATTTGTTCTGTTTTAACAAAGAATCATTTTGAAATGTTTACTTAAAGACAATTTGCCAAAAAAATGAAAAGACTATTGTGATGATATAACCTGATGTTTAAACATGCTTATCAGATGAGAGGTAGCAAAATGTAGATAGGATGTTCTCTTTACTCTTAAATTTGTATACAGTGCTTTAGTATACTATTTTTTTTTGTGGTAAAATGTATATAACATAAAATTTACCACTTTAACTATTTTTAAATGTGCAATTCTGTGGCATTGGGTACATTTAAATTTGTGTTACTTTAGTATACTTTTTTCCCTAAAATTATTATATTGAAATAATTCAATAGATCCATTACTGAGACCCCAAACTGCTTGGATGGATTAAGCTGAGTTATCTCTCTAGTTCGTCACTGTGGTACTGCAGAAAAATGATTTTGTCTGTTGATTGTTTCATAAGGAATTTGCAGTGTATCCAGCCTAGCTGGGGTCAGAGAGCAAATGCCAATGGAAACTCATAAAAATAGGTTTATTAATATGGTTTACTTGAACATTTTTTTCTAATTTTAGTTTAATAAAACATATTTAGGGAGTTATAAAACTTTTACTGTTGTGAAAGAATTTCATTTATTTCTAATACTAGATAAAAAACAATGTAGAAAATAATAAAAAATTTTAAAAATGAAAACATTTGGCCATGTTCCCCTAGTATTTTGAAATTATTTCTAAGACTAGAAGTGAATCTTTACATCATGAGATTAGATGGAAATTATATTTATGATATGGATATATTAGAAACAATGCTCACAAACAAGTTAATGTCTTGTATTAGTTTTTAAAAATGTTTTAAAAGATTTATTGTTAGGGAGAGTGAGAGAGAGTGTGTGCACACATAAGTGGGGGAAGGGCAGAGAGAGAGGGAGAGACAGAATCCCAAATAGTCTCCACACTGTCAGCACAGAGCCTGACATGGGGTTCCATCCAATGAACTGTGAGATCATAATCAAAAATGAAATCAAGAGTCGGGCACTTAACCAATTGAGCTACCCAGGTGCCCCTGTATTATTTTAATAAAAGAATAAAACATTTGCCTAATGCCTTACTAATTTATGAGACTCTTCTTAATTCTGATGGTTAAATCATTTATATAAAGTATAATTAATTTAGGAAGACAGTAGATCCCAAACGTAAAGTTTTATCTTGAAATGTTCAGAGGCCATATAAACTCAGCTTGGTTTATTTGTTTTATTACTTAACTTATTTAAATGTGTTCCCTTTCTGTGAAATGATAATTTGGAAACTTGAAAATATGGTGTTAAATAATAGAAAGGATTGAGTTCAATGCCTGACTAATTCTTGGACCTTGCTAGACTAGGAGGCTAAACTTCATCTTAGGGGAAAGAGGCATATAGTGTGCTATTCATCCTAATAAATTTTGTAAGCTGGCCTAAGAGAAATTTTGGGGTTAATAAGTACTTTAACTTCTTCCTTTCATTGAAGAGTGAGGAAACTTAGCTTTAAAAATAAATGAAGGGGCACCTGGGTGGCTCAGTCTGTTAAGTGTCTGGTCATGGTCTGGTCACCAGTTATAGTTTCTGGTCATGATCTCGTTGTCCGTGGGTTTGTGCCCCATGTCAGGCTCTGTTCTGACAGCTCAGAGCCTGGAGTCTGCTTTGGATTCTGTGTCTCCCTGACTCTCTGTCCACCCCCCCCCACTCATGCTCTGTCTCTCTCTCTCTCTCTCTATGTCTCTTTCTCTCTCTCAAAAAATGAATAAACATTTAAGAAAATTTTAACGTAACTGGAAAAGTCTTAATTCTTTCTAATAATCTCCTTATCATAAGACCTTATGACCATTGGAGTCAATTTAATCATCTAATGAGCTAGAAGATGACAAGAACACACCAAACTGACAGCAAACTTTGGTTTCTCTTGGAAAGTGCCCAATGCACCTTTCTTTCCAATATATAGATAACTGCAGTGGATTTTCCCTCATTCCATCCTCATTTTTTTTTTGTATTTATCAACAGGAAGATCTAATATCAAAACTTCAAATTATTTCATTTGGAAATATCTCCTGACTGTTTACCTGAGCAGTCCTCCCTCTCTACCACCAATTTGCCAAGATCTTATTGAGAAGAACACAAATGTCGGGGTATAGGGCTTGGCAAAGAGACCATGGGAGTGATGAAGCTCAGAAAAAGATGTGGGGTTTTCCACCCTTCCTGTGCTCTCCATACAATCCCTCCCACCCCCACACCAAAGCTTTGCAGAGCTACTGCACAGCATGACCACTGGAAATACAGACTTAGAGATATATCGGAGTCCTGAGACTTTTCCAGCATATCTTGAATAGAAATAACCTTGGCTCTAGTCAATAGCAGACAAGCTAATTGTTTGTTCACATGTGCTTTGGCCAGTTTTTTTTTTTTTCTCATTTGGGGGCTTGTAATAACTTTGGAGTTTGTCCTTTGGGAGATGACTACCTAGGATGATATCTTTTCCACCGGTTCCAAGTTATAAGGAATTTTGGGGTAAATTTTGTAACCATGTAGGAATTGAAGGTCAAAGCAGGAAATAGCATTTGGAGCAGGTTAATTCTTTCATAGGCTAGATAGAAAACATTTATTTCTTGAAGGCTTGTCTTATTAGGAGAAAAAGTCTTGATTTAAGGAGACATCACCACAAAGAAGAGAGGCTTATAGGAGAAAACTCTTTTAACAGCAGCACTTTTGTTTTCATAAACAATGGCTCAAGTCAAGAGTGAAGCCTTAGACTGTTTTTGAGGTGTGGAGCCATACTTAAGGTGCAAGAACTATATACATGCATTTTCAGCAACACTAATTTCCCACTGAAGGTTTATTAGAGACTATAGAGATTTTATAACTCTGTTGACAATAATCCTGCTTAGAACATGATCTGCTCATACAAAAATATTTTTTTCTATGAAAGATCTCATTAGCTTAAAAGCCTAGTCAAATAGTAGCTTTAAGAGCTGAGTTGTAGTTTATGGTACGATCACAATTCAGTTTCCCTCCTTATTGTACGTGGTAGATTGGTCCCATCTGAGCAGTGCCATTAGGTGCCTGCCTGCACGGTGTGGAAACACACACACACACACACACACACACACACACACACACCCCTGAAATTTCTGAGCATGTGGGTTGTGACAAATTTAAATGTGTTCTAATAGTGTAACTGTGTCTAAACAGCTGAAGATTTATGCTTGTTTTTTAACTTAAGGATGAGGAAATTGACTACTATAGGATAATTAAAAATCACAACTCTCTGGAAAAGAAGAGATAAATTGTTAAATGCCAGGGCATCAAGAAACAATATTCTGTAATCTGTGCAGATTGTTTTTATTCTGTAAATAAATTGGGCAATTTATATCTTTGTCACTTGCACATCAGATATATATTTGAGTTAATGAATCATCCCATCAACATCCCATAACTAAAGCAAATTTTGTTTTCTTTTCACAGGCAAGGTTTTAGTCAATTGAATAATAAATCATCCTGCCTTTTCCTGAATCATAGAATAGGGAGGCTCTTACAGGCAGGATCACAATTAAATAAGGCCTCAGAGGAGAGAGAGTTTATTCTGTTTTAAGAGAAGACCAGTGGAGGAAAGAGTCCCAACTACTTTGGTGATATTTTCAGGGCTTAAAATAACAATATCATGTATCTTTTTAAAAATATTTTCAGTTAATCACTGAAGATTTATCTTAAATGCAGAGGTCAAGAATGATTCAACTTCTTGATAACCCCCAATATCCTGGTCAGGTTCTGCAGTGACCAGGTGTATGAAGAAATGTTCCTCTTTTTTCAGAAAGATTTACTCAATAAGTGTCTACAGTTTACAAAGATTATTCATGCACACTTTTCCTTCTGAGTCTCACAACATTATTATATAGAAGGATTATTGAGTCTTATTTAAAAGAAATTAAGACTCAGAGAGTCTTACCCAAGGTTGTATATTTACTGAGTGGGATAATCACAACCTGAGACTAGTTATTTTTACATAAGGACAATGCCTTTTGCACTGCCATTTGTTCCTGCTTTGCTCTGCTGATAAAATCAGGCACTATAAACATGCATTAAGGTGTTTCTGGGAAACTAGTTCTTGGGAGAATTATCTGAATTGGTGATATGGTCAGGGACATTTTAACTTCAGTCTATGGTCTGAATAGAGGAATATCCAGTTTTAAGTGGCATTGGTCAGATGTTCAGTGTAGATGAATTGGGAGTGATAGTGCACAGTCTGGGACTAAGATGACATCTGTTATCTTATGAATACAAGGACTGGACCTATGATCTGAGAAAGACGATACATGAGAAGGCCTAGACACACCCAAGACCAAAATAGCCACAAGAAACAACTAACCTGCTTAAGGCACACTAATCTGAACACAGAAAGCTTGATGCTGTCAGCACTGTTGTTCAGTAAAGTGGCAAATGGGCTGAGGATTCTGTGAGACTAAGATCCAAGAACACTAACAGAAAGGGGTAAAAGGCAAGATGCAAGTGCTCTCTGTGACATTCTTTGGTGAAAGGCTTAAAAATTTAATTTACATTGAAAGAACCTTAAAAGTTAGTGGAACTGTTCAGATTTCTGTTTGGTTCTAAGCTGTGGCTGCTAATAGCTTTATACTGAAACACAGGTGTTAATTCTCATAAAGTTCATCTAAACTGTTTACCTTAGTCTGCAAATTTGCTCAAATGAGAGTCATCTGTTTGTTAATAGCTTCCAATCTGACTTGCAAGACACTTACAGTTTTGAAAATAGTTTCAGGGGGAAAAAAGTGACTTTTAGTTAAGATATATTGTCCCTCCTGGGGTGCCTGGGTGGCTTAGTTGGTTAAGCATCCGACTTAGGTTCAGGTCGCGGTCTCACAAAGCCTCCCTGTGTTAGACTTTGTGCCGACACCACAGAGCCTATTTGGGATTCTCTCTCTCTCCCTCTCTCTCTGTCCCTCTCCCACTTTCTCTTTCTTGCTCTCTCTCTCACTTTCTCTATCTCTCTCAAAAATAAATGATTAAGTAAACATTTAAAAAAGGTACCTTGTCATTCCTTTTTGATATTAAGGTGAAAATCTTTTATTTGAACTAGTTTTAGGTTTAAAGCTTAAAATGTTGCAAAGTATAAATGAAGAAAATGTTTTAAAGAAATCCAGCATTATTTCTGTCACATACCTATGGGGACTTGAGCTAGGTTGTAAAAGTACCCACACATAGTGGTTCTTAGGAAATCTGTTTTAATGAACAAATGATTGATTTGTAGTTAACTTAATAGTTGCTTTTACTTCAAAGAACTCCAGGCAATTGAAAATAACATTTTTTTCCCCTAAAGCTAATATTATCAATTTTTTCTTGGCAGTTTATCTTTTGCTGGAATAGTGAAAATGTGAATTTAGGCCAGCCTGTCAGAATGGAGTCTAAAGAATTCATAGAATGTTATTGAATTTGTCCATTTTCTAAGGGAAAGTTGATTCATTATTGTCAAATTATTTTACAGGATCCTTCTAACCAAAAATGTGGTGGAAGAAAGAAAACCGTGTCTTTCAGCAGCATGCCATCAGAGAAGAAAATTAGCAGTGCAAGTGACTGCATCAGCTTCATGCAAGCTGGCTGCGAACTGAAGAAGGTCCGGCCAAATTCTCGTATTTACAACCGTTTTTTCACTCTGGACACAGACCTCCAAGCTCTTCGCTGGGAGCCTTCCAAGAAAGACCTTGAGAAAGCTAAGCTTGACATTTCTGCCGTAAAGGAGATCAGATTGGGGAAGAATACAGAAACATTTAGAAACAATGGCCTGGCTGACCAGATTTGTGAGGACTGTGCCTTTTCCATACTCCATGGGGAAAACTACGCGTCTCTGGACCTGGTTGCCAATTCAGCAGATGTAGCAAACATCTGGGTTTCAGGCTTACGGTACCTGGTCTCGCGAAGTAAGCAACCCCTTGACTTGATAGAGGGCGACCAGAGCACACCCAGGTTCACGTGGTTGAAAACAGTGTTCGAAGCCGCAGATGTTGATGGGAACGGGATTATGTTGGAAGACACCTCTGTAGAGTTAATAAAACAACTCAACCCTACCCTGAAGGAATCCAAGATCAGGTTAAAGTTTAAAGAAATCCAGAAGAGCAAAGAAAAACTAACCACAAGAGTGACAGAAGAGGAATTTTGTGAAGCTTTTTGTGAACTTTGCACCAGGCCAGAAGTGTATTTCTTGCTAGTACAGATCTCTAAAAACAAAGAATATTTGGATGCTAATGATCTCATGCTCTTTTTAGAAGCTGAGCAAGGAGTTGCCCATATTACCGAGGAGATGTGCTTAGATATTATTCGGAGATATGAACTTTCTGAAGAGGGACGTCAAAAAGGGTTTCTTGCAATTGATGGCTTTACCCAGTATCTGTTGTCACCAGAATGTGACATTTTTGATCCTGAGCAAAAAAAGGTTGCCCAAGATATGACCCAGCCATTATCTCACTACTACATCAATGCTTCTCATAATACCTATCTCATAGAAGACCAATTCAGGGGGCCGGCTGATATCAATGGGTATGTTAGAGCTTTGAAAATGGGCTGTCGAAGCATTGAACTCGATGTAAGTGACGGTTCAGACAATGAACCCATCCTTTGCAATCGAAATAATGTGACAACACACCTTTCCTTTCGAAGTGTCATAGAGGTGATAAATAAATTTGCCTTTGTTGCTTCTGAATACCCACTCATTCTTTGCTTGGGAAATCACTGCTCCCTACCCCAGCAGAAGGTAATGGTTCAACAGATGAAAAAGGTCTTTGGCAATAAGCTCTATACTGAGGCACCTTCGCCATCAGAAACCTACCTCCCATCACCAGAAAAATTAAAAAGAATGATTATTGTCAAAGGAAAGAAATTGCCTTCTGACTCAGATGTTTTAGAAGGAGAGGTGACAGACGAAGATGAGGAAGCAGAAATGTCTCGAAGGCTGTCAGTAGATTACAATGGTGAGCAGAAGCAGATCTGGCTCTGTAGGGAGCTCTCTGATTTGGTCTCTATCTGTAAATCTGTTCAGTATAGGGATTTTGAACTGTCCATGAAAAGTCAAAACTACTGGGAAATGTGTTCATTTAGCGAAACAGAGGCCAGCCGAATTGCAAATGAATACCCAGAGGATTTTGTTAATTATAATAAGAAGTTCTTATCAAGAATCTATCCAAGTGCCATGAGGATCGATTCCAGTAACTTGAATCCACAGGACTTTTGGAATTGTGGCTGTCAGATTGTGGCAATGAATTTTCAGACTCCAGGTCCAATGATGGACCTTCACACAGGCTGGTTTCTTCAAAACGGAGGATGTGGTTATGTTCTAAGGCCATCCATAATGCGAGATGAAGTTTCTTACTTCAGCGCAAACACAAAGGGCATCGTACCTGGGGTGTCTCCTCTGGCTCTTCATATCAAGATCATCAGTGGTCAGAATTTTCCAAAGCCCAAGGGAGCTTGTGCCAAAGGCGATGTCATAGATCCTTATGTTTGTATAGAGATACATGGAATTCCAGCAGACTGTTCAGAACAAAGAACTAAAACTGTACAGCAAAACAGTGATAACCCTATTTTTGATGAAACTTTTGAGTTTCAAGTAAACCTACCTGAGCTGGCCATGATCCGTTTTGTCGTTCTAGATGATGACTACATTGGGGACGAGTTTATAGGACAATACACAATACCATTTGAATGTTTGCAGCCTGGATATCGGCATGTCCCCCTGCGCTCTTTTGTGGGTGACATCATGGAGCATGTAACCCTTTTTGTCCACATAGCAATAACTAATCGAAGTGGAGGAGGAAAGGCACAGAAGCGCAGCCTGTCAGTGAGAATGGGGAAGAAAGTTCGAGAATATACCATGCTCAGGAATATTGGTCTTAAGACCATAGATGACATCTTTAAAATAGCAGTTCATCCTTTACGAGAAGCCATAGATATGAGAGAAAATATGCAGGTAGGAAAAATCCCAAACTGTCCCCACCTGCTCCTACTTCTTCCTACCCTTCTCTTACCAGTG
This sequence comes from Suricata suricatta, assembly GCF_006229205.1. Taxonomy (NCBI): domain Eukaryota; kingdom Metazoa; phylum Chordata; class Mammalia; order Carnivora; family Herpestidae; genus Suricata; species Suricata suricatta. The sequence continues at coordinate 35,863,865 of NC_043702.1, read as the reverse complement.
AACATTGTTTTACTTGTGATCTGATTCCATGAAAAATTATCAGAAAGGTTGTATAAAGTCATAAACCACAAAATTAAGTGCTGCCTGTGAAAGCAGATATATTTTATGTATCTGATTATAAATGGATGCTACGTTAAATTTGGCCTGGACTAAACCAGTTAATATAAATGCTTTGTAGATTATAAATATCCCTACCATATAACCAAGTAGATATATGGCATTGTGTATATGAAACAATGTAAAAAGAATAGACTACAAAATATTACATGTATTTACAATATATAAAATATTATATATACAGACAATACTAATTATAAGTATATATGTAAAATATTTGCAGATATGAACATGAAAGGGAAGTTGAAGTCATATAAACAAATATAATGCATACTAGTTTATTTTAGTTGTTTAAGTGTCCATCAGCAATAATAAATTACTCCCAACAAGAGAAAACATAATTAAACAAACAATATTCACTTGAACATGTTGAAAACTATGTAGTCTTCTCTTAGAAATGTGGTGTAATTAAAAGTTGAAAGAACATGGATTCTGGCTTAAACTCTTTCCCCTTAAGATCCTGAGCAAATTATTTCAGATCTCTGATCATCAGTTTTCTCCACATAAGGTAAGGAAAACAGTAATACATCACAGAATTATTATCAGAATTAAATGACAGTATATGTAAATTTCTTGGTGCTGGAATGTGGAAATTCAATGTTAGTTTTTTTCCTTTCATTAATGTCTGTAATCAGAGATCATTGCCAATTTCTTTCTTCAGAACCATTGAATATACTTACTATAGGCTCATATTACTTGGAAACAGTCAAACAATAAATACTGAGTTCCTGCAATATACAAGGAGGTGTTGGTTAGCAGAAGTAGCAGTCTAAGTATGAGAACAAAACAAGAGAGGAATATTTTTCAATGCACTTTATTTGCTCCTTTAGGTAACATTTTAATAGTAATTCTCACCAGAAAAATCCCTACTTTCAAGACAGAAAACAAGCTTGAAGATATCAGGTTATTTCCCAAATATTGCAGATAGTAAATAGGGATCTTGGGCTTTAAATCTAGAATTGCCTACGACCAAAACCCAAGATCATATATGGTTTTTAGTCAGGTAATGGCTGAACCTCACATCCATCATTTGGTGAAGACTTTATTTTTACATTATTTCACAGAGAAATTCAAGATAGACTTAAAATCAATTTTAAATAGCTAAACTAGTAGAGAATAGTATGATACATAAATCACATATAAATACTTAGATGGTGAGCATTTTATTTGAAGTGGTTGCCTTAGCCACTGCTTTAAATAAGCTCCAAATATTAGCATCTTCTACATGACTTTTTCTGACATAATTCAAAACTATTATAAATCCCTGTATCAGACTAGTTATGTCATTTCTATACCTTATTTTATATATTACAAGTAGACTTTATTTATTTCTATGTAATTCTTAAAAATACATCCTTTATACATATTATGTGTTTAAAATACATGTTAAGTAGAGTTGATTATGAATAGAGTTTTTCCAGATAGCATTGGTAGTTTATATCACCTTAACAGTTGGTCTTTTGGGTTAACAATTGTTTGGAGCCTAATTAGTAGAAAAATGAAATACCATCATTGTCACTAAATTCATTCGACATATAATAGATTAGGTTACTAAATCTATTAATAAAATATAAAATAGTTACAATTCCTACTTTGAGTGAATTTTAAAAGCCTGTACCATGGCTCTACCTGAAATTCGTTTTAGTACGTGCATCTGTCAGGTGCATTTCTGATGTGATGACAAAGAAATACCATTGCTGGGTAGCCAAATGGAGGGTGCTGAGTAATTGCAGCCTGCTACCTTGAGGGGAAAAGCTCAAACAAGACGCACCCTAATGTACATCACTGGCTTATTTTTATGATCATCATGATACAAATCAAGTAAGATATTCACAACCAACCAATGCTGATTTGTGTGAATATTCCAGTGCTTTGCTTTGAAAAGCACTGTGGAGCCTTGGTTCACAATCTGCTTTACTTTATGGAATATTTGTGGCAGTTGCTAAAAATTGAGAGAGATGAGGTGTAATCATGGATTAGCTCTGTGTGTTATCTCTGTGCACATTACAGTTTTGATTGATTATAATCCACTTTCCTCCAAATTATATATATATTAAAGGGTATACTTGTAATGAATATACTTTAGTCTAAACCTAGAAGGACTGGGAGTGATGTGTCATGTGGTCAGAAATATAATTCGATGTTTCTTCCCCACAGAATGCCATAGTGTCTATTAAGGAATTGTGTGGACTTCCTCCGATTGCCAGTCTGAAGCAGTGCCTGTTGACCTTGTCCTCTCGGCTCATCACGAGTGACAATACTCCGTCAGTCTCTCTTGTCATGAAGGACAACTTTCCTTATCTGGAGCCTCTGGGGGCAGTTCCAGATGTGCAGAAAAAAATGTTGGCTGCTTATGATCTGGTAGGAAATTGTGACTCTATTTCTTACTTGTAGGTGTGGGGGAAATCATCTGGCAGAGGCTCTTTTGTGTAACTCTAATGAATAAATAACATTGTGGGTGGCAGACAGAGCCAGCGCACTCAGCTTCCCGTAGGGCCCAGTGAAGACATCTGCGGCAGTGCTTTGAACCCAGAGCCCCACAGATTACAAATAGAAATTCTCTGCTTTGGCAAGAAATGAATTATTGATGAAGTCTTCAAAAGCACAACTTTTCAGCATCTAAATGACGTTAGCCTGCAACATAACCATTTAATTGTATACCTGTAGGAAATGAATTTATGCTTTTCAGTGCTGCTGTATGATGTTTGAGACAAAATATTTCTCTGGAATTTATATTTCTAAGCTGATACTATTAAATGATTTTTTCTGACTATATAATGTAATTTATGTAGCAATTAAATGTAAAGAGAGTTATATTTCTGCATCTCCTAATTCCATAAAAAACTAAGAAGCAAGTGAAAAATTGGAAAAATTTGTAACATAGATTCCAGATAAAGTGTAAACTATCCTTAAAATAGAAATCACATTTAAAAATCAATAAGGAAAAAAATGAGGAAAAATCTTATGTTAATTAGGTTTAATTTCAGCTTGATGAAACAAACATTGCAACACAATGATGGCCTTAAAATACAAAGTTAAAAAAAGGAGGGGGGCGCCTGGGTAGCTCGGTTGGGTAAGCATCCAACTTCAGCTCAGGTCATGATCTCATGGTTTATGAGTTTGAGCCCCGCATCAGGCTCTGTTCTGACAGCTCAGAGTCTGGAGCCTACTTCATATTCTGTATCTCCCTCTCTGTCTGCCCCTCCCCTTTTCTCTTTCTCTCTCTGTCTCTCTCTCTCAAAAATAAATAAACATTAAAAAATAAAAAATAAATAAAAATACCAAGTTTTAGGGGTGCCTGAGTGTCTCATTTGTTTAAGCATCTGAATCTTGATTTTTTGCTCATAATCTCATGGTTTGTGGTTTGAGCCCTGCATCAGGCTCTGTGCTCAGTGTGGAGTCTGCTTGGGATTCTCTGTCTTCTGTCTCTCTACCCCTACCCCTCTCTCAAAAATAAATAAATAAACACCTATTAAAAATACAGTTGTACTCCTTCAAATAAAAATCTGGAGACCAGCCTTCCAGTATGAAACTTCTGTAAAGTTCTTAGGAACCCAGGCTCCCTCAAGCTTTCTGCTCTACCATCCCTGCAGTGTGACCATTATTCTTCTGGTCCAAAATGGCTGCTGAAGCTCCAACCATACAATTTGCATTCCAATCATCAGGAATGATGAAGAGGAAAAGATGGTGTATCTTCTGCCTTTAAGGACATTTCTCTGAAATAGCATAAATTATGTCTGCTTATATTTCATGAGCCCAGGATTAAAACATAGCCACATTTAACTGCAGAGGAGAATGAGAGGTATCTATGTCAAGGGGCTATGTGCTCAACTAAAAGTTATCTCTTCTGTTACTAAAAAATAGAGGGAGGACAGTTATTAGGGAATAACAAATACTCCCTTTTTAAAAAGTGTTTATTTATTTTGAGAGAGAGTGTGTGTCACACACATGAGGAAGTGGGGGAGGGGCAAAGGCAGAGAGAAAGAGAGAGAGGGAGGGAGGGAGAGAATCCCAAGCAGGCTCCACACTGTCAGCCCATACCCTGATTCAGGGAGCCCCACGAACCATGAGATCATGAACTGAGACGAAAATCAAGAGTCTGCTGTGATTGAGCCATCCAGGTGCCCACAAATATTCTTTCCTTCAGAGATGAACAGGCAGTTCATGTATCTCCTCTTCCTTAAAAAAACAACAACAAAAAAAACCCCAATGAAAATCTAAAAACATATTTAACCTTAAAATGAGTTTTAGGTTAAAGATATTAATTTTATTCCCTCTCTCATTGGCACTAAAAAAAAGTAGTACCTCAGATAGAGAATTTAAGATAATAGATACTCTCATTCATCTACCTCTACTAGGAAAATAAATTGATATAATGTTTTGGGAGAGAAATTCAGCAATATTATTTAAGATGTTTATCCCATTTGATTTATGTATTTCTTTCCTGGGATTTATTCTAAAGCAATAATGATTATACATAAACATTTATGTTTAATAATGTCAACATAGAGCTATGTTAAATGAAATATAGTAAGTCAAGATGGACTCTCTTGAAACCATTAAAATCATGCATTAGAAGAGTATTTAAAGGTCTGGAAAACTCATAACATATTTTGTGAAAAAGTTTGGTTATAAAAAATATACACTATAGGATTTAAATTGTATTTACATGTATACACATCTACAATGTTAGCAACATAATCATAGTAACTAATTTTTAAATAAGGAGAATGAACTTTATTTTTTTATTCATGCTTTTCTAATGTTTATTCTCTATTTGCCAAACTCTTTACAATGAACCCAACTAATATTAATAATTGAGCAATATTTTCTCATTAAAAGATGACAAGAGGAAAGACATTTGGGATAAACATCCTACAATTGAAAAAGAAAAAAAAAACCCATAGAATGCATCCTCCTTCTGAATGATCAGACCTCTTATAAACCATATTCCATGGCTGCTGGGGGAAAAGCTCACCTAGTACCTATATCTCATTTTTCATGAAATCAATTCTTTTCATCATAAAAGCAGGGATTGAAAGATCTTCAGTGAATAGGTATAATTGCCATTTAAGAGGTGAAATTAGGGTACTAGTTGCCATAGAGACAGACAGTGGAAATCATTTACTCCTCCAATTCTCTGTGAAACAGAGAAAGAAACATCATTCACTGGAAAGGAAGCCTGTTCTCCTGGAGCTGGGCTCGGCATACGCAGAGAAGCACCTGGACCGTGGCTGGCCAGTGGCCATGTCACATCTCCAAGTGCCCAATGCTGTTTTGTTTTTTCAGTTTTATCTGCAGGAGCTAAATCTGAACATCAACCTTTTCTCGTTTGTATTTTTAACATGCAATTTGTAATTACAGGCTTAGCATGGTTTTCCAAAGCTTAAAGTAAAAGGCTACAGTAGGAAACAGAAATACTTAAAATGATATCTTCATTTATAGTTCCGTATGGAAATGATTTATGGAGATATTTTTGAGTGTAAATATTCCTATGCCAAATGGCAAACTCAGCAGACCTTGCAAGTAAATAAAAACTTCTGATGGCTCTCCTGGGTTATTTCTTTTAGGGAGGAAGTGGGTAGAAACAGATACAAGTAATGATGATATTAGCCTTGAACATAAACACATCATTTTTATTTTCTAGGATTTGCATTGTATTGGTTGGCATCTTCAAGCTCTTGATATATTAGTGTTAATATTTATTTTAAAGAAGTCTTCTAAGATACTCTGCAGATCCAAATACTCATTTTAAAAATATAAATCTGATCAAGTCACTTTCCTGCCTATATTCCTTCCCATTAAAATGAAATTGAAACTCCTTACTAAGTCTACAAGGTCAGTTATGACCCACCTTGCATACCTATCTCACTCTCGTCTCAGCCTCCTCTGCCTCTCCCAGCCTCACCCCCATCCTCTCTCTCTCTTCTGTTCACTCTCCCCAGCCACACGGGCTTGCTTTCTTTCTTCAATCAGATCAAGTTTGTTTCCATTTCTGGGTTATTTTATTTGTGGTTCTGTCTGCCTAGAATCTTCTCTTGCAAAAGAGTAGTTGCTTCTTAGCTCTTAATTTTTAGTTCAAATGCCATATCCTCAGAGAAGTCTTCCCTAATAACTGTTCCCACCTGTCGTTCTGCCACATAACCTTTTTTTTTCAATTTCCATCATCCTACTTAGCAGTATTGAAAAATATTTTGCTTGTCTTTTTGCTGAATTTCTGTCCTTTCCCCTTCAATGTGAATACATACTCCATGAGAGCCCAGACCCTGTGTATATTGATTACTACAGTTATCTCCCACATCTAAAACAGTGTTGGCATGGACTCTGTTACCAATTAATGTTAGTTGAATAAAAAGTAAGTAGAAGCATTTATTGTTGGTAAAAATAGTGTAGTTCTGACGCCATAATTGATGTGTTTTATGGTAAATCTTTAAACCTCCTTTGTTTTACCTCTATGACACCACTCTAACCAAACTGTTCCCTATCTTATACTTGGAGTTAAAAAAAAAAAAACACAACCCTACAGATCAAGGCAAAACTTTGGAGACTGTAAAAAGATCAAGGGGCTGGAGATGGCCTGCAAGCTGGGGTGAGGGAGGGAGGGATGAATAGTTAGAGCACAGAGGATTTTTAGGACACTGAAACTATTTTTTCTTTTTTTTTTTTTTTAAGTTTATTTATTGTGAGAAAGAGTGAGAAAGCACAAGCAGGAAGGGCAGAGAAAGAGAGCATCCCAAGCAGGCTTTTCACTACCAGTGGTAGTCCAGACCTGATGTGGGACTCCAACTTGTGAACCATGAGACCATGACCTGAGCTCAAACCAAGATTTGGATGCTTAACCAACTAAGCTTCCCAGGTGGCCCTACTGAAACTATTCTATATGATACTGAATAGTGCATATATATCATTATGCATTTGTCAAAATTCATAGAGTATATAATACAGAGTTAACCCTAATGTAAACTATGGGCTTTATCTTATAATATTGTATCAATATTGGCTCATCAATTATAATAAATGTACCATGCTAAAGAAAGATGTTAACAGGAAACAGGGGATGGGCTTAGGGCATTTATGGGAATTCTAGGTACTTCCAGCTCAGGTTTTATGTAAACCTAAAACTTTTTGTAAAAGTAAAGTCTTAAAAAAAAACCCTTACAGACTATTAATAAAGAAAAATTTGGATTACTAAGGCAGAAGACAAATCTGGGGTGGTTATGGTGGTGGTAGGGGGGCACGCATTCCAAAATTAACAGCTTGTATGTTCAACTTTGACTCAAATCACTTCAATATTTGGATTTCTCAAAAATGGTAATGAATTATATAGATGCTATCCAAGAGGAAAAGTTGTAACTACTAAAAAAAAAATACAGAATATATTTACAATAAAAAAAGACCCAAAGTCATTTATGAACAGATACAAATTTGGCTTACTTTGGTATCAAAGGAAACAAATCAGGCAAAAAGGAGCCTCCATTTGCTGAAAGCCAACCTGAGTGTATCAAACTATACTACTTACCAACAAGAAAAAAAATGAAAATATTTTAGAAAAGATTGAGCCTGAGTTCCTCTATATAGATTTTTTTTCTAAATTTAGCTTTTTCCTAATGACCCAAGATGGCTCTATTTCTTACCAAATACTGGCTAATTTAATACTTGGAAATATTTCTTCTTGAGGGTCTTAAAAATTCAGTCTTAAAAGTCATTTTAGTATTAACATTGCAATTATAATTCTATTATAGTATCAAACACCAGATATATCCATAGTAGAATGGGCTTATTTACATGGCATAATTTCAGAAGATACCTTCTTCCCATTCCATAGCTTATTTAAAATGTATGTTTTCTATCTGCTGACTGGTACTTGAAATTCCAAAATTATAATCAATTCCTTTGGGTTAAGACTTTTTATTCTCTCTTAAAATGCCAAGAACAAAGGGACACCTGGATGGCTTAGTCAGTTGAGCATCCAACTTCAGCTCAGGTCATGCTCTTGCGGTTCACAAGTTCGAGCCCTGCATCAGTTTCTGGGCTGACAGCTCAGAGTCTGAAGCCTGCTCTAGATTTTCTGTCTCCCTCTCTCTCTACCCTTCTCCTGCTGGTGCTCTGTCTCTCTCTCTCCCAAAAATAAATAAACACTAAAAAAATTAAAATGCCAAAAAAAATCTCCATGAATAATAATACAGTGGGTTATTAGTAATTTTTAGCTTTGAGTGAATATAACAGATCCTGTCCTACAGCAGATTTTTACCTGGGAAACGGAATAGATCTTAATGACAGAGTATTCCTCAAGTCTGGGTTAACTGAGGGTGAGGTTGCTCAAAGAATTACAGTTTTTCCTGGGAACAATACTGTCTGCAATATCCCTTAATACTCTGAATAGGAATGTAGCTATATATGTCTGTCTGATATTTGCAGCAGCTGAAGCAGAGGTGATTTTCCTGACAGCAAATACACATTCCAGCCAGAGGTGGGATGTGACACCTTCTGAAAAGCACTAAAGCAAACTGGGAACATTATTAATCAATAACTTAGGCAAGTGGAATAGGTTCTAAAAGCTGAAAGTGGAATTGATGCCTCCTTCCCAGACTACAGACAACAGTGGAGGCTGTTGCCACTAGACTTGCTACATTGCCATTTTAGTGGTCCTGTGGTCATCAGGACAGATTTTTAGAAATCGTCCCCAGAATGTAATTTAAAACCAGAGTACCATTTCTAAGTGGCCTGTACCTTTATTGCACTGTGATTTTTTAAATTTGTTAACTAATCTATTTATTTTTTGCCCAGGTCTCTGAAAGAGTAAGCTTCACTTCCCCACTCTGGATTTTCACTTTCTTGAAGAAAATTGGGGCTCCTGGGTGGCTTAGTTCGTTAAGCATCCAACTCTTGATTTTGGCTCAGGTCATGATCTTACTGTTTGTAAGATTGAGCCCTGTGTCTGGCTCTGCACTTACAGTGTGCAGCCTGCTTGGAATTCTCTCTCCCTCACTCTCTGCCCCTCCCCCTCTCATTCTCTCTTTCTCTCTCTGTCTCTCTCTGTTTCAAAACAAAACAAACAAAAAGAAAGTATCCCCTGAAGTAGGCAATATAGTTATAGAGTCACTGTCAAGTCTTTTAAGGTTGCTAATGCAGTGTAATCATGTTATACAAATAAAAATGATATAAGGTTTGTTGTTGTTGTTAGGATTAGTTTGCTTGTTGGGGTTCTTAAAAATGGAATCGGTTAGATCCAACTAAAGAGTTGCCCAGTGTTAGAAGCAGGGATAGAGATATTTAACTTTATAAACATTGGCTAAGTTCCTCCCATGTGCAAGCCACTGGTTTGTGTGGTCTGGAAGGTATAGCAGACGCTGTGTTCCATCAGCTTACAGTGAGGGCAGGCGAGCTGGTGAGGTCCATCGCAGACCTACAAGTCTGTGACTGGTGACCTTCCTATGCTCTTTTATCATTTAACATGAAGTTGCAGCATTGGGTGATTCCATTGGAAAACACTGTGTATTTTCAGTAGGACACTGTCAAAAGTAGTTTGTTTTAATAGATCTGACTTTTTTCTTTCTACAATCATATTTGTATGCATGTTGAGTTCATATTATTTTTGAATCCCATCTGTAGCCCCAACTTTAAGGTTTTACTGTAGTCATTGCTACATTTGAATGCAGAATATTCATGGGTGTCTAAAGAACTAACATCAAAAATTTAATAGGTCAGGGCGCCTGGGTGGCTCAGTCGGTTAAGCATCCGACTTCAGCTCAAGTCATGATCTCACGGTTTGTTGGTTCGAGCCCTGCATCGAGCTCTGTGCTGACAGCTAGCTCAGAGCCTGGAGCCTGCTTTGGATTCTGTGTCTCCCTCTCTCTCTGACCCTCTCCTGCTCTCACTGTCCCTCTGTCTCTCAAAAATAAATAAAAGACATAAAAAAAATTTAATAGGTCAAAAACTGGATTAATCTTCTTTTCCCTAGGTATTCATTTGCAATTTCCTGACCACTGTATGAGATACCACCATGCCAATCATCCTTAATTCCTCTAAGTCATTTCACATGCCTTCTCTCTATTAATTCCAAAAAAGTCTTTTCATTTACAATTCAATATTACTGAGATCCATTCCTTCTTTTCCTCATGTTTTTTTCTCATGGATCCATTTTCTTTTTTGAGGGAGAGAACCTGAAAGAGAGCAAGAGAGAGAGTAAGAGCAAGAGAGAGAGAGAGAGAATCTTAAGCAGGCTCCATGCATGGAACCTGAGGTGGGGCTTGATTCCACAACCTTGAAATCATGACCTGAGCCAAATTCAAGAGGCTGATGCTTAACTCACTGAGCCAGGTGCCCCCATGTATCTATTTTCTTCTACTGACTTAACCAAGTTTCTTACCATACTCTCTTCTCCTGCCTGAATTTTTCAATAGGTTGACTAGTCCTTCATTCAGTCTTGTTTTTAATAAAAAAATTTTTTTTAATTTTTGAGAGAGAGAGAAAGGCAGCATGCAAGTTGGGGAGGGGCAGAGAGAGGGGGGAGACAGAATCCAAAGCAGGCTTTAGGCTCTGAGCTGTCAGCACAGAGCCTGACGCAGGGCTCAAACTCATGAGTGCGAGACCATGACCTGAGCTGAAGTTGGACACTCAACTGACTGAGCCACCCAGGTGCCCCACATTTTAGTCTTTACCTTTCCCTAATTCAGCAATTGGAATACTCATCCTCAAATTCTATTTTTGAGTTTTTACTAGACTTTCAAAATCTTCACCCACCAGTGCTGGCTGTTTTGCCAATCTCATTTCATCCATTTCTTTCTGTTTGAACCCTCTCCTTCAGTCAAGCTGATGTATTCGCCACCTCCTTTTTATTTTCCATCCTGTGTATCCTTCTCCATACCACCTAGAATGCCATTTTAGCCTTAATTCCCTCTCCGTCAGTCTAAGTCCAGCCCTTTGTCCTAACTTCTCGCAAAACTGACCTTATTAAGAAAAGATTCAATACATACAATCTATAAAGAACTTTAGTAGATTTTGTGCAATACAGAGATAAGTAAACGGAGATAGCTATCAGCACAAATAGCCATTTCTAAAGCATGATGGGTCTTCGACTCGTTGACAATAAAAAACAACACTTTCTCTTTTAATGTATCATTTTGTGTAAGTCATTAAGCTTTTGATTAGTCAACTCAACGAACAGGTTTTAGACACGGTACTGTGCAAGTTGCTGAGGGGAAGAAATGGTATGAATCAAAATTTCTATCCTTGAGGAATAAGAAATCCTGATGTGAAGGCAGGATTTAACACCTAAAAAGGACAGGAATAGTGAATGGGCTCCGTGGGTGGTTCAGTTGGTTGAGTGTCTGACTTCAGCTCAGGTCATGATCTCATGGTTTGTGAGTTCAAGTCCTGCGTCAGGCTCTGTGCTGACAGCTTGGAGCTTGGAGTTTACTTTGGATTCTGTGTCTCCTTCTCTCTCTGCCCCTCTGCCACTCACTCTCTGTCTGTCTGTCTCTCTCAAATATAAACAAAAACAATTTTTTTTAAAGGGATAGGAACAGAGACATACAAGATTCGCATAGTGGAGTAGATGATGTTTTATGTCCTGAAGTCGATGGAGTCTAAGGAGCTTAAGTACTACAATGGACTTTTCACAATGGCTTGTAATACGCCCACCTGCTTTTTCACTCCATGCTCAGCAGAACTTTATCTGCAATGAATGTTTTTTGAAAAACATTCTGTCTCTCTAGAATGTTTTTATTTTCTCTCACCTCTCCCTTCTCTCAAGAGGCCCTACAAGGGTTCAGGACCTTCTGGCATTTCTGTCCAGTGTCTACTCCAGCACTGGGTAGGTAATTCAAGGATCTGTGGTCCTTGTTCCTCATGGGCAACTTATTTGCATATTCTCAGATTATGACAGAACCTTCATAAGAGATAGCAGATACAAGAGAGAAGTCCCTATTTGCCACAAATTCTAATGGAAAAATACTGTCCAAACTTTATATAATTTTTTTTCTTTAGATAGCTGAATTTTTACTTTTCTAATGTTCTTAACTGTCTAATTTTTCATGCATCATCAAGAATTATTTGCTTAACATATTTGGGCCTTTTCAGTATTTTAAATTAATGTGAAAACTTTTAGGTAATTAGTATTTTGAATACAACATTCAGGGATAGAATACTTACAAGAGATTGCAAGGAAAAAATAAGCTCAGAGTATTCTCTGAAGGTGACTTCTGTGCTGAATTATCTAACATTAACATGAAAGTTAAAACTTTACTATGATAAGAGCAACAGATTTTCTGATGATATAAAAGTAAGCAAAACAATCTTGAGAACATGGATCAAGGGTTATTTAATCTTTTACTAAGTCAGTTGGGGTATGGTTTGGAGAGCAGTTGACTTTGTTAGCATAAACAGGAATCTTACAAAAAGCACTAATTGCTATCTTTAATTACTCTTGTAATGGAATCATTATGCTGATAGGTTATCAGTTAAGCCAACCATATTGGGTTGTCAGTGTTATTACAAAGATATATTGAGGCTTAGGATAGGAAAAAGTTGTGTGTTATGTCTACAGTTTCCAGTGTGGTTTTGTTTATTGAAATCAATTTAAATTGTAATTAAGTAAGTCATAGATACTGTCCTTCTATCACTCTCTCATTGTGAAGTTTGTGTAGAACTTTATATTAGTTTGCATTTCAAAAAGTAAGTTGGCTTATATAGTAATGGAATGCAAATAAATAAATAAATAAATAAATAAATAAATAAATAAAGCAGCCTGTTGGTGGGTGCCCAGAAAGAGCTAGTTATTTAAAAACAAGATATCATATGCTCAGTGCATTGAAACATCTTCTACTTGTGGGTATAGCAGTGTCTTGGGATATATTTTTTGCGTATTGGGGGAAATGTCAACATCTTGAAGGCTGACAACATTTCCACTATGTACCAGCTTTCCAAGGAGACTGGACATCTGAGGTGAATCAATAAGCTGCCTGCAGCACAGGCTATATCTCTGTGAAATAGTGTGCATGCATCCTCCAAGTGTGCTTTGCATTTCTGAATACTCAAGTGAAATTCTGGAGATAGTTCACAGTGGTTAGTAACCTGATAATTTTTTATGAATGAACTAAATTTTAATCATCATGTGAGATAAAAACAAACATTTCTAGTGATTATTGAAGATTTAGCTGACAACTGTATCATGGAAACAGAACTGGAGAAAAGTACAGGCAAAATGATCCCGCTATGTAGAAAGCAGCTCCCTGAAGTAGATCCTGTCACTATCATGGATGTGGGACAAGTGTCATTTGGCCTGCTCCGTGTGAGCTCTCTTGTCCTGTGCCATCATGAGTCATGCTTGAAAATGTGACATAGAGTTAGTCCCAGGACAGAGAATACTTGGTTGCATACATCAAATGCAGTGAACTTCTAGTAAGCTTGCAAATGTTCTGGCCTTATGTGTGTATCTCTTTCACCGAAATTAACAGTCTCAATAGGATTGACTGCTTAAAATCAACAGATGCCAACTTATTAATAGTTCATTGATTTAAAATTTTTAAAGAAATTAAAAATTAAAGGAAGTTATATTCATTATAGTTGGCAAATAGATATGTAAATATATATTTGATTTTAAAAGCTATCGAGTTTGCTAAAATTTAAGTCTTATTTTAAGTTTTTTTTTTTTTGAGAGAGAGAGAGAGAGAAAGAGGAAAAATCCCAAGGAGTCTCCAGACTGTTAGTTTGGAGCCTGTCATGGATTGTGTCAAACTCACAAACCATGGGATATTTGTCTGAACCAAAATTGAGTCGGAGGCTTTACTGACTGGAGAACCCAGACTCCCCTCAGTCTTCTTAAAAGGAGAGAACAAAATAGATCTAGAACAGATTGGCATATTCTTAAGTGATTAACTTTCCTAATTTGATAATTCCTTCCTGAAACAGCAGTAGATGCCCTGAGTATATTTCTTTCTAGGTTTGATAGGAAGAATATTGATATGGTTGATGTGATGCCTGTTGCAAATCAGACACGGAAAAAGAAGCAGTCAGAGAAACATGTATTTTTATGATACTTTACTTGGTAAATTTTACTTTATTAACGTTTGTCACCAATTTGTACTTGTGATAGAGATTCTACACTTTAATATAACATCAGTATCACAAAGAAACATAAGCTTAGATCTGTTCCTCAGGAGCCTGTGTTCTAGTCTAAACTATTTCACTGACCACCTGTTAGGTTTTAGGAAAGCCCATTTGGCTCAGTTTTTTTTTTTCTTATAAAATGGTGGTGTTCATGATAGATGGTCCTTAAGGTGACTTCTAAATATGAAGTTCTGTGGTTCTAAGAATTTAAATGTAATCAGGAGAAAACTGGAATCTGTGGAAGGTTTATGAGCCATGATATGACAAAAATTGATCTTTTTAGTACCATTTAGTGATTACATTGACTCTGCAATGATCCTGGGCAATTAAATTCCCTATTTTTTAAAATGTTTTTAAAAAATTTATTTTGAAGGAGAGAGAAAAAGAGGGGGACAGTGCGAGTGGGGGAGGGGCAGAGAGAGAGGATGAGAGAAAATCCCAGGCAGGCCCCACACTGTCAGCGCAGAGCCTGATGTGCTTGAGCTCATGAACAGCAGAATCATGACCTGAGACAAAATCAAGGGTTGGATGCTTAAATCACTGAGCCACCCAGGCACCCATAAATTCCCTATTGAGAAGAGCTGGTAGGACAGTTTATTCACACAGGTAGGACACTTTAATCCATCCCTGAGTAAAAACATTACTGTCCCCCTTCAGTAAAATTTTTATTTTATTATTTATTTTCTTTAATGTTAATTTATTTTTAAGAAAGAGAGAGAGAGAGAGAGAGAGAGAGAGCGAGTGAGCACTAGCGGGGGAGGGGCAAAGAGAGAGGAGGGCACAGAATCTGAAGCAGGCTCCAAGCTCTGAGCTGCAGCAGGGCTTGAACTCCCGAACTGAGAGACCATGACCTGAGCCAAAGTCAGATGCCCAACTGACTGAGCAACCCAGTAGCCCTTAAAATTTTTATTTTAAATAAATGATTTTGATCTTAACTGACAACACACCCATGTTTGGGATACATCTAATGCTTAAAGTAATGCTAATCTTTATCTGAGTAAGTCTCCTATTCTTTTAGATTCAAAGCCATGGTAAGGAAATAAGATTCATTAGCAGATATTCATGTGACAGAACCAAAGAAAAGCTCTTTGTATTACTACAATAGGCAGAGGCAACTGGGAGCTGAGGCTGAAATCTCCATCAGAATGATAAATCCAGGACGCTGCCAGATTCTGTCATTGAGTCAACCTACCTTTGGCTGACTAAGTACCTGGTGAGGGGATTATATGAAGACGTGCTTCTCACCTTCTCTCCTTAGCTTTTGCATTTTACATTTCATTTCTATTAGGATCTGTAGAGACCTAGGAAGGAGATTAAACTCAAATCAACCGTTTTTCCCCATCTTTACAACTTAGATAAAAAGCCAGGGGGAGAAGTTGAAGTTGTTGATTTAAATGTGGTTTGGGATTATTGGTATATTTTAGCCATCTATTTTATTTGTTTTCCCCACAACTACTAATTGAAAATTGACTGTAGAAAATGGAATAAAAATATTTTTCTAAAGTTTTTACCATAGAGAAGATGATCAAAAACTCTTATGAGAAAAGTCCACATGAAGAATGATATTAAGTTCTGGAAATATTGATGATGAGTATTTTCAGAGTAATAGTTATGGCTTTTATTACTAAAGGATTTCAGGTTATCCTTCAGGAATCTCATAGAGATGGTCTATGTGGAAGATTAAATCACACTTGACTATCTCCTTACAAAGTGACCTGTTAGACAACAGGAAATACAAACTTCTTACACTATGGGGTGAACAGATATTTATTTGGGGGATTTTGAGGAGAACTTGAATCATAGAGTTTGTTGAATGGTCCTGAATTTATTTTACCTTAAATAAATAATGATGTTTAAAAATTTATTTTATTTTCTAATATTTGAGTAATGTTTTTTCTATAGGTATAATTCCTGTTAAAAGCTTTGTTTATTTGAAATGGAATTCAGAACATGTAGGATTATAGAAAAACGAGAAGCCTAGAAAAAAAGACTAGAAATAAAAAGAGAAATAAGAGTTCAAAAAGACAATTATAGGTTTGAGAAGTAATTAATAATAAAATACTTTATTGTATGTAAATGTGTGGGTAATCAATATGTAGAAGAAATAAGGATCATGTAGTTAAATAGGGAAGAGGTGATTATATAAATGAACTGATGAATCTTGGGCTATAAAGGTAAATCTACTGCATTTATCTGGGGATACCAAGGTAAATCTACTCATCTACTGGAATTACAATTTACTGGGGAAATGAAGTATGGGAGATAATACAAGTAAGCAATTAATTGTAACTTGAGATAGAAAATAAGACATTTTGTAAACAGACTAACAAAATGTTTGTGGGATTTGGAGATGAGAGGAGAGGAAGGGAAATCAGGCCACGGGTGGAAGAGGGGGCACTCAGGTGAGCTTTGAGGCTAGTGGGATTTTGATGAGGGGAGGTGGCTTATTCAGAAGATTTCCCTGATAGAAAGAAACGTGAGGATGGAGGAATAAGTGGGGTGTGTTTGGAGAAGTGTGAGCCGCACCTGGACCTGGGAGAATTGGGAAGCCATAAGGGAAAAGGCTGCTGAGGCAAATAAGAAGACTCAAACTCAAAGTCAGAAAATTTTACTTCATCTAATAGGCAAAGGAGAAAATAACAAAGCTGAAAAGTACCTAGTGTTATGCTTTTGGAAGATGATTCTGGAAGTGATATTTGGAAGGAGTGAGGTGGGAAAAACCAGAACCTACCAATAGCCAAGAGGGAATCAAAGCCACATCTATCTTCTGAGTGCCTCTAAGGGAGTTTTGTGAGCATTAGGAGAAGATAGGAGATATTGCATTTTTTTTGGCAGGAGTAGAGGTGGGAATGAGGGGTGAGGAAGGGAAAATGAAATGGAGCATAACGGCATTTGAGTTGCCTCTGGAAAGGTAATTAGGATTTGAAAGATGGCCCAGAGAGCGAGAATAAAGACTCAAACCAGAAATGTGATAAAGAAGGAAACAAAGGGAGAACAGTGTCAGGTTAGGCAAGACTTGGTGACTGACAGAATGTGGGAGCTTACCTTCAGGATGTAGTGAGGCAAAGAAAATGTTGGAGATCTGAACCTGGGTGTTTGGATGAGACAGAGAAATGCTGGAAACTACAGATACAGGTATCTAGTAATTAGCATCTCCACCTTATTTGTTTTCTGCCGATAACAAATTCAAAGGGGTGATTAAATGAGTAAATGAGGGGTTTTTGTTATAAAAGTATGAGTATGGGTTAGGGAAGCATCAGTGGGTGGTGAGCACCATAGGAATAGCAACAGTGGAGAGATGTCATCACTTGCAGGCCTAATGGAGAAGGGGAAGGAGCCATTCCTGGCACTCGGTAATATCGTACCTGGCAGAATGGGGGCACGTGACAGGAACAGGGCCTTGTAGAGAGGAAGCTATGGAGCCACAGTCTGGCAGGGAGGGAATGATCAAGGAGTAACTACCCTAAACCCTCTCTCTTCCTGCCTCCTGTCTTGCTGGTTGGTCCCACTGGCCAATCCTAACAGGAGTCAGAGGCAAGGGAGCCTGCTTGATGTTGCCCATAGAGATCAACCTCCCCAGCCCAGAGCATGGCAGAGAGGGGATCTGGAGGGGTGAATAGAGAGGACCCACAACACCTCAGTAAAAATATTTTGAGAATTTATTCATTCATAAATGATACAAACTTACTAACATACCAATTCATACAGCAAAACAAATCAAGAATAGAAATTAGCATTGGATTTTAAAAGTTTTACTTATGAATAATAAAAATAAACCTTTTTGCTCTTCCATTGTGATTGAATATGTTGATCTGATTCGACTGTCATTGTTATGACTTATCAGTGTTACTGAGAAAGAAATCATGGTGTGACAAGAACAAGAGCTGTTCTGCCATCTTCACATTTTTGCTTGTGTTCATGTAACTTCATTTCCCTCTCAGGAATCTGTATTTGGAAGGCTTAGTTTATCTAGAACAAGAAAATAGAAGTGGTACTTACTCTCCTACTTAACAGCCATATGTAAGTTGAAATAATTCTGGTAGAAACTAATAAATGAGTGCTGCTCTCAGTCCTTCTCCAATATGGAATTACCTTCTTTCCTCATCTTACCTCAGTTACCACTTTAGAGATACTTGATCTTGATTTGGCAAGGAGGGCAGGATCAATCTGTAAAGCTTAATTTCCTTTCTAGTTTTACAGGTAAAATAAATGTGAATACGAGTCCTCAGTGTTTCTTCTCACACCTCAAAGGATTATCTTGTGTCCCCGCCCCAGAGTACATGTACCTCCCTGCTTTGGAAACCACTGCTATACACCATTGGAAGTATGAATCTGGAATTTAGGAGAGGGGCTAGTGTTGAAGATGTTGTCTTTGAAGCGATCTGTGTAAATACAAATTTCATAGCTCTAGGAATGGATGAAATTCCTAAGAGGAGAGATAATGATGAAAGGAAACAATGGAGAGCTTAGGCTAGGCAGCTCAGAGGATTCCTACATGTATGGATATAAAAAAGGATAAAGAGGTAGTACAGAAGTTAGAGAAAGAGCAAAGCATGAAAAGAAGCAATGTCCCAGAAGTCAAGGAAGGTTGATCAGAGGTGTCAGCTGCTGAGTTGAGAATGAATGAAGACCAAGGATTGGCCAGGGTGTACTTGATCATGAGGCCAAGGTTAAACTTTGAAGGTCTTGGCGTAGTCTTGCATGAGTCAAAACAATAAGTATGGGCTAATTTTTTAAGGAAGGATTAATGAGGACAACCACTCAAAGGCCAATAGAATATTTGTTATTATTTTTGTTTGCTTACTTTAAAGTAGAAGATGTTGTATGGAGAAGGGAAAAAGGCAGGAGAGAGATAGAAATGTGGGGGGGGGGAAAGAAGGAATTATTAGAAATGAATTCCTCAGGGAAAAAATAGATATGGAATTGAAAGTCTAGGTAGAAGGGGTAGCCATGACAAAGAGGACACTTCCTTCACAGGTTGTTACAAAGAGGCTCTGGAATTTTTGGATGCAGAAACTGTATTCCTCTTATACTCAACATTGAGGAGATACTTAGTAAAAGACTGCCAAAAAAAAAAAAAAACTAGCTACGAATTAATAGATAAAGGATTTTTAAAAATCAAACAATATGTCCTCTACTGAGAGCAAAACCAAGGGAAATGAGTGTAAGATATCAATCAAGATTTAATAAAGGAAATTATCAATCCTGTTACTTTTTTGAGTTTTTCTTAAAAAGGACAAATTTGAATCTGGTGAAATGGATTGATTATGGGCATGCTCTCATGTCTTTTTCTGATAGGCTAGGCCAGGTGACTCTGGAAATACTATATTTCATGGTCAGAAAGATTGCAAATATCTGAAGGCATGCATTCTCTCATGGAGTATGGGCAGGGCAGACAAAATAAGAAGGGTGCTATTTTTTTCATGACAATAAGTGGGTGCCAGGAAACTGATTTTAATTCCAGCTCAATTACTAATTAGTACTATTTTTTGGACAAGAATCTTAACTTTTCTAAGTCTTCAATTTTCTTTTTTTCTAAGAATAAAATTAAGGGGTTAGTCATGGTATCTAAGATTCTTTTGGTCTTAAAATTAAGTGATTCTAAAAATGTATATTATATTAACCTGTTTTGCTTATGATAAAGTCACAAAATTGTCCATTATTTATGAATGTTTCCCTTGCTTGAATTTCATGAAAATATTTTGTCTACTACTTAACTATTACAGCATATAACTTTTGAAAGTATAATAAAACTCAATTGATGTTGCATGCATGGATGAAAAGCTTAGAAAAGACTAAATCATATTGCCCTTGTATTAAATCTTTTTCTGCTTATAAGTTTCATTCACTTGGAAGCTTTAGTAAGTTAGGCTACTATTAGTTATTTGGTAAATTGATATTCACTAACTTTCCACTTCCTCTTGAGAGTTGAAAGAGTTAATGCAGTTAAATGTTTGAGTCAGTCTAGACCTTCTTGGGTATCTAGTTTTATGGTTTTGATGGTCAATTTAGCTCTCCAAATAAGTTACTTTCAACTACTACTTTAGGTAGAATATATGAGTAATTGAATTTTGTTTGGTTGAATTAATTATTATATTTCATTCATCCATTTGAGGAGATTTCCCTTCTAGACTCTGAGCTCCATGAAGATAGAGATATGTCTGTTTTTATTCCTTAATACATCATATCCCAGGTACTTACCACAGTGCTTATACATAGTGTCTGCTGAGTAAATATTTATTAAATGAATGATATGATTTTACTCCTATGGAGTTGTTAGACATTAAACATTTGTGATTCAATATTCTTTTCCATTTAAAATTTGTAATCATAAACCACAATATATTTGTCAGTGATTATACAAGACTATAATTTGTTCAACAGCATTTAACTATGAATGGTGTTTTACCCAAGACCTTGATGTCTACTTTGAATTCTGCCTTAGGCTCCTTTCAAAATATTCAGACAGACAAAACACAGAATAGCCAGATAAAATGGGACAGCATTTATTGGGGGTAGAAGAGTGGCTGGAAATTCAGGAAGTGTTAGTTTGCCTATTAGTTGTCTTTCTTTAGTCACTTCTTCAAAACGGCCCCCATCCCTTGTCATCTTGATCACAACTTCTTTACTGATTATCATCTTCCCCCTTTTCTTCACATACAGATTTTTCTTTTCCATCTCTTCAGTAGTTGTCTTATTTCCCCTACTTTGTTCAGTCTGTTAATTATTCCTTGAACATTTTTGCTTTCTATCCAAAATGTAAAGGGCAGGGACCACCATTTCAGTGTTGTTGCCTATAAGCTCTGTTGAATCGGTGCCTCTGAAATCTGACCTATTCCTCATTCTTGCCAATGGAGCTGGAGTCCTTTTAGAGGAAGGACCAGACCTCCACTATTTTGGGGCCACTGAAGTCCAAGCTGCTAACTTCATTGATGTGTTCAGAAGCCCTTTAGATCATTACTAGGTGATCCCCTATTCTGATTCTTGTTGCTATAGTTCCAGTACCACTTGCCTTGTTGTTGTAATTATTTTTGGAGTGAGGCAATGGAATAGAGGTGTTCCTGAATGTGGTCTGGAACTTAAAGAATGTGTATACATTTACTTAACAATTATTTATTTGGCACTCATCATGTTTCAAGCATGTTACGTAACTGAAGCAATGATAAGGTAGGTGATTCTAGTGGTAGTGCTAGGATGAATGGAGGTTGGAGCACACATTATTCCTCCATCTCCCATCTCTTGTGGTGAGGGCCATGGTTCCCCATTACTACCAGCATCAGGAGAGTCTCTCTGTATGTTGTTTTTCCAATGAGTGAGTTTAAGGATTTCTAACAACCACCTTTTTTGTTTTTGTGACAGATGATTCAAGAGAGCCGGTTTCTCATAGAAATGGCAGATACAGTCCAGGAAAAGATTGTGCAGTGTCAAAAAGCAGGTAATCCCCCCAACTCCTGCCCCACTTCATTTAGAAACTTAATGATAATTTTTGGTAGATTTTTCAAGTTTCTGTTTTTACTCTTAAAATTTAAATATTTTATGCCGTAGTTTATACATTTGAGTTAAATTTAAGTCTTTGTTTAGTACGAAGAAACCTAAGTGACAGTAGGTGGGTTGTAGGTATATGGAGGGGTAATGTCTGAAGACGTCTAGAGTGGTGAGGGGTTCTGAATCTACTTTTATGGTTTGGAAGCCTATCAAAGCCTTTTACTGCATATTACTCCTTAAGAATCACCTCATTTTTAGAATTTGGACCATAATCCTGTTAATCTTCTAGACTTTTGCCTCACTTAATAGTCATCCTTTTAGATTTGTACTTTCTTTTTTTCAATTTTTTAAAATGTTTTTTATTTATTTTTGAGAGACAGAGAGAGACAGCATGAGCAGGGGAGGGTCAGAGAGAGAGGGAGACACAGAATCTGAAGTAGTCTCCAGGCTCTGAGCTAGCTGTCAGCACAGAGCCTGATGCAGGGCCCAAACTCATGAACCATGAGATCATGACCTGAGCTGAAGTTGGATGCTTAACTGACTGAGCCACCCAGGCGCCCCAAGATTTGTGCTTTCTTTAAGGATTGGATGGATCACATATCTGTGAGGGTACCCCTTTGTTGTCATCCACATTCTATACCTTTATCTTTCTTGAATTTACATTCTCCTTGATTCCCATGCACAATAATTAGGATGAAGAAGATGACAATAATGGCAATTGCTTGATATATTTGCATATGATATATTGTGCAAACACACCACGTCGCTTGGTCCTTATAATAACTCTACAAGGTAATCACCATTATATCCAACTTATAGATGAATCATCTGAAATTCTGAGAGATTAAGTGAATCACCCAAGATCCCCCATTAACACAGGGTAGAACTGATCATTTAATCCAGACCAGACTTTAAAAATGGTGCTCTTGTGGAATTTAAGGAAAGGTATTAAGCAGGCTGTGTTTTAGCTTATGGGCAAGTAATAAATTATATCATGTATCTTGAATGTATTATAGATAAGCTGCTATATTACAATTGCCACTTCAGATAGCTGTGAAATTAGGTGATTAACTAGTTGGTACCTAACCTTTTAATTTCTGTATAAGTCTAATTACATGAAATAGAAGTGGGGGTTTTGATTTTTTACTTTGCTTTTCTGTTTGGAGTATCATGGTAACTACTGTATTGTAAATGATGGAAAATAATTGCATATGTTAAAAAAATAAATTGTATAAAAAAATAAAGAACACTCCAGAAAAAAATAAAATAAAATAAAAATGGTGCTCTTTTGCTGACTTGGTCCACAGACTTAACTGTTTTGGTTGACAGAAAGCACAGAAATAATCCCACATACTTATATAGTGCTCCTATATGTGAGGCAGTACTTTGAGAGTCTTATATGTATTGACTGATTGCCTCTTCACCACCATCCCTTGAGGTAAACACTCTTTTGTTATCACCATCTTACTAGTGAGGAAACTGAAGTTTCAAGGAGTTGTTCATGCTTATATAACTAGTAAAGAGGCAGAGCCAGAAGGTAAGCCCAGCCCCACAATCATGCTTTTATCATGTGCAGTATTTTTGATGTTAACATTAGAAAGGTTAATGTGGTTTTGGGCTGCATTAATAAAAGCAGAGTAACTAGAACAAAGAGGGTGGTGGTAAATCCCTACCTTGTGTGGGCTGCTTCAAGCCCACTTTGAATATGATTTTCCTGATGCAGGTCCCTATAAGCTCAACTCCAGAAAACTGTGCAGTATTCCTGGATGTCATCTTTAAAGAAGAGACATTATTAGTAAATCTAAAACATGCTAGAATATTCTGTCTGGAGGAGGAAAGACTCCAGTGGACTTTAACATCTTTCTTCAAATATTTAAAGTGCTGCACAGTGGAAAAGAGGTTGGACCTAGCAGATCTGGGTCTAGCTAGCACCAAGGTTCCAGGGAGAGAGACTTTAGCTTGATATCAGTCATAGCTTTCCAAAGATGGCCTAAGCTGTCCAGAAGAAAATGTGATTCCCACCTCTGAGGATGGTGATACCTTTTATAGCATTCAAGCTTCTTAAGAAATGGTTGAGCTAAAAATAACTTTAAGGCCATTCCCCAATATGAAACATTTAGGTATTTCCAGGAACTCTATTTATAAAACATCCTTTTATTTTCACGTGGGCTCCAGGATCTATGGTCAAACTATAGATGGTTTATAGGGAAAAGTACAGTAAGTGTGATCTATCACATATGGTTATCAGTCACACATTACACCATTTCAGATAAAACCCAGGTAGAAGACAAATAAGACATATGTAACCTCCTGGAAGAATTTGGTTCTTAACTTCCTTCTTACGTCTTTATGCCTCCTGACTATTTCAAATGTAATTTGGTCTAACGCATCAGTTATTGTTAGTTTGCCCCTAAGGATAGCCATTGGTGGGGATGAGCAGAATGGGAAGAACATTCAATTCAGGTATTTCAAAATTTTAAAAGAAGGGCAGGCATGGGAATTATATTTATAACATTTTTATAAAGAAATACCTATTTTTCTGAAATAGCATTGTACTAAAAATTCTTACATGTTCCCTTTTCAAAGGGATGGAATTCCATGAGGAACTTCATAATTTAGGGGCAAAAGAAGGCTTGAAAGGAAGAAAACTCAACAAGGCGACTGAGAGCTTTGCCTGGAACATTACAGTATTAAAGGTAAATGAAATGCCCAGGAACCCTCTTTACCTTTATTTTTCTCCTCCGCATGTCTTCAAAGTGTAGAGAAGCATCAGTGGTTAAATACAGTAATTTGAATTTTTAAGCAATATGTGGTCCAAATCACCAGCTTCATGCTCTAAGTGATGAGGAGACTGACATACTTTTTGCCATAATAGGGCAAACGAGGTTTGTGGTGGAGACAGAGGATAGCATGGCCTCATTCCACTGCCTGGTGTTTGTGCGTGTGTGTTTTTACTCACATGGACTCTTCTGTTCAAGTCAATATAGCTGTTCTTGTCTGTGGCAAGAATAACGCCAAATGTTGTGGGAGAAGGATCCAGCACAAGTGATTTAGACAAGCTTTAAACCTCAGAATATCTGGAGCCATTTAGGATTACTTTATTTTAAGAACAGTCTCTATAAATACATTTATTTTTGCAAAAAGCTTTGGACGTCAGTTTCTTGAGATTATGACTTGCTCTGCGGAAAATTAATTTTAGGATTTTGAAGCTAAGATGCCACTTTTCATATTTTCTTATGTGAAAGGACATGATTTAGGCAGTTGGAATAATTTATTCCGGAAAGCGTGATGAGAAGAAAATAGCCACAAACATGATTAATTAAAAAATTAGTTGACGATGTTTAAAGAACACCTACTATGTGCCACATACTGTCTTACAAGCTTTAACATATTAACATTTTAATATGCACAACAACCCAATACTACTATTATTATCTAATAGGTGAGAAAACTGAGGCATTAAAAACTTAGGTATATTACCCAAGGTTACTCCACTAGCAAATGATGGAGGAGGAGTTTGAACCCAGGCAGCCTAGTACCAAAGATATATGTTTAAATTATTCTGTCGAGAGAGATGTTTACGTGGAAGTGCCAGGTGAACTGTAAGACATATTACAAATATATATTTAAAATCCAGTTCACAAATATTTGCAAACCTCCTACTATGTACTGAGCTTTATGTTAGGCTTTGAGAGTCCATGGAGAACAAAAGAGGTACAGACCTCAGACCTTGACCTCATGAGTTAGCAGTCTGGGGGCAGAGGTTGGGGTGAGGGAAAATAGGCATCATTTCCTTAGTGAGCAGGGAGGAGCTATAGTGTTAATATGAAGACAAGCTCTTTTATATTAGAGTACAACATGGCAGCATGAAGCCTGATACAAACATTTTCTGATCAGATATTTATGTGGGCTTGTTAATGTGCCAGTCACTAAGAAAGGTTGGATACAAATATCAGAAAACAATACCTGGGCCTTTAGGAACGGTGTATCAAGGGAGACAGACATATAACCAACAATGGCCATCAATTATTCAGCACTTAATATGTGACAGGTACTCACAGCTAAGTAGTTTATATACATTTCCCCTTTCCTCTTTGCAACAGAGGTGTGGCCTTGCAGCAACTCATGCTGACCCTGATATAACTCTACCCATCTCACAGATGAGGACCTTGAGGCTTAGCAAGGTTTAAGTTTCTTGTCTTCAGCTAGTAAATGGCAAAGCTGAGATTTCAACTCATGTCTGTGGGTCTATACTCCAGTGTCCTTCTACCCCCTGTAAAACTAAATCCATGTGACTGAGTCTAGGCAGCCTAATGTAGGGGTGAGGCAAGCTCTGTGTGCAGATTGTCTGATAGCTGTGAAGCTTTAACAAAATTGTATGGTCCCTCTGAGGGCTGACAATAATATTGGAGTGACAATAATAAATATTTTTGTTTATTTATTTTGAGAGACAGCATGTGCATGTGAGTTGGCAAAGGGGCAGAGAAAGAGAGAGAGAGAAAATACCAAGCAGGCTTCAAAGTGTCAGTTCAGAGCCTGATGTGGGTATTGATCCCATGAAATGAACCACGAGATTATGACCTAAATCAACACCAAGAGTCATACGCTCAACAAACTGAGCCACCCACGTGCTCCTAGAGTGACAATAATATTAATACTCAAGGTTTTGTGAGAATTAAATGAAGTAATACATACAACATGTCTAAGTTGTAGTGCATAAAACTAGACACTATGTATACACATGTGTGCATATATAAAGTAATAATGATATACATAGTTATATATGTATATATATGCTATTACCTTTGCCATGTACAGATGACCATTGGAGGAATAAGTTTGTTGTTGTTTGTTTCTTATTTTATTTAGAAAACTTTTAAAATTAATTAATTAATTGGTAAATTGAGATGATTTCTTGTTTCTTAATCTGTGACTTACACCCATTCCCTGTTCTATGTTTCTTTGGTTTAGTGACAGGGGCTAGTTGCTAGATGGGGCTGAGCAAATGCTATGCATGCCATGGTAAAGCAGATCTTTTGAACATGTACTAGCTGCTAGCATTTCAGCTTGAGTGCTAGGAACGTAAACAAGAATAGTGAATTTTTCCAAACTTTTAATATTTCCTTTCCCTCATTGCATTTGGTGGGCTTGTTAATCAGCTTCTCTTTCCACAGTGCTGAACAAATGACCTTCTTGGAATTTGAATTTTTAGCTGAGGGACAGAGACTGGTCTCTTTTGGAGACTTCTTAGTCCAATGATGCCTGTCTGAGAAGACCCTCCTAAGACTCTCCCTTTCTTTCTTTTTTTTTAAAAAATGTTTACTTATTTATTTTGAGAGAGAGAAAGAGAGAGAGACAGAGAGACAGAGAGCGAGAGCAAGCGAGCAGGGGAAGGACAGAGAGAGGGAGAGAAAGAGAATCCCGATAGGCTCCGTGCTGTCAGTGCAGAGCCTGATGCAGGGCTCAGTCTCAAGAACCACAAGATTATGACCTGAGCCAAAATCAAGAGTCAGATGCTTAATCGACTAAGCCACCCAAGCAACCCCCACTCCCTCTATTTCTTGTATCTTGAATATGAAGCTCTTAATACCTGCTTTGTTCTCCAGCCTTCTTGATGATTTTCCAAGCTTCTAAAGTTTTCCAATAAATGACCTTTTTCTTAGTTTTCTAGATTCAATTTTCATTGCTTACAACTGGTTGAATAAATAATAACCAAACTTGTAAGACATAAACACTGAATTAATAGAATATGACAGGACCCACTATATAATTGTGCATTGCCAATGGAAAAAGTTTCCTGACATGCAATTTATATAAGTACTCTCTACTATCTAGAGGAAAGGAGTGGGGATTGATGAATATTTGGTTGAATATGTGGGTTTGTGAAGCCAAAAATATTTAATCCAATGTACTTTCCAACAAGTAGGGAAAGCTGAAAAAATTAGAAATGTACCTCTAGGAAAATGGTGGTTGGGAGCAAGGAGTGGGAGAAAGGGCTATTGGCTTTAAATGAGCTGAGACTAAAAAAGAAATTCTTTAGTTTATGTTTTCTGAAATTCAGTATTACATTGATCTGATATAAATAAATGACAGGGAAGCGAGAGAAAAATGGTCAGAGACAAAGATAAATAGCTTTATAATAAAATGAATATGAATTATACTTAGTGTCCACACTTTCCAAGCCAAAGTTGAAGACCAAGGATCCAACAAGGAAGCTAAGTCAAGATGATCCTGAAAACAGTCCATGTTTTGTTTTTTTTTTTCCATTCAATTTTTAGCACCATACGTGGGTCCAGAGTAGGGAGTTGCTTAGCATATCTTTTACATTTCCCCATACTTTGGCCATATGCCAATAGCAAACTATAATATTTTTCTACCATCCATTTCTTTCTCTTTCACTCCTGATTACAAAATCAAACTCCATAAATAGCCATTGTATTTATTTGGGCTGATATGATGATATGTGTCTTGATGACTCAGTCTTCAGTACATTTTCTAGAATCATTGGACCAAGATGGCTGCTTCTCATCCTACCCTCACACATTAAGAGTTACCTCCATCTGTCTTTTCTCCATGCTCTTCTTCAGAAATGAGTGTTATTTAGTTATTGACACAATATGAAAATCTTAAAATGGGAATTTTCTCTGTTCTTTAAGTCTTCCAGAAAGAGATGCTACAACTTCACTTGCTTAGTTAACTTATTTTAAAATTTTTTTTTAATGTCTTTATTTCATTTTGAAAGAGAGAGAGAGACAGAGAGTGAGCAGGGGAGGGGCAGAGAGAGAAGACGACACAGAATCTAAAGCAGGCTCCAGGCTCTGAGCTGTCAGCACAGAGCCCGACGCGGGGCTTGAACCCACAGACTGTGAGATCATGACCTGAGCCGAAGTCAGATGCTTAACCGACTGAGCCACCCAGGTGCCCCAGTTAGTTAACTTATTGTAGTAAATTGCTATTAATTTTGGAAGTGTTTCACTTATGAGAATTTTGAAGATCTTTTGGAAGAGAGATATGAATTTATGCTATATCTCTTAGAAAACACAATGTTATGACATGGAATCCATTTAAAGTCTTGGACTGCATCCAGAGTGACTTGACTCCTCAAGTACAAAAAGAACTTCATTGTAAGACAGCCCCACCTATAAGACTGATATTAGAAAGAAGTCTTGAGTAGCATTTTAGTGAGCTTTCCTAATATTTATTTTTCTAACTTGGCCTGCTGGCCATTTTAAGGAACTATATCCCCTTGTCTTTACATTTTTTAAAGTTTGATGAAAAAATCAATTTTAGCAGGCTGGAATGTATCAAATAGAGATATATAAAAAATAATATTGAAAAACATAACTAGTAAACATTTTATTAGAAGGAAGAGTTATGAAGCTAGGTGGTCACTAGAGCTTAAAAAGGAATAAAAATATTAGGAAGTGGCTGACCTCTTATTGTCATAAATTTAATTGATTACTAGTTGAATGACATGTATTAAATATATTATGAATGAACAATTACCTCATCAATGAACACTTCTATTGATAAGTATTTATACTTTCTCCACATAGATTTACAGCTTGTAATTTAATGCATTCCAGTGTGTGTCACACACACGCACACACAAAATCCTATTGAAGCACCTGGGCTCAGTTGGTTGAGTGCCTGACCCTTGATTTTGGCTCAGGTCATGATCCCAGGGTTGTGGGACTGAGTCTGAGTTGGATTCCGTGCTGAGCATGGAGTCTGCCTGAGATCCCCCCACCCCTTCTCTCAAATAAAAATTTTTAAAATCGGTCTTTTTTATAGATTTATATTCAGTAGGTATGACTAATCTTTTTCTGCCCAACTTTTTGCCTTTTTATTACTGTCTAAGCCTTTGTTTCTTCTACTTTCATCTTGGTAACATTTTCATTTTTCTTGGCAAGAGCAGAGGCTGAAGCTTTTTACTTCTCTTTGGGTACTTGTGTTTCTAATGCAGGCAGATTCTCTTACTCAGACCCCAAATTTCAGTCTCTCACCTCTTTGGGGAATATTGCTGGATAAGGGAAATTAACTGGATGTCAGTGTGGTAATATACTTTCTAACAGAGCTGGCAAAGCCACTTGAAGTCTTTGCTCATTGGCGAGAGGAAGGAAACAAGATGATGGGTTATTGAGAAAAGAAGTATGAAGACTGGCATCCATTTTTGAAAGACTGAATGACCCCAAGAATGGAGTCACCCTCAACTGAGTGATCACTTAAAATCATTCTTTGTGATTCTCTGTGTGTATGTGTTTGTGTGTGTGTATCAAATCAGCCTATTCTGTTATCCATAGTGACCATATCCTGGAGGCTCCTCTGAGATTATATCAAGAAGGGACACATCCAGCGTCCTCTCTGTTGTCTATTGAGAACCTCTCCAATGGAGTGGAGTTTCTGATAGCTGCTGGCTCTTGTTGCAGTAGAAGCTAGAGAAAAACTAACTTTCCTCCTGAGACAGCTCTTTGAGAAAAGAATGACAATTTATGAAGTCTAGAAACAGATCTCAAATGACAACAATGCATTAATAATAAACTATTCTTCATACTGATATTACTATCAATTGTTAAGAAATGTAAAGCAAAGGAGTTAAGAGTACAGACTCTGAAGCCAGATGCTTTCTACCTGTGTGTCCTTGGAAAAATTTCCTTCTGCCTCTCTACCTCTGAGTCAATTGGAATAGGCTAGGTTGTGCTGTGGTAACAAAACTGTGAAAATCTCAGTGGCTTAAAACAATAGCCTGTTTCTTGCCTAAACTGTATGTCCATCACAAGGCATATACAGCGAGAATCATTTAGGAACACAGGCTAATAGGAGCTCTAGCTATTACTTCTACAATCCTAGAGGTAGGGAGCACACATTGGTTTTAAACACTTCTGCCATATGTTCACTTCTGTCATAGGTCTGTCGTATGACACATGGTGTCATATGTTCGTTCTATTTACATTTGAATGGCCAAAGCAAGCCACATGGTCAAATCTGACTTCAATAGAGTGGGGCAAGGGTATATTTCCTCTAGGAAGAACAGATTTTGGTGAATATAATGAAGTTTCTCAACTAGATTCACTTCATAGGATTATATGAGGACTAAATTGTAGAGGTCATTTTTAGGCAAACAGCCTTGAGCAATGGAATGTAGAAAGGGCCCACAGTGTTCCCCTGGCTGAATACCAACAGGCCATTGGGTAACCCATGTCAGTATATCCACAGGCCCTAACTGACCAATGGGCTACTTACAACTAGGCACAGCTATCAAAAAAGGGAGAATTCCATATATCACCATACCTCCTCCTCTTCACCCTTTAAAACTGAAACCCACCCACTGCCTTTCCTTTGCTGTCCTGCCTGCCACT